>NC_066584.1:394538818-394883818 GCF_024323335.1 Lathyrus oleraceus
TCCAGAGTCTCACCACGATCATCGAAGCAAGTGTGGCAAGAGCATCTGCCATCCGATTCTCATCTCGAGGAATATGATGGAAATCAACTTCAGTAAAGAATGTTGAAA
Organism: Lathyrus oleraceus; assembly: GCF_024323335.1. Lineage (NCBI taxonomy): Eukaryota > Viridiplantae > Streptophyta > Magnoliopsida > Fabales > Fabaceae > Lathyrus > Lathyrus oleraceus. The sequence continues at coordinate 394,538,927 of NC_066584.1, forward strand.
TCCTCGTTGCATAATCTCTATATGGGATGAGGCCAGGCTGATTTGTCTCCCCATTCACCCTTAATCTGATTAACCACAAGAGCCGAATCACCATAAACATCAAGATGTTTGATCCTAAGATCAATACACTCTTCCAATCCCATAATACAGGCCTCGTACTCAGCCATATTATTCGTGCATTTGAAATTTAGCCTTGCTGTAAAAGGAAAATGTGTTCCCTGAGGGGTAATAATCACTGCCCCAATACCATTTCCATACTGGTTTACAACACCATCAAACACCATGCTCCAACGGGAACCAGGCTCTTGCCCTTCATCGAGTGTAGGCTCATCGCAATCTTTCATTTTCAAATACAGAATCTCCTCATTCGGGAAGTCATACTAAACTGACTGATAATCCTCAATTGGTTGATGTGCCAAGTGGTCAGCCAAGATACTACCTTTTATAGCCTTCTGAGCTCGATACTCAATATCATACTCAGATAACAACATCTGCCAATGGGCAATCCTCCCAGTTAAAGCAGGCTTCTAAAAGATATACTTGATCGGACCCATTTTGGATATCAACCAAGTCGTATGATTCAGCATATACTAGCGTAAGCGCTTAGCGGCCCAAGCCAAAGCACAGCATGTTTTCTCAAGCAACGAGTATCGAGACTCACACTGGGTGAACTTCTTACTCAGGTAGTAGATAGAATATTATTTCCTCCCTGTTTCATCTTGCTGACCAAGGACATAACCCATTGAGTCTTCAAGAACTGTCAGATACATGATCAATGGTCTCCCTTCCACAGGTGGAGACAGAATCGGGGGTTTAGACAGATACTCTTTAATACTGTCGAAGGCCTTTTGGCAATCGTCAGTCCAATCATGAGACTTATCTTTCCAGAGAAGCTTGAATATCGGTGCACATGTGGCAGTCATGTGGGATATAAATCTGGAAATATAATTCAAACGGCCAAGAAAACCTCGGACTTGCTTCTCAGTTTTGGGCGCAGGCATCTCTTGTATTGCTTTGACCTTCGCAGGATCAACCTCAATACCTCTCTTGCTGACAATAAAGCCTAATAACTTGCCGGAACGGACTCCAAATGTACACTTGTTCGGATTCAGGCGGAGTTTGTACTTCCTCAAACGCTGAAAAAGCTTCATCAAATTCTCTACATGTTCAACTTCCGTTCTTGACTTTGCAATCATATCATCAACATATACTTCGATCTCCTTGTGCATCATATCATGAAACAAGGTAGTCATAGCTCGTTGATACATGGCTCCGGCGTTCTTCAAACCGAAGGGCATCACTCGATAACAGAATATTCCCCAAGGCGTGATGAATGTTGTCTTCTCCATATCCTCGGGTGCCATCTTAATTTGATTATATCCAGAAAATCTGTCCATAAACGAGAAGACATTAAATTTAGCTGTATTATCTACCAACATATCAATATGAGGTAGAGGAAAATCATCTTTTGGACTAGCTTTATTCAAGTCTCTATAGTCCACACACATTCGGACTTTTCCATCTTTTTTAGGCACGGGCACAATATTGGCCACCCATTGAGGATATGTAGAAGTCACCAGAAACCCTGCATCAATTTGCTTCTGAACTTCCTCTTTAATCTTTACTACCATATCAGGATGAGTTCTTCTGAGCTTCTGCTTCATAGGCACACACTCAGGCTTCAAAGGCAGGAAATGTTGCACAATATCAGTATCCAGACCAGGCATGTCTTCATATGACCAGGAAAAGACGTCGACATATTCTCCTAGCAACTCAATCAACCCCTTCTTAACAGATTCTTCCAGGAGTGCCCCAATCTTCACTTCTTGCACACAATCTTCAGACCCTAAGTTGACTGTTTCCAGATTCTCAAGATGTGGCTGAATGTTCTTCTCTTCATGCTCAAGTAAACGGGTAATCTCGTCAGGAATCTCTTTAACATCATCTTCTTCCGCCTCAAATACAGGGAACTCAAAGTTGGGAGATGGTGTTGGATCATTATGTTCAACGGGTTTGATCAACCTGCATAATGATTTTGGATAAAAGAGATTTTAGAATTCAAACAAGGCAAATCATTATGCAGATGAAAAGATTGATTTTATTCTTATTTTTTAGGCTTTTATGTGATCACCAATTTCATGCAAAGGCGAAAAGGGAAAATAATTGGAAAAACAAACATTTAGCATGAATTTATTGAATGAAAATATCATTGTATTTATGAGCCAACAATGTCATCACTCCTCCTTTTGGCATGGGAGGAGGGTTTTTAAACACAATGAACATTACTTTGACTTATGGATAACTGTTGGAACATCAACAGCGACCCAATTATTACAGACCCCTCCAGGGATGACGAAATTGCCAGAATCTTCCTCTGCATCTTCTTCCAAAATAGCAGCAGCTTCCTCATCTTGACCAGCGTGGATGAATCCACCACTCTTGAACAGCCCATGCTCATTGAAGACGCTAGAAGAATACCCTATGCCAACCCGGGATTTTTTGTCTTCCAGCTTAATCATTTTCCCCAATCCAGTAGTTGTACCATGCTCGATGGCCAACTTAGCATCTTTGTAGGATGCAAATGAAGGAGTTTCTTTCTTAGTAGGCTCAGCAATAGATAGAGCTTGGAACAGAGTTCCAACTTCATCCTCAGCATCTATGTAAGAAAAGGAAGACAAATGACTAACCAGGAGAGCCTTTTCTCCCCCTACCACCACCAGCTTCTTGTTTTTGACAAACTTCAGTTTCTGGTGTGGGGTGGATGTCACGTCGCCTGCCTCGTGAATCCATGGTCTGCCCAATATACAGCTATATGATGGGTGAATATCCATGATCTGGAAGGTGATCTGGAAATCACTTGGTCCAATCTTGACTGGGAGCTAAACCTCTCCAATCACAGTTTTACGGGACCCATCGAAAGCTTTAACTACCACTCCACTCTGCCTCATGGGAGGCCCCTGATACGACAATTTAGCAAGAGTGGACTTTGGCAACACATTCAACGATGATCCAGTGTCCACCAGCACATTGGACATGGCATCATCTTTACAGCTCATAGAAATGAGTGCCAGATTGTGGTCTCTTCCCTCCTCAGGGAGATCAGCATCACAGAAACTTAAATTGTTACAAGCGGTGATGTTTGTAACAATACTGTCGAATTATTCTATTGTGACGTCATGGTCTACATACGCCACATCCAACACCTTCTGCAGAGCTTCACGGTGTGGTTCTGAATTCATCAAAAAAGACAATACAGAGATCTTTGATGGCGTCTATAGAAGCTGATCTACAATGTTGTACTCACTCCTTTTGATGAGCCTCAGCATCTCATCACAATCTTCCTTCGTATTGCCATTCTGGCAAACAGAGATAGGAGTTTTTATAACAGAGGCAGGTTTAGCGGCAAGAAGTTTCGGATTTGGAGCATTCACAGCAGTCCCAACCGGGCGTTCAGCATAATCAGCACCATCAGCCCTTCGAACATCAGCTTGGGGTTTCGGCGGAGCCGATAAAACACGATCGCTACGGGTCAGGCCGCTGACGTCGGCAATATTAACAACAGAGGTAAAGGGCAGGGGAACCTCCTTCCCATCCTCCAATGCCACAGCATTGTAACGATAGGGAACCGCCTTCTCAAAAGAGTATGGCACAGGGCCAGCTGGTTTAATGATCAAAGAAGGAGAAGCCTTTTGCTTGCTACCATCGTACTTGATGATAACAGGCTCAGGGATCCGAAATACTAGAGATATTACATTGACTTCATCAGTATCTTCATCAACATTTCGATTCTGAAGTATCTCAATGACTCATTCATCTAGCATTTCTTGGATGTCTTTGTGGACTTGGCGACATCCTCTTTGATTGACAGTGCAAACTCGGCATCTGTCGTGGTCATGCTCGTAATAACTGTACTCATACAGTAGTCTATGCATCTCGACTAGAGATTGTCGAATGTGGCTGACATATTTGACTTTGTATTTACCAGGGCAGCCCTGGACCATGTTGACAGAGGATTTCCCATGCTCGGGCAATGGGTTCTTCTTCACATTAGGACCTACGTCCTCGAAACACATAATACCACATCTCACAAGGTATTGAACCTTGGTCTTCAGTGGGTAACAGTTTTCCACATCATGTCTGAGAGCTCCGGAATGATAAACACAGTGTAACTTGGGCTTATACCACCACTGAGGGTTGGTAGGTATAGTCGGTGGGTCTCGTGGAGTAATCAATTTCCTCTCTATCAAAGAGGGATACAATTCAGCATAGGTCATAGGAATAGGATCGAAGGTGGCCCTCTTCCTCTCATAGCTTGTACCGGCTTGATTATTGTTTCGAGGCTGGTAGGCCTGCTGTTGAGGATGGTGCTATTGTTGTTGATATTGCGGGTGTTGTTGTTGTTGATTATTGTTGTGATGTTGATATTGCTGATTCTCTTTGAATACAGGTGCTATGTGAGCCACCTGATGTTGGTTACCGACGGGACGCACGGTCTTCCTCCTCACTGAGGGTCTTCTAGGTTTAGTATGGGAGGTCACAGCATGTGCCTCGCCATCTTTCTTCTTTCCAAACATCCCATACCGTTTGGCAGAAGAGCCTTCTTCTCTGGTCAGGCGCCCTTCTCTGACTCCCTCTTCCAAACGCATCCCCATGTTCACCATCTCGGTGAAATCAGAAAGAGCGCTGGCAATCATCCGCTTGTAATAAAATGTACTCAAGGTCTTCAGAAAGATCTTGGTCATTTCCTTCTCCTCCATCGGGTACACAATCTGTGCTGCTAACTCTCGCCACCTATGGGCGTACTCCTTAAAAGTTTCCTTGTCCTTCTGGGACATGGCTCTCAATTGATCCCTATCGGGAGCCATATCCACGTTGTACTTGTATTGCTTGACGAAGGCCTCGCCAAGGTCATTGAAGGATCGGATGTTTGCGCTGTCTAAGCCCATATACCATCTCAGGGCAGCACCGGGCAAACTGTCCTGAAAGTAGTGAATGAGAAGTTGATCATTGTCGGTCTGAGTCGACATTTTTCTGGCATACATAACCAGGTGGCTGAGAGGGCAGGTATTTCCCTTGTACTTTTCAAAGTCAAACACTTTGAACTTTACAGGGATTTTGACATTAGGGACCAAGCAGAGTTTAGCAGCAGACTTGCCGAAAAGGTCTTTTCCTCTGAGAGTTTTCAATTTCTTGCGGAGCTCAAGAAACTGATCATTCATAGCATCCATATTTTCATAGACATCTGGGCCCTCAGACGGCTCAGAATAGTAGATGGTGTCGTCTACTCTGGGCATAGTATGCACGACAAGAGGAGGAACGACTAGGACCGGGCTAGATGCCAGCAGAGAAGCAAAGGTGGGTGCAGGACCCTCACGCATGACCTTTGCAGGCATCCCCCACGGAAACCCGGTTGGCATAGCTGTTGGTGCGAAGTGGGTGTTGGCCGCAGGCACGGTTGAAGAGACAATCTTGGAGATGAATGTCCTCTGGGGAGGAGTTGAAGGTGTTGGAGACGAATGGCTATGGGCAGCCATGAATGACTCCATCAGGGAAGTCAATCTAGCTACTTCCTCCTTGAGTTCATAGTTCTCTTGCTCCAAATGATCCATTAGTCTTGATGCGTTGGCTCGAGTGTAGTACCGATGAGTCAGCTTGTCTTCAAAATAAATGAAGAACATAGAGTTAGACCATAGAACAAGAAGCCTGGAACAAAACCTGCTTATGCACATGATGCATGCAATGCATATGATTTAATTTTTATATCAGAGGAACTTTAGAATCCTATTTGCAAATATTGGGATTATTAAACATTTATCGCATATGGAAATATCACATCAAATAACATTTGGAAATATTTTTACACCAAAGAAGTACAGTTTTGGTAACCAAATACAATACAAGAGAGAAGGAAAATGATCATCCTATGGAACCCTAGAAACAGTCATCTAAAGCTCTAGACACTGGAAGATAGGCTGCACGAAGCCTCTTCACCTCTCTCTCATAGGCTACTTCCATGTCTTCCTTCTCTTTGGCGAGTCGATCATACTTCCTTTTCCAAAACTTGGAAGACTGAGGAAGTAGAGAAGTCAATGCATCATCAGGCTCATCAATAACCTGGTGCTCAAGGAACTCTATCAAAGCATCCTTCTCCCTGATCTGCTGAAGCAGCTCCTCTCGTTCACGGATCCAGGCACGCGAACGGTCTTCGTCTCTCAACTTCTCTACTCCTTGGTTAGGGAGGGTTGAAGGCCCAGCCATAACCAAAGGTGTAGGTCTTGGATACTCATAAGGCATGAGGTACTCGGAAGCTCTCCTCCTAACCCAAGAGGTATAGGGTTCCAAAGCGATACAGTTCTTTGGACCTAGCTCCTTCCTTCCCTTCCTATGGATCTTGCACCAAGCGTGGACCATCCTGCCCTTCAAGCCTTGGGGATCTTTACCCTCCTGAAAGAACACACCTTCTAACAGAATGTTATTAGGTTTATCCTTTAGGGGGAACCCAAGCTGACAACGTGCCAAAATAGGGTTGTAGTTAATCCCACCACATATACCAAGAAGAGGAACATTGGAGAATTCACCACAAGAGTCGATAATCTGCACACCATCATATATATGATTGTACCAAAAGATATCATCATTAGTGAGAGACATAAGTCTCGTGGACCACCGTAGACATCCTTTGTTCTCCTTGAAGGCGATTGTTTGCGGCAAGTGCGAAATAAACCACTTGTACAACAGAGGCAAACAGCACACAATGGTACCACCACCCTTTGCATTACTCATATGCAAAGAGAAATAAGTGTCACCCAACAGAGTCGGAACGGGATTAAGAGTAGAGAAAATCCTAATAGCGTTCACATCCACAAACTTGTCGATGTTGGGGAATAACACTAACCCATAAATGAGAAGTACAAATATGGCCTCAAAGGCGTCCTCACTCATGGCCTTCCCATATAAAGTGGCTTGAGCAATGAGGAACTCAAAAGGGAGACCTTGAATTCCACCTTTGGTAGTCATATGAGAACCAACCAGAGATTCATCTATATGCAACATATCATCTATCTCTTGAGAAGTGGGAACACTCTCCAAGCCACTGAACGGTACCTGGTCTAGAATAGGTATACCCACAAGGTAGGCATACTCCTCAAGCATGGGCAAAAGCTGAAAATCCGGAAATGTGAAACAACGGTACAAGGGATCATAAAACTGCACCAATACACTCATCAATCCTTCGTCCACTTGAGTAGTCATAATAGATAGAAGCTTCCCATAACGAGCCTTGAAACCCAAGGGATCTAATACATAGGATGACAAATTCCTTGGCTCTTTCAAGTCGGGTTGTCTGAAACTGAACTTCTTTGTATTCCTTCTTTGTCTTTCCATGTCTGAAAATTTGCAAATAGACCTCTTAAGTTCCTTGAAAGTTTTCTCATTATTGATGATATGGATGCAAATGGGTGCATGAATGCATGAATGCAACAATCACACTCAAGGATCAAGCAAAACACACCAAACAAAGGTCATGGGATGGATCATGTCATCCTTAATATCAATCATCCATTTTGGTGGATTATGGTTTACACCTTATCAACACCCAAGTTCCATTGATATTAAGGATACAAGGACGGATCAACCATGAATCAAGGGTTTGTTGCAAGTCACGAGCATGGAGTCTCAGTTAAGAACCACCCAAAGGGAGTGTACTAGGGTTTAAACCTGCCAAACATGTTCTACAAGAGGTTCCCATATTCATCATCCCATCTTTCGGATATTATCGGATAAACGACTACTCGTATTCCAAGAATATTCTCAAGAGAGACTCTTATGAGTGTAGTATCGCATAACAATCGTATCAAATCTTACACTTGAACGACTTCTGCACTACATCCTAAGAATAGGCCAAGATGGGCTTGGTAAACTAAGGTCCTTGGCTTCTAAGGTCTATATTGGAAAGAGTAATGTCTAACCATAACTACTTGTGTGACATTATTGATCCCAACATGACCTCCACCAAGTGAATGGGCTTGCAAGCCAACTTGCTAAGGAATAACTCCACACAAGTCAACAAGACTATGCCATTCTCCTATCCTAAGTGCACTCGAATTCGGGTATAGAACTCATCTTACAAAGATCACCAAGCATACAAGGAATTAATATTCAAGAAATTCAATCATTACATACAATACAGTAAGGTGGGTATTTTGTGAAAATTTGTCTGTCCAAACATGATTGAAGAGATGACAAGAGAATATACAAGTTATTTACATTTTGTGTTTGGATGGATAAACCCATTGCCTACGTACCATCTTAAAAAAGATTAGGATCAAAACCTCGTAGTTCGAGGTAAACATTTCAAAACAAGTGGGTGAATTGATTGGTCCAAAAGCCTTAAGGTCTTTTGTTATCCAAGGGAGAAAACTCAACCTAAAACCACAAATCCACCATGTGAGGATAGCTTCAACATGCTAGTGAGGGGTTAATCCTATAATAAGCATGGAAGACTCATTGTCCATCACTAAGGATATAGGTGAGTATTACATCTACCTCAAGGATAACTCAAACCTAATAGCTAAAGGTTATGAACAAGTTTTTTGATTAAGAGAGTGGCCATTGAAACCACAAAAGGTATTTGAATGGGTTATATTTACCAATGGAAAGTATTTACAAAGTATGGTCAAATTTGACTTAAAAGTTCAATTTATAATAGGTGTTATGAAAAGAAAGTTTGAAAATCAAAAGCATAAGGCTTAGGTTTCTAGTGTTTGAAAATAAGTGTTAAATGTTTGCACAAAAGTTTTTGCTTGGGTTAGAGTGGGGGGAAGAAGAAGAATGGCTAAATCCTAAACATACAAGAGATGAAGGATCAGAAACAAGACCACAAATGAAGTTCCTCTCTTGAGATCATATTGATGATCCAAGTAGCTCCCATCCTTTGGAATATGCAAGCAAAGTAATTGTAAGCTCAAGAAATCAACATAATCAAACAAGCTCTTAGAAGATCCCCAATGGCTCTTGTATCTTTCACTTTGGATGAACATGGCAATGGTTCTTCAATTTGGCTCTCATAGGGTCCCCTTGCACAAAAGCACACACATCAAAGAATTCTATAAAGTAAAGCAAGAATGGACAAGAGTGAGTTTAGAGGTTTGGTCCTTCTAATCCATCTTCAACATTAAGGTCCTTTTACTCCAATTTGCATAGGGAAAGTCCTAGAAACTAAGTCCATTTATCCATTTCTTTGCATTTGGTCCACAACAATCAAAACAAAATACAAGCACAATAATATAAACACAATTATGTGCTCAAGTGAGCAAAAGGCAAATTACATTAACATAAACATGTGCTCAAATGAGCAAAGGAAAAAGCAAATGAATAATATTACAAGAATAGTAAATTGCATAAATGTAAAGTGTAAGAAGTAAATGTTAATGGTTAATGCTTAGTGTTAATAGTTAGTGTGCCATAAGGCAATTTAGCGCTATGTTAAGCAATCATAATTGGACTTATGAATAAGTCACAACTATCTGAGGCCGGTCAATATTAATTTAGGCAACAACACAAGTTAGAGGTCTTGATTAGTGAATCAAACTCCAACAACTTGCCATGCCAAAAAAGAAGATGAGAAATGATCTTATATTGATTTAGGTTACTTGCATGATTTAAGAAGCAACCTATCCTTAATGCAAAGTCATTCACTTGATTCATGATCAAGATGAATTGGATTTGAATCAAGGAAGATTAAACCTCCATGTATCAATGCTAACAACCAATCTTTAACTCATTAATCAAAAAGAGAAAAGAAAGAAGAAGAAGAAGAAAAAGAAGATGATGATGATGATGATGAAGAATTAAAGTGCATTAATGGAAATGGTATGAGATAATCAACAAGCATTGACCAAAGATAGAGAAGATCAAGGTCAAACAATAGAAAACAGAAGCAAAATGAAGATTAGAAGTCAAGAAACAAATAAAATATTTTTTGCATTTTTTAATATTAAAATAAAACTTGAATTAAAATAATAAAGAAAGGTCAAACTTCAAACTCACTTCAAATCAACTTTGAAAAGTCTAAGTGAATTATCCCAAGTTCAACAAGGTCAAACAAAGTTTGACAAAAAAATTCAGCATTTTTAGAAGTCAGAAACTATTTTAAATCAATTAAAAATGCATAAAAATAACCTAATTGAACTAAAATCACAAATAAATCTCAAATCTATTAATAAATTGATGAGAATATTTTTCATAGATCTATCATCATTCGAATAGGTTGGAAAAATATTTTTGTATTTTTTTGGATATCAAAAACTATTTTAAATGAATTAAAAATGACCAGAAAAGAGAAAATTACTAAAAAATATCAAATGATGAAGTAAAAAATAATAAAAATCAATTTTCGAAAGTAGAAATTAAAAGGAGAAGAATGAAATTGGTCCCATAATTTTTGGACCAATAATGAGAGAGATATGAATTTTTAAAATAAAATGGAATTAAAATATTAAAATGAAATAAAATCATTAATTAGAAAAAGGAGAAAAAACGTGGACCGTCTGATGATCTCTCATTAATTGACGTGGATCATCACGTGGCCAAGAAGCGCACGCTCCCCATACACGCGAGTCAAACGCATCACACTGAGCCATTAAATGAGTCATAACATTGGACACATGGGATTGAATCTGGAAACATGAATGGACGGATCTAATTGAATCTGGAGACCAGACGGTGACCAGCGTCACGTCTTCTCCGGCCAACTTCCGGCCATGTCCAAAGTTGCAGAAATAAAAATGGTAACCAAATGGCACGATCCAGGCATCAACCGAGAGCTGGGGTGATGTACATCACCCTTGTACCACTCAATTCCATTCTAGATCTCTATATTGAGAGAAATCAGAAGTGGAAATTATGTGGTGTTCATATGAACTTCGTGATTTTCAAAAATTGAAAGCATAACAATGTTGCCTCTATGCAGAGGACTTCAGATCACACAACAACAATGAGAATAGAGCACTATACAAGCTGATTCGAAGCAAATAACAGTTGAAGTAAACCTTTGATTTGCAAGGCTTTCAGTCACAATCCTTGGATGCTTTTGCTTACAGTAGACACTATGGATCAAGGAGAGAAGGTTTAGGAACTTTGAGATCTGAAAATTGATCAATGAAATCAAAATTCAGATCTGAAAAATTTGAAGAAAAATGAATTAGTTCCTTTAGTGATGGCTAGGATTTCAGTTTAGCAGCAATTGGGGCGCCTTAAGGTTGAAGAAATGAAGAGCATTGGCCTTGTATTTATAGGAGAAAGCAATGCTGAATGCATGAACAAAAGTTTGCATGAATGGAAAGGGGCTCCATCCATGGGCCTGTACAGGCGCATGGAGGGCCCAATTCCAACTGGAAAAGAAGGTTGATGCATGACGAAAGCAAAATGGACGTGCAGGTTGGGCTGTATTAGCTCATGCAAGGCAAATGAAATGATTTTCAAAAAATGCGCTATAACATTCAAGTCTTCGAAAATGCCATGTTAAAAATAGGAACACCACCTCATGAGTAATGGTTGGAAAGCTTATTGCATAAGGATCATTTGTTATGTTGATCAAAACTCCATTTGGGCCTTGGAAATTGATGAAAATTGGACATGAAGTGTAGGGTTCAAAACATGCATATGTGAGATTTTCAAAATTGGCCAAAGTTCAAACCTTTGTGTCTCAATGATGCAAGCTCCAAATGACAAACTCTTCAACATGAAAGTTGTATATCTTTTCAATGCAATCAATTTGGACTTAAATTTTGCATCATTTGGATATTTGATGAAGAAGTTATGAGCACTTGAAGTTGGACCTTTTCACATTTCAATGCATTTCGTCCAAAGTGACCTATAATGTTTAGCATTATCACATGTATTTCTTTTGAGATTTTGAAATTTTTCTCAACATAACATTTGAAGTAGACATCTTAAGCTTTCCAATGAATTTTATCTCACTTCAAAATCATGAAAAATGAAGGAGTTATGTCCTTGGGAAGTTGACCTAAAATTAGGTTTCAGTCAAAATGACCTATAATGTCTTGGAGTGGATGATGACCTTCCAAGCTTCAAATAAATTTTTGATGAACATGAACGTTTCTCATATAATCCTTAAGAAAATTTGTTCTCTTGGGGTCATCTCTATTTGACAAACACATAAAAAGTTAGGTCTCAGTGTATTTCAAAATAGTCAGATGAATTAACTGATCAACTTCTCAAGTCCAAACCTCATATCTTGATGAATTGATGATTGAGGACACTCAAATAAGTTCAAATATGCATGAAATGATGAATGAAATAACTTCCCTTGATTGTATTTGATCATGGGTTGAGGTTGCTTCATGAGCAAGGCACAGTTGATGCACAGTTGAATTAGGGTTTCCTTGGGAAACAAGCCTCAAGCCCTTTGATTTGCTTTGATCAAAAATGATGAATTGAGATACTAGGGAGGCATATATGGTGAATTAGAGCCTTAGGGACCATTGCCATGCTTGCTTTCATCTTCTCTTGGTCATATCAATGCACATAGGATCTCCTAGAAGCTTTAGACCTTGTGGTTGCTCAAGCTACAAACAAAAGATGTTAGTGACATACTTTTGTGCTTTTGGTTAGTAAATAAAAACGGGAAAAGCAATAATATACAATTTAAGTATGCTTGGTGATCTCAAACCAACTCTCAAAAGATCCCACCCAAAGGTAAGGAGCCAAGATGCTTATGATCCTTGAGGCAATGCAATGTTATGATGCCATGAGGGATCTTAGGGTCAAAATTGGGGTCTTACAAGACCAAAGATTCAGATGCCAATAGCTCAAGTGAGAGGTCCAATGCTCAATCTAGTGGCAACTCTGATTCTGAAAGTGAAGATGATACTTCTTCCTCTGATTAAAAGGTAATGGTTCCCCCTGTGTTGAAGACTGTGTGTTGATTAAGACTGTTCTGGTATGGCTGTTGTGTGTGTTGTTATAGAAGTTGTTCCCCCTGATGTTTTGATGCTGAAGAATTTGTTTCTTTTTGTTTAAATGTGTAATTTTTGGCAGTCCTTACTGATGCATTTTTGTAATATTTTGGGCTCTTAATAAGTTCCATGGATTTATTCATTATCTTAGCTGTCACGGTTGTGTATAATGTTAGTTTGAATCTCCTAACAATTATGTTTTAACATGTTATATGTTATGACATATGTGGTGACATTCTCTGATAGGCTAATTGACATTTATTTTGTCTAATTGGTCACCTTTGGTCAAAATTTTGACTAAAAAGGGGGAGAAATGGTGTTGGAGGTGTGGAGCTGTGAGGAGATGTATGTGCTGGTGTAGCTGAACAGATGAACTACAACTATTATTGAAGGAGATGTATTTGTTGTAAGACAGAATGTTGTTCTGTTTACAAATGTCAAAGGGAATGTCTGATGTGGTGCACATGTGATGATATATGGTGCACAGGTGATGTTGAAGCAGATGTCAGAATGACATTTTGATTGTTACATGTGCTGTGGTTACAGGAGCTGTTATTATTAAAGGAGATGTATGTGGTGCACAGATTTAGGGGGAGAAGAAGTACCCTTGTGCATTTGTGTGTCTTACTAGTTGCCTCTATAACAAGTAATTCTATTTGTGTTGCACATATTTAGGGGGAGAAGAAGTACCCTTGTGCATGTGTGTATTACTAGTAGCTATAGCTAGTAATTGTGTTTGCTTCTGCAGCTGTTTAAACTGTTGTTTAACTGTTGATAGTTTTCTTGTGAATAAAAAGGATAGATATATGTTTTAGCCAAAATTTGCCAAAGGGGGAGTTTGTTGGTTCTAAGTGTTGGCAACAATTTTGGTTAAACAAAGAGTGTTCACAAGATATTGTGTGTGATGTCTTAACATAAGATATCATGTGTACCTGCTGGAGTTCAAGAACATGATCATGCAGGATTGTTTCAGAATGTCATACACAATGTCATGGCATCTGATAATGTGTACCTGCTGGAATTTAAATGGAAGACATAATTTTGCAGGATTGTTTCAGGATGTCATACACAATGTCATGACATCTGATGTTATGTTCCTGCTGGAATTTAGAAAAGGAATTATGGAATTATGCACGATTGTTCCAGGATGTCAGACCCGATGTCATGACATCCTGTACATAGAACATTCAGGGTGAATGTCATGTGTTATGTGATTGCGCATTTAATAGCAATCTATGTATGATTGAAGATCAGATTTGCAGGCGCATTCAATCATTGATTACAACCTGATTTACTTATTTTCCAAGGAGATCTAACCAGCTGTTATGAAAAGATTTAATTGGAAAATAGTTTTAGGGTTTTCAAGATGTCCAAGCCCATCTGAATGCTTCTATAAATAAGACATGGAAAACCTGATTTGATACACAACCAATACTGAGCGAAATACTGAGAGAGAGAGCTAGGGTTTGTGTCTTGTTTAGTCGTGAGACTTGTAAGCCATTCAAGTCATCCTTTGATGATTGAATTGGTCTGATTTGTGGTTGTAATTTGTCACTCAAAGCTTGTAAGCAAGAGTGTGTGTCTACTTGATCAAAGTTGTTAAGCAAGATCAAGTGTGTGTCTACTTGATTAAAGCTGTTAAGCAAGATCAAGTGTGTGTCTTTGAAAAGTGTTTTCTTTTCTCAAGGAATTGTTGTTTAAAATCACAGGTGTGATTGTAGGGAAGTGAGTGGGTTCTCACATCTAAGAGTGCTTAGGTAGAAATTGCACGGGTAGAGATTAGGTGAGAAAGACTATAACTTGTTGAAGTGTACGGAGAGTCTTTGAACTGATTCTATTTAGTGGATTTCCTTCCTGGCTTGGTAGCCCCCAGACGTAGGTGAGTTGCACCGAACTAGGTTAACAATTGCTTGTGTCTTTTGCATTACCATTCTTTATATTTAGCTTGTTTGTGTTACTCAGATATTAGTGTCGTGACATTACCTTTGACATCTCATATCTGATACCAGAATTTCACTTTTTCTCCAAGATACAACATATCACTCAAAAGGCGATCAAAGGGAGTGTACTGTCCAATTATCTTGAACAACATCCCTTGGAAGACTACTAGTCCATGCGTTTTGAATTTCCCGATGAAGATATCATATTGATTAGGGATTGCAACATCCCCGACCCTAAAGAAGGACCCGAGCCTGGGTCCTATTGGACCTTGGTTTTTGATGGAGCTTCTAAAGCTCACGACAATGGCGTTGGGGAAGTAATCACCTCCCTAACTAGTTTTCACCTCCCCTTCACCACAAGGTTGTGTTTTGAATGTACCAATAATATGGAGGAGTATGAGGCTTGTATCTTCGGTATTGAAGTTGTTATTGATATTAGGATCAAAATCCCTGAAGTTTATGGAGACTCAGCCTTGGTGATCAGCCAAGTCAAAGGAGTTGGGATACTAGAGATCGTAAGCTCATTCCTTACAAGGAGCATGTGTTAAAGCTAGTCTCCTACTTTGATGAGATCACATTCCATCACATTCCTTGAAATGAGAATCAGCTAGCTGACGCCTTAGCAACTTTGGCATCCATGTTTAAACTCAAATGGAATAATGAAGCACCATCCTTTCACCTCAACTACTTGGACGAGCCTGCTTATTATTTGGCGGCCGAAGACGAAGCCAATGGTTATCCTTGGTTCTATGACATCATGAGATTCCTAGAACGCCAAGAATACCTAAGGACGCATCCATTACTGACAAGAAGTACCTCTTAAAGTTATCTTCCAAGTTCTTATTAAGTTGAGGGGTATTGTACAAGAGAAATTATGATTCGATTTCACTAAGATGTATGAACAAGCAAGAAGCAAACCAAATCATAATGGAAATCCATGAAGGCTCCTTCAAGACACATGCCAGCGGACACACTATGGTGAAGAAGATCTTGAGGGATGGCTATTATTGGATGACTATGGAGGTTGACTGTGACCGCAACGTCCAAACATGCCATAAATGCCAGATTTATGTCGACAAGATCCATGTACCGCCAATGCCACTAAATGTCTTGACATCTTCTTGGCCTTTTTCCATGTGGGGCATTGACGTAATCGGGAGCATAGAGCCAACTACCTCGAATGGACACCACTCATCCTTGTAGCCATTGACTATTTCATGAAATGGGTAGAAGTTGTCTCATACGCCAATGTTACCAGACAAGTGGTGGCTCGGTTCACAAGGAAGGAAATCATTTGCCATTATGGGGTCCCAAACAAGATCATTAATGCCAATGGATCTAACCTCAATAACAAGATGATGACAGAGCTGTATTGAAGCTTCAAAATTGACCACCATAACTCATCTCCTTATAGGTCTAAGATGAATGGCATTGTCGAAGCAGATAACAAGAACATTAAGAAGATTGTGCAGAAGATGGTGGAAACCTACAAAGATTGGCACATTGGCACGAGATACTCCCGTTCTTATTACATGGCTATCGCACCTCTGTACAGACTTCCACTAGGGCAACACCCTTCTCTCTTGTATAGGGCATAGGTGCAGTATTTCCAGTTGAAGTAGAGATTCCTTCCCTATGGATTTTGACTGATGTCAAGCTGAATGAAGTCGAGTGGGTCCAAGCCCGATTTGACCAGCTAAACCTCATTGATGAAAAGCACTTACAGCCATCTGCCACTGCTAGCTTTACCAAAAGTGCATCAAGAGGACACATGAAAAGAAGGTATTCCCCCGCAGCCTCGAAGTTGGAGACCTTGTATTGAAGAAGATTCTGCCCACTCACACCAATCCAAGGGGCAAATGAATGTCGAACTACGAAGGCATGTACATTGTAAGAAAGGTCTTCTCTGTAAGAGCCTTTATCCTTGCAACCATGGATGGTGAATATCTTCCATCCCCTGTAAATACAGATGCGTCAAAAAGTAATACGCTTAAAAAGAAAAAAAAACGAGCCCGATAAGTTGAAACTCGAAAGGGTGACTTATGCAAAAATGGGTATCCCAATAGACTAAAAACCCTAAAGAAAGTCTAGGCAAAAATTAGGGATTTAATAATAGCGAGAGGTTGTATCCCGCGAAGAATCTTTCTTCAATCCTCAATAAGTCAATCCAGTGGCTTCCCCAACAAATCAATCACTCTCCTTTTGAAAGCGAAATCAAAGGACGACCAAAGGCACAAACACTATAGCAGAATTGGAATTTGGTGGAAACCTGAGATGTTTCATTGCCATTATAATTTTTAATCTCTCTTCGCAATCACCTCTTCTAGAAATTGCTTATTTGTACAAAAATAACCCATTTTGGGGTTATTTATCAATAAAATCAATTCCCTCATATGTGCTCAATATTTTTACTTTTCCTGTTTTGCCTGCAAAATATGACTTTTCTCAAAAAAATGATATTGCATTGGAAATTTCCTATTAAAAAACCCTTTTTTAAAAAAAAACTTTAAGGGAAACAACATCGAATTACTTTTCTTTCAAAATTTGCTAAAGGTAACCAAGAACGCATTTGGTACTCCCAACCTTGACGTGTTATGCAGTCCCGTGGACTTGGCCAACTGTTTCTTCCCCAGTAGGAATCCTCAACTATTGCACCCAGTGCTCGCTTGAACATCAAGTTCCAATTTCTCAAGAACTGGAAAGTCGGTACTTCCCCAATCACCCTTTTAAGCCCAATCACCATTGGTACCCCTCAGATATATTCCCCGTAAAATCCAATCAAACTTGGCATAACTTCCAGACCCTGCATCTGCATAATTCCCCTACAACAATCCAAATATGCATTAACAATTTGCATACATAACATCACATCATAAGTATCTTCTAAAACTTATACTCAACTGATTCACCGAAATTCAGAATTTCTCAACCGTTGTTAAGAATTTTCCCCAGTAGAGTCATTTTTCAATGTCTCCCAAAACATAATCAAGTATTTCTAGCCATTGCTAGGAATCATCTCTGAACTGTCCTTTTTCGGGTTCCCTAGAAGAGTTAGGTATTCTTAGCCATTGCTAAAAGAATCATCATTATACTTCTTCTATCCCCAGGGAGTCGTCACAATATTATCATCCCCGCGGAGTCTAGTATTCTTAGCCTTTGTTAAGAATCATCATTGAACTTTCCCCTCTTTTATTAAGCATGAGGCATTTGGGGCTTATTCCCCAAGCCAAATTAATTGTCTGTAGCCATGGCTAGAAATCATCTTTGAAATTCTTTCCCCAGCACGAGTCAGGTATTCCAATCTTTATAAAGGATCATCAGTGGCAGGCTCTTTCCCCAACAGATGTCAGGTATTCCAGTCGTCGCTAGGAATCATCATTGAGTATCTGTACTTTCCTCAGAAGAGTCAGGTATTCTATCTGTCACTGAGAATCATCGTTGTACCTTCTTAAGGAATTTACCCTCAGTCAATTCAGGTATTCCAGTCATCGCTAGGAATCATCACTAAACGACTTCCATCCCCACAGAGTCGGGTATTCTAGCCATCATAAAGAATCATCATTGTGCTTTGGTTATCTCCAACAAAGTCAGATATTCTATCCGTTGCTTGGAATCATCGATGAATCTATTTTTTTATTCCCCTCTGAGTCAGGAATTCTAGTTGTCGCTAAGAATCGTAGCCGAATTCACTTGGGTTGATCCCCAGTAGATGTCAGGTATTCCAGTCCTGGCTTGGAATCTTTGCTGAATCTATATCTCCCCATCAGGGTCGGGTATTCTGGTTGTTGCTAGGAATTACCTTCCTTTTTCCCCAACCGTTGCTAGGGCAGTCATCTTTTCTCCTTGTTTCGAGATTCTTATTCCACAGTGAAGTTTCTCCCTTTGTCTTGTCGAGACCTTTTAATGTCCAGGAGATACTTATGTTTCATACATCATATTTCATGCATAATCCCAAAATAAAATCAATTCATATCACCATTATCCCCCATCAAAGAAAATTTCTAGTTACTCATAATAATATTTAATCCTCTCCTGCCATGAATGCATTGAAGTCGTCGTTATCCATACCTTCAGGTCCGAGATGATTAAATAGGGGAAAATATCATAACCTTAAATTTACCATACCCCATATCATCTTCTTGAACCCTAAACCTTTAGCATACATCCGATACATACATCTCATATGCATTTATACTCAATAGTCATAATAATCCACAAGCCCAAGGCACATGATTCATCTGCAAAGACCCAGGATCGTCTGGTCATGTTAAGGTATGCCCAAGCCACCTTAACCCTAATATAATCCTCAAACATCCCACAAGGATTTAAGGAACACTCAAGACATCTCACTCACTCCCCAAGTCGAATTTGGGTGGTGAGTCCCCTTTGCAGAAGCTTTAAGATTCATCTGCTCACCCAAGGACCAACCCCTAGCTTTTGACCTTCCTTTTGGCTTGTACAAGTCATGATTCACCATGGATATTGGCCATGCCATAAAGTACCCCTCAAATCCAAAGTTTTTTCATTCCCCATGACCTTTAACATCTCAATTGGACCCCTACAACTCAAACCCTACTTCACCTGACCATGGTTCTTGATGAAAATTGTGGCTCAAGAAACCCTAACTTAGGGGCTTCTTGACTATTGAGCTTGATCATTTTTTACCATCCAATCACACTACTATTAATTCAACATCATTTCATGTCCATTGCAATCCAAATCAACCATTTAAACATCCATTCAATCCATGTTGCAAGTAATTGGTTCACACTTGATTTTTCAACTTTCCATGACTTGATCCACCCACCAATTTGACCTAAAACCATTACACAAAGGCCCAAACTTCATTCATCATCATGATATGATCATTTGAGGTCAAATAATTCATCATTTTGGCTTGAAAAGCAATAAATCACAAAATCCCTAAAACTAGGTCATGTTGGTTGGTCACATTTTTGCAAGAATGGCCTATGGGAAGTTCCAAAGACCATAACTTCTTCATTTTTCAATATTGTTGAATTCTACTTCAAGACAAATGTCCTAAATAACTTCCTCTCCAACTTTTTTTCAAGGTTGAAGACCTGATTCATTGAGGAAGGGGTTCAATTTTGCTATTGTCCAAGTTGGTCCAACATGCCTACCATGCCCTAAAATCATGTCATGACCACTACTTTAACATGTTGCCACTTCCAAACCACAAGCCCTTTTGACCTGTTTCTTTTTGCATTCAATCAAGTTGATAGCAAAGAAAAAATGGCCCAAAATTGAAGCAAATTTCACGAGCCAGTTTTGTTTGTCCTTGGTTCAAACGTGGAGGTTCATCCTGATGTGCAATGGCAGACCATGCTAGTTAGAATGTGCAAATCAACATGTTAAGTCCCCAAACTCATTTATTTTGGTTCCTTTGGTCCACAAACATATCACAAATGGTATTGAGGTATGAATCAAGGTCAGCATGCATAACAAATCCCCTCCAAGCCAAGAACCCGACCCCATGTGCAAGAAATCACTTTTTGCCCAAAGTGGCAAAAAGCATATTCTGCAGCAGGGTGTTTCAAGGCCTTTGGTTGCTCCAAATCCATGCTAGGGATCAAGACCAACTTTCCTGCAGTCCAAACAAGCCTATAAGCTAGTTGTTGCATTATTCCCCAAGTCAACTCCAACCACCCTCCCACTCACATGTGATTTATATCCAAAGCTTCATGTTTTCCCCCCAAAACCATCCAGACACCTTCCCTATAAATAGGTGAAGGTGTCCCAATGCAAAACCATGCTTAAAGAGAACACCATCACACTCTGAACATTTGAGTTGAATCACCATTAACAGACCATCGGGTTTTTGATTTCGAAGCTTTTTAACCACGAGTCTACCCAGAAACACTCTACATACTTCACTTGAGCTTTCCAAACACTCAACCAACCCTCCCTGAGCCTCAACTGACCTGAGCTCAATCGTCGGAAAACTCATCTGAGCAAACTATGATCTGGTAGAAATACCCATCCCCGCCTTTGAAACAAATTCCTAACCCGTTCGAAATCCTCCATAGAATATTTCCCCTAACCTTTTGGCTTTGATTGATTGGTTTCTATAATTTAGTTTCATTTTTAGGTTAACTGAGTTCTTCATTTTTTTGTTTCGAAACTCCCCACTCATAGTTAATCAATGGCTCTTGAGTGGGGAGAACACTTTATTTATGTTATGTAACATGTTTTGATGCTCAAAAGTGGTTAAAAATCCATGATTTCAAGTTTTGATTCTGAGGGGTCGAAGGTTGAAGACGACTATCACCCGCGCTTTTCAAATTTGAAAACTTTTGTTGTCACTCTGTGATTGGCTGGTTCGCGCGCGTATCCCATTTACTTTGCATTTTTATTATTTATTTTCTTCGGTCTATTTGTTATCACAATTAGGCCATTGGCCCAGTGGGTGAAGGGATAGATTCCCCTATGACCCCAAGGTCAAGGGTTCGAACCTGAGGAGTGCACCCTGACCATATTTTCCATTTTATTTCATTCTTGTTTATTTTATTTTTCCCTTTTATTTTTCTCTTTTGATTTATTTTTTTAACCCCTTTATTTTTATTATTTTGGAAAAATGTTGAATATCAACCCCCCTTATTTTTGCCTCTATAATCTAATGGTTACCTTATTTATTTCATTTGAGTAATAATTTAAGAACTTATGAGGTCTTAAAGTAAAAGACTAATGAAAATCACTTAAGTCATGATATGCTTGGTTTAGGATTGGTAAAAGCCTTCCATACTTCAAATCTACCATTATATGACCATGAGTTCATCCATGGTACTTTGAAGTATGGATACGTTGCCTCCATTTGAAGCAACTTGGTCATTTGACTTGTTGTTGAAGTTCAATATTCTTAACTTGGATTCATCTGATACATGTGTACTTTGTTCATTTAAACTAACCCACTAACCCTTCTATACTTTATTTATCATTTTTTACTTATTCATACTAACTATTTAACTTATTAATATTTCATCTGGTTCAATATTACTTATTAACTAAAACAATTAAAATCAATCACTCAATTTTGGGTTGTATAGTCTTCTCTTTGTCAATTTATTTATAGATGGATTTGAGGTTGAACAACTTTCATTATTGCAAATCTAGGGTAAGTTGATCCATTAATCATCTTCCTTACTTTGCATCAGTGATAAGTTATCCCTCGATGCGCCATATTTTGAATCTATTGGCCTAGAGATAGATAATCCTCAAAACTTGTCCATAACCCTAACTTTGACTTGTTTTAACTTTGATCATTACTAACCTCTTGTTATTATTATTTTTCTTTACTTACTATGTCATGCACATATTCATCACCATTATCATTGTACAAATTCATCTTACACACTTTACTATTGTTCTTTATTATTGTCATCATTCAAAAACAACCAAAACATGATAAAATTGAAAGACAAAAAAAACACTTAATCACTTGGACTTAGAGGATCCCATTTAGGACCTTAGCTTGGAGGCCTTTCATTACCTTCTTTGTGATACTTTGTAAAACACTTGGGTTTCATCTGTAACTTATATTCTAGTTGTAAGAATGCCATCATGGCATCACCTTCGGGGAACATGTTTGTAATACCATTATCCTTTGTTTAGCATAGATCACACTTTTGCACACACAAAGCTTTCTCTTGGGTTACCTTACAACGGGACCCTTTTATTTCCTTGTCAGTTATTTTGAATTCATATTGCATAAGCCACATTTCACAATCAAATAGACAAACCCTTAATCCAATGTCAAACGGCTTTTTCTTAATCAAACTCAAAAATACTTAATAATTACGATTAGTATTGTGCGCCACGAGCCTTAAGTGGTGGAGAATGAGTGAGAATAAAGCATTCCTACCCTCACTCTGATTATTTTGGATGCAAGACACTTGGTTTGTTATCTAGAATAATCACCTCTACTCATAGACTTTAGTGCAATCTAATCACAAATTCTTTTCATAAAACCTTGTTTAAGGTAAAATCAACACAACCCATTAAACCTTATTTTTGTGCCTTAGGGAACCAACCTGAACACCCTTTTTTCAAAGGTAAAATCAACCAAACACACAAACTTTTTCTACTCCGAACTATGGAGCTCTAATTCCTCATCCTCGAATGAGTGATATGTAGGCACAAGGGCCCCAATCCTTGGCGAACACTATAATAACAAAAATAACCCCTCTTTCACACATTCTTTAAAAAAAATGATAGATAATTTTCCACGTACGTAAAAGCAAACCCAAATGGTTCCTATGGAGTACCGTGGACGTGAGGGGTGCTAATACCTTCCCCTCGCATAATTGACTTCTGAACCCTAATCTCGGTTGAGAGACCGATCCCATATCTTTTTTATAGAGCTTCTTGTACGCTTTTCTTTCTGAGGGTTTTATCGATTATTTCCCCTCGCCTCTCTGATAGAGGCGCATAAAATAAAATCCAGTGGCGACTCTACTGATCCAACTTCAGTTTGAAAAGTTTGTTCGGTTTCTCGTTACCCCCTGTAGCGACATTTCCCCACCAAATAAACTCATATCAAGGTCATTTGCCATCTCATAAACACTTTCCCAGATATAATCCTCAGCAGATCATTTCATATCACTTTCATCCCTGGTAGGGTAAATTTCCTTATACTCTTTTTTATTTAATCCTCTCCTACCTTGAAGGTGTGGAAGTCGTTGTTATCCATACAATCAGGTCCGAGAAGATTAAATAGGGGAAGTTGTCATACCCTCAAATTCACCTTACCTTCATACAACCTTCATAACCCTAATTCATAAGTACATGTTTATCATACATTTACATCTACACTCATAATAAACAAGCTTGACCTCAAGGCATGGTGCACATCTAAGAAGCATCAAGACTTCCTGATCATTTTGGTGTGTGCCCAAGCCACCTTAACCCTAATCTTCATCCTCAAGCATCCTTTGACCTTAGGGGACCACTCAAGTCATTCCACTCACATCCAAAAATCTAATTGGGTGGTGGAACCTCATTTAAAGACTCTGCTTATTCATCTGGACACCCAAGGACCTCAACCCTAGTTTCTTGATCCTCTATGGCTTGTACAAGTCATGATTCACTTTATTACTTTCCTTACCTTTGAGGAACCCTAATATCCAAACTTTGTTCATGCCTCAACCTTGTGAATCACTTCAAGAGACCTCTTTCACCCCAAACCCTAATTTTCTTGATTGTGGCCTTTGATGAACCTTGTGATCCAAGAAACCCTAATTTGTGCCCCCACTTTATTTTAGGCCTTGCCTTACTTTATCTCATTATCATTCATCACTTCATTCACCTTTAATTCAAGCATCATTCACCAAGAAAACATCCATTTCATCCATGGTACAAGTTCTTGGTTTGGTCTTGAATCATCAACTTCAATCCATTGGTTTCATCCATGAAGATGGCCTGTAATCATCCCATCAAGCTTTCAGACTTGTTTTCCATCAAGATATGATCATTTGAGCCTCAAACATTCATCATGGTGTCTTGGAATTCAAGAAAACTCAAAATGGCATTTTTAGGGCATGTTGGTTGGTCTTGTTTTAGCAAGTTTGGCCTACCATTTGGTCCAAACCCCATAACTTTGTCACCTTTCAACCTTTTAAAGATCTTATTTGAGCCAAATGTCCTAATTAGATCCCTCTTCAACTTTGTTTTAAGTTCCAAGACCTAACTCATTGAGAAAGGACCTCAAATTTTGGATTGGCCAAGCTGGTCAAGGTGCCTAGTCAGACCTAGAAACATGTGCATGACCTCCACTTTACATAAATGTCATTTCCACACCACAACTCCTTTTGACCTGGTTCTTTTTGAAACTTGTTAAAAGTATGGAAAATAACAATTAGCCTAAGTTTCTTGCAAAATGCACAAGCCAATTTTATTTGGCCCAAGTTCAAAGTTGGTGATTCATCATGGTGCACCCAACCAGTTCACATCAGTCAGATTTTGCAAATATCATGCATTAAGTTTCTAAACTTGTTTATTTCAATCCCTTTTTATCCCAAATACATAGTGTATCATTATGTGATAAGTTTTCAATTCAAAATGAGGTCTACCAAGTCACATATGAAGCAATTCGAACCAAAGTCAAAAAGTGAACTTTTCCCGAAATTTACAAAAACCAAAGGAACATAAACAATGATTGAAGCCCCATTGCTTCACCTAAAGGGTGAAAGTTGCAAAACAGACTGAATGGAGAGGAATTGCAGGCCAAACACAAGCCACCCTTGTTCAACAAGTTTCATCCTTGGTCACATTTCAGGCTCCACCCTTTTCTGAGTTTTCCCCTCATTTGTCCTTCCAAACAACTCCAACACCTTCCCTATAAATAGGGGATCATGTTCCACCATTTCACCAAACTTGAAAGCCAAAGAATCTTTGCTTCAAACTCACCATTTCATCATCAACCACAGAGCATCGGGTTTCAAATTCCAAGCCATATTAACCCCATTTAAACATCCAAACACCTTCATACATCATCCATAAAGTTATCTGAAACATCAAAACCACCTGAAACCACCTCACCTGAGTTGCTTGAACTCGTCGGGACCTTCATCAGAAACTGATTCTGATAAGGTAGTTAGATTCATCATTTCACTTCAAACAAGTTACCATCTTACTCCATTTCATTCTCTGATGTTAAGCCATATGGTTTGAGCCTCGATTGTTGTATATCCATCATTTAATTTTTAATTTAGGATTGGGTTTCGGTCTGAGTTTATGTAAAATACTCCATACTCAGAACCAATCAATGGCTCGTGAGTATTGAGAAAGGAACGAGGACCTTTGGTTGATGGAATCCATGGTTGATTCCCCTTAAAATGAGAGTCGTAGAGTTTCAATTTTGGAGTTTTGAAGTTGAAGACAACCATGGTGTCGTTACTTCGTGTGTTTCTGTGTTTGAATTCAAAAATATATGCTATCACGTTCCGATTGGTTGATGTGTGTGATGTGTCCCTTGAGTGTTTGTATGTTAGCCAGCCAACGCGCGCGCATGTGTATCTATTGATCATGTCCCTTCATTTGGTTTACTTTATTAAATGAGTTTGATATGAGGGCCAACTTTTCCCCATGTTTCATTTTTAATTGTTTATTTATTATTTAATTTTTTGAGTGTGCCAGTTATCACCAAGGTCCCTTGGCCCAGTGGAAAGCGGGTTGGCCCATAACCCCAAGGTCAGGGGTTCAAACCCAGTGCCCCCATGTTATTTTTCTTTCCTTTCTTTTTCCCTTTCTTTTTCTTATTTTTTTCATTTTAATTTATTTTCTTTTCATTTTATTTTCACCACTTATTTTATTTTTAATCCAACATTTTGTAAACACATTTTAAATATTTTCATCCATATATTATATTTCCACTTTATTTATTTTATTTGACCATTTATTTGACATTTTTATCTTTGTTGTTGATATTGGTTGATAAGATCTATTGATCATGGTCTTTGGATTTTTTAGGGTTGCTAAAATATTCAATATTTCAAACCCATCAATGAATGATCAAGAGATCGTTCATGATACTTTGGGGTATTGATATATTGCCCCTATTTAACCATGTTTTTAAACCATTTGATGCATAGATGGAACCTCACTTGTTGATCCTATCATATAGATCCATTTTGATTGTGTTGTTTCCATTAACCACTAACCCTCTAACACTTATGTTCAAATATTTGACTTGTACATTATTCAACTGTTAACTTGTAATTATTTGGGTGATATAATATTTCATTTGTCAAATCATTGATAGATAGACTTGGGGTTGTATAACTTTCTTTGGTTCAAATCTATTGTTAGATGATCATGGATCATCTTCAATACTTTGCATAAATGATAATTTATCCCTTGATGCACCATATTTTGAGTCCTTTGACTTATGGATACATAATCCTAGATGGTTACCTTGTACATTTTCTTACTAACCAACTAATTATTCATTGCTAACCTTTGTTATTGTTGATCTTGTTTATCATATTGTGATTTACTTTGTTGTCAACTTTATTGCATTATAATTTAATTTCAAGCACCCATCATCATCATCATTATATATATATATATATTATATATATATATATATATATATATATATATATATATATATCCTCATGCATATTTATCATTTTTCCTTTTACTTATTGTCATCATATAATAAAAAACAATAAAAACATGATAAAATTAAAATACCAAAAAGATGCATTTCATTTATAATCAATTGTTGGACTTAGAGGATTTCATTTTGGACCCTTACTTGAGGACCTTTCCTATCTCTTGACACTTTTCCCTAACTTGGATTTTCATTTGTAACTTGCAATCTTTTATTGTAAGAATGACATAATGACACTACCCTAGGGAGACATGCTATGTAAGCCCAGTATCCACTTGTTAGCATAGTTAGCATAGGTCACTTTTTCACACACAAGGATTTCTCTTGGACTACCTTATAATGAGACCCTTTATTTCTTGCTTGTTTATGTTGTGCATATTCATTGTTCGTCACCATTTCAAAATCAAAAGCAATAAACCCTTGATCCAACGTCAAGCGGCATTTTCTTAATCAAACTCAAAAAACTATAAAAATACTACTAGAGTCACTACATATTCACCTAAAACCTTAAATTAATAGGTGTGTGGGTTCTCCCACTTATTTAAACTTAAGTATTCACATTTCTAACCAATGTGGGTCTTCCCTACACTACTCACATTTGTTTTTATCAACACTTCCGACGTATTTCCCAAACTAGCTCACTTTCAAAAAAAAAGTAACACAAAGGATGCGTCAATCTAATTGGCAACAGTGTACAACACATAAGAGGAGACATTAATTCAATTGGCGACAGTGAACAAACACATAGGAGAGAGAGTCTCTCCTATATGTTTGTACATTGTTGTCGATTGGATTGACACCTTCTCTTATGTGTTGTACACTATCGTTAATTCGATTGGCGTCTCTTTTGAATTGAGAATTGTTTTTGTTTGAAAGGGATATTTTTATAAATACGTGAGAAAGTGAGGTAGTTAATGTATTTATTTGAAAAAGTGAGTTAATTGGATAAAAGTTTCTAACATGTAACATTGTTGTTGTTACTCTGATCTTTTAATTCATATTTTTTAATATTTATTTATTTGATGTTCTTTTTTAACAAAATAATATAGAACATATAATTATAAATAGGGTAAAAAATGTATTATTATCCAAATGTTTATATATATATATATATATTATATATATATATTATATATATATATATATATATTATAATATATATATATATATATATATATATATATATATATATATATATATATATTATATATATATTGATCCAAATATTTTTATAAACGGTGTTACTTTTATAAATGTGAACAAGTTTACTATTGATCGTAATATTTTTATAAATAATATCGAAAAAATAATAATATTTATATTCGGAAAAAGTATGTTGTTGATCCAAATATTTTTATGATCCAAATATAAATAAAAATATATGTCACTTATAAATTTATTAAATTTATTTTATAATTTATTTTTTGGTTTTTTTTACACAACAATTTATTTTTTGTTTAAATATGTCTACAAATGCACTTATAAAATCATGTGCTTACAAACCAAGTATCACTACGTAGGCACGTGTTATGTTGTCTTGCTTACATTTTATTCTCTAATATTTCTCTTTTAAAAATAATAAATCTTTTGATTAAGTAATTTTGTATTTTTTTATTTTATTTTATTTTTAAAAACAGATGTGTATATCATACCAATACTCGTGCGTTGTCACGGATTTATTACTAGTTTTTATAAAATAAAATGAAAAATAATTGTGTTTTTTAATCATATAAGTGATATCATTTTGATGTAACATATCAATTATCTATCCTTTAAAAATCAATTGCGTTAATTCCTTAAATTACTCTTTCACTATAAATTATTTATACACTAAAAAATAATATTTAAGTAATAAAGTAATGTTTATCTTTTTCATTTCCATCCTATTAAATTATATCACGTGGATAAGTTCAATCAATTACTGGACATTTTTTTAAATCAACTATTAACTCATTAAAAATCAATTGCATTAACTTCCTAATTTACGATTTCACTATCTATTATTACACTAAGAAAAAGGCATTTAAGTAATCAAATAATATTCTATTAAATTGTATCACGTAGATAACGTAGATAGTTTCAATCAATTACTAGACATTTTTTTCAATTTCAATTTCAAATTTTTCCTCTCTTCAATAAATTTTTTATATATTTTCATTTCAAATTTCATTCACTTTCATTTTCATCACATCTTTCCTTTATTTTTATTCATATATTTATTTCTATCTCACTCCTTCTAATCTTTATACATTTTTTTGTGATTTACATTTTATTTATATACTTATTTTCTATTCAATCTCCTTCTAATCTTTATACATTTTTGATGACTTACATTTTATTCATATATTTACTTTCTATTCTCTCTTCTTTTAATCTGTATACACTTTTTATGATTTATAGAAAAATTGGATGTAATATTTCTATCCAATAAAATGAAAAACACGTGAATGAACCATATCTAATTTTTTAGATCTTTCTCTTTCATTCTTTTATATATATATATTATATATATATATATATATATATAATATATATATATATATATATATATATATATATATATATATTATATATATATATATATATATATATATATATTTGATTTTCTATCATATTATACTAGCTATTATTTTTTCTTCAATTTTATTATAGAAACTATATCAAAGACATGAAAACATTTTTTGCTTCGCCTCTTTTTACTAATTATCATTTATTAATTATTTATATTAAAGTTATAAAACTAAAGGATGGAGATAAAGATAGGATAAATGTTGGAGTTCAACTATGAACCTCCATTAACAATGGACAAGAACTGGGAAGATAAAAATAAAAGAGTATGCAGAGACAAAAAAAGAGGATGTTTCTAACTAACTTTCTCAATTTGAAAAAGTGCAAGATTAAATTATAAATTCACTTTCATTTTAGTTTTGTACAAAGACTTAAATGAAACTCAAATTCAAATAAAAAATTAAATGTAAATGCAAATGAAACTAATATCGGATGTTGAATTACATTCAACACCATCCCTTAATTCACATTTAAGTTAAAATCCAAACATTGATTTCATCCCTCAAATTGATGAAGTGTTCAGTCTTGATCGTCTTGGTCAGCACATCTGCAAGTTGTTTCTGAGTGATGACATGAACAACCTCAAGTACTCCATTCTGAACTTGATTGTGCAGAAAATGGTACTTGGTATCAATATGATTGCTTCTTCCATGTAGCATTGGATTCCTATCAAGACTTATGGCATATTCATTATCAATCATCAACTTGACTGGTTTGCTCACCTTGAACTCTAGTTCCTAAACCAAATTTATCAGCCAAACAACTTGACAAGCTGACACAACATCAACTATGTATTCAGCTTCACAGGTTGACAATGAAACCACTGATTTCTTCTTTGAACACTAAGAAATGGGGGCTCCTAGATACATAAACATGTATTTTGTAGTTCTTCTTCTATTCACTTTGTCACCGCACCAGTCAGAAACTGAGTAACATATCAATTCAGTATCATTTGACACTTGAGATGGAAACAAAATTCTATGTCTCATAGTCCCTTTCACATACCTCAGAATCATGACTGCAACTTGGTAAGGTGACCATTTTTGTTTACTCATAAACCCACTCACCATTCCAACTACATGACAGATGTCAGGTTTGGTGTTACATATATATCTTAGATAGTCAACTAACTGTTTGAAGATTGTAGCATCTACATCCTCACCATCATCATTAAAATCCAACTTATGATTTGTCTCAGTAAGTGTAACTACTGACTTACAATTCATCAGCTCAAATCTCTTCATAAACTCAAGTTCATACTTCGGTTGGTGCATAATAATTCCCTTATCATAATGAAAAATCTCTATCTCTAGAAAATATACCATATTTACAAGGTCAATCATATCAAATTCATTCATCGGCACCTTCTTGAACTTATTTATCTCGGAAGTACAACTTTCTGTCAGAAGTATGTCATCTACATAAAGGCACACCAGAATCACATTGTCTTATGAGGCATGTTGCACATATTCCATCTCACATTTCTTGAATCCCCGATGCTTTAAAAATGAATCAATTTTTAGATTCCAAGCCCTTCGAGCTTTTTTTAACCCATGCAAGGCTTTATGCCGCTTGTACACCATCCTTTCTTTGTTATCTTTCACAAATCCAGGAGGTTGTAACACATAAACTTCTTCTTGCAATGGACCATTTAGAAAATCCGACTTTACATCTAAATGTATCAGAGGCCAATTCCTATTTGCAGATATAACAATAACCAACGTTATGGTTTCATGTCTAGCTACAGGTGCAAACACTTCAAAGTAGTCTAAACCAATTTTTTTCTATTTTCATAGTTTTAGAAAATTCCAAAAAAAATTGTATAATTCGTGTTTGACTTAATTAGGTTGATTTTTGTATTTTTGTATTTTTGTATTTTTTTTTATTTTAATAGTTTTTTCAGTTTTCCATTTGTTTTTGCTTAATAGGGATATTGTCGGTATTTTCCTAGTTGTTGTTGCATTTCTGAATTAATTATGGCTACTAAATCTGGTTGTTCTGACTTGTTTGATTTTGATCCTGAAGTTGAAAGAACCTTACTCACATGTTGTAGAGTAAATCAGGCTAGCACTAGTTCACCACTCATTAGCGATAGTGACTCTGATTATGTGTTATCCCATACTTTGTTTGATTTTGATTGTGAGATTAATTTGCATAACATGGATGTTGAACAAAGAAATGCGAGACAACTTGTTGCACATGATATTAATTATAATGCTTTGTGTATTAAATACCATGTTGTGTCATGTACCTTTCAAATTGAAATCTAGTTTAATACACTTGTTGCCAAGGTTTAATGCTCTTTCTGGTAAGGACTCATAAATATCTAAAAGAATTCCAGGTTGTGTGCTCTACACCATTGAGACCAGAAAGAATAATAGAGGATGACATCAAGCTGGGAGCATTCCCTTTCTCACTTCAATGAGCTGCAAAAGATTGAATATATTATCTTGAGTCGAATTCGATCACAAGCTAGAATGATTTGAAAAGAGTGTTCCTAGAAAGATTTTTCCCTACCTCAAGAGCTGCTTTGATCAGAAAATATATATGTTGTATTAGACAGGTTAACATGGAATCATTGGCAGAATATTAGGGGAGATTCAAGCAATTAGTGTCAAGTTGTCCTTAGCACCAGATTTTTGAACAATTGTTATTTCAGTACTTTTACGAAGGGTTGTTACCTATGGACAAAAATATCTTGGATGTTCTGAGTGGAAAAGCCCTTTTTGATAAGACCCCAGTTGTAGCCAAAACCTTAATTGAAAACATATCACTCAACTCGCAATAATTCACAACCAGAAACAACGTTGTGGTTCTAACAAAAAGAGTGCATAAAATTCAAGCTTCTTCTTCCAACAAGGTTTTAGAAACCAAAATTGATGAGCTTACTTCTTTGGTGAGACAACTGGCATTAGGAAAAACTCAAACATAAAGTTTATGTGGCATTTGCACCTCTCCTAAACACCTAATAGATACTTGTCTTTCCTTGCAAGAGGGTGTAAATTATGATTTACCTCAAGCATACGCAGCAAATATTTATAATCCTCAAAGTAGCAACCAGTATAGGTACAACACTCTTGACTTATCCACTAACAGGTTCCATCCCAATTGGAGAAACCATTGAAACCTTTGGTATGGTAATCCATCCATACATCAACTTAGTCAACAACAGTTGATTCTACTGCTATTGCTGCCACAAAACATTCCACAAGTAAGCACCTTTGTACCTTATGGACCTTCATTAGAGGACCTTGTCAATGAATACCATGCAGCAAGCTCAAGGATCAAATCAGCTACCTTCCCAAACAATAGTGAATTCAAAAGGCCCTAATGCTAGTGTAATTTCTTTGAGATCCGGAAATAGTTTTGAACCAGGCCTAACACCAAAAAAAATTAACAAATTTGTTGAGCCCATACTTAAGTCGGATTCTGATGTTGTGGTTGAAATTGAGAAAGAACAAGAGAAAGAGTATGTATCACCTATTCCTTTCCCAATAAGATTAGTGAAAGCTAAAAATATGGATGAGGAATATAAGGATAAGGAGATATTGGATATATTCAGAAAGGTAGGGGTAAACATTCCTCTTCTTGATGTGATTAAGAAAATTCCCAAATAGGCCAAATTTCTAAAAGACTTATGCACTCACAAGAGGAGATTGAATGGGGAGTGAAAGAGTTAATATTGGAAGGAATGTTTCTTCCTTCATTTAACCTAAAACACTTGAAAAAGATACAATTGAGCGAAACGTTTCAACTCTCACTCAGGTCATTCCTCAAAAGTGCAAAGATACAAGAAGTGTTGTTATTCCATGTACCATTGGGGATAGTAATTTCGAAAATTGCATGTTAGATTTAGAAGATTCTATCAATGTTATGCTTACTTATGTTTATAACAATCTTGATCTTGGTCCTTTGCAGAATACAAGTTTAACCATTCTACTGACGAATAGAAGCAATGTCCACCCCGCTGGAGTATTCGAAGATGTCCTTGTTCAAGTCAATGACTTGATTTTTCCTGCAGATTTTTACATTCTGGACATGGAAGGAGAAACTAAGTCAAGCATGGCCCTCATCATTTTACGCAGGACATTCATAAAAACAGTAAAAAAAAGTTGATGTTGATGATGGCACAATGTACATAGAGTTTGGTGATATCATTGTTAAATTTAATATTTTTTCACATTAAATTGCTTATTTTGATGATACTTATTTTGACTTGTTTTCAACTGATTTCCCATCATTGTCTGAATTTGATAATACTTACTGTTGTGGAAAAAAACGTGGATTTGGTTTCTTAGAATGAAGTTTTCCTTTGGACTCTGATTAACCGTGCATTGAGTATGGAAGATTTTGGATTTTGGAATCTCTTTTTAATAATAATAATAATAATAATAATAATAATAATAATAATAATAATATTAATACAAATTAATACATAGTATATTTTTATAATAATTAACTCAATGATTAAAAAACTTAGTTTTTTTTATAATAAGAAATAACTAACATTAACATGATAACAAAATAATACTAATTATAACAATAAAAATATAATAATAAATATACTCAGAGAAACAAATAAATAAGAACAAAAAACCATTAAAAAAAGAAAATAACAGAAAAAAAGTTTCCAATAGGATTCACATTTAGAACCTCACACTTGCAACTCCTTACACTCAAGTCTTTATCAAATGGGTTATCATAACCATTCTAAATAAAATGGAAAAAAAACCATTATCTAAAAAATGTTTAATAAAAAAAACGAAAATTCAAAATATACAAGGTAGAAAGAGAAAAATATGCTAAAAGAATGGAAAAGTTGGGATTTGAACCCAAGACCTTATGCATGTATATCCTTTCACTCACTCTAATACCAAGTGAGATACCTCATTCAATCAGAATAAAATACGACTAAAACCCATATACTAGTCAAATGTCTGGACAAAATTGGGGTATGACACCTTGTAGGTTGACATTTTTCCTATAGACGAAGTTATAGATGCAACTGAAGCCCTCGACATCCCGGCTGCCTCAGCCAAACCGTCCATTGATCAACCACATTCCTTAGAGCTTAAACCATTTCCTCACAATCTGAAATATGCATTTTTGGAGAGGAATAAAAAGCTACTGGTAATAATTTCATCAAATCTTGATTTTGATCAAGAAGACAAGCTTTTGTAGGTTTTGAAGAAACATAAGAAGGCGACTGGGTGGACCTTGGTTTACATACCTGATATTAGCCCATTCATGTGTATACATAGAATTTCGCTTAAAAATGGAGCTAAAGCAGCGAGGCATCCCAAAGGTATCTTAACCCTTTGATTCTTGATGTTGTGAAGAATGAGGTAACCTAAGAAATTGGGTAAGTCCAGTACAGGTGGTACCTAACAAACCTGACCTCACAGTGGTAGGAAATGAAAAATGAATTTGTTTCCACTAGAGTTCAAAATAGTTGGAGAATTTGTATTTATTACAGGTGATTAAACCAAGCAACCATAAAGGATCACTTTCCTTTATCGTTCATTGATTAGATGCTTGAATGGTTGGCTTGTAAATCACACCATTGTTTTCTTGATGGATTTTCAGGTTACTTTCATATCCATATTGCACCAGAGGACCAAGAAAAGACAACCTTCATGTTCTCATTCGATACATTTGCTTACAAAAGGATGCCATTTGGTCTGTGCAATGCTCCTGGCACGTTCCAGCTAAAGGAAAATTACGATCCAAAATGCAACAGAAATTACAAATTTTCCTTTAGTGATCCTTAAGAATGGGCATGATCAATGATAGAAACCAT
This sequence comes from Lathyrus oleraceus, assembly GCF_024323335.1. Classification (NCBI taxonomy): domain Eukaryota; kingdom Viridiplantae; phylum Streptophyta; class Magnoliopsida; order Fabales; family Fabaceae; genus Lathyrus; species Lathyrus oleraceus. The sequence continues at coordinate 394,574,342 of NC_066584.1, forward strand.
TACCTCTTGTAGCGATTGAAACCTTTGATGCAGATCTAAGGAGTGATCACGAGCGTTGAATGGTGACAACGCCTCTACTCACTCTACACGAACGGATTCCTTCAGTCTCAATGCTAGCTGCTACGAATGAAGGCTTTGAGTGAGAAAGAGAGAGAAACGAAATTTCTTCAAGTGAAATACTTCTGCACAAAGGTTCTATTTATAGAACCACTTGTGTGGGTTGCAAGCTAAAAAGCCCACTTATGTGTATGTGGCTCATATCTTATGGTATATCGAAAATCACTTAAGCGCGTGATACCTTACCATATTTCGTATTCTACTTAAGTGCTTTGTACCTTACGATGTTCTACAATTCACTTAAGTGCATTGTACCTTACGGTGTTCCTCATTTACTTTGTCTCTCATCAATCTGTCCTTTTGTGTGTGACCCTGTAGGTTTTCACGATATTGGCAATTATATTAAATCACGTATTTAACATAATAAACAGTGAGCGGTATCTAGCAACACATGACTGCTACCCAAGACACGAAAATGTCATGTGATCTGACAAATCCCTTTTTTTTATAATACTTGTGTGTAAAATTTCTCTTTTGCCCTTATGTCTATATTGAACACAAGGTATAGATCGTGTCATCCTTGTCCAGTTCAATATTGGACCCTTAGACATTTATCATGTTACGCAGGATGGGCAAATTCCATCTAGGTCACTCATGTCCCTCAGCATGCTTCGTGGAGTACTCATCAACTGTCTTTATGGTCATCCAGCTATGGACAATGTTTGATTATCAATAAAGCACTTGACTCTAAATCTAGGATCCATAGTGAGAGAGAGAGAGAGAGAAAGAGAAAGAGAGAGAGAGAGAGAGAGAGAGAGAGAGAGAGAGAGAGAAAGAGAGAGAGAGAGAGAGAAAGAGAGAGAGAGAGAGAGAGAGCACCAAGATTTGTTTAGGAAGTTCCCCAATTGTCCTCATTATGGGTACGTCTTCTCTCAATTCCAAATAGAATTGAGATATGTGAAATTATCCTTTGCAAGTGTAGTTTACAAGAGAAAAAGTAGCAATCCAAGCTTCCAAACCCTATGTTTGATGTTAATCCTAACTTCTTATCTCCCCTGGATCTTATGCAAGATCAAGTGACCTAAGACTTCCAAATCGATCCTCCGATTACTGTTATTCCTTTGACCGAACCTTACGTTCTTTAAAGCTTTCACTCAGCTGAATCCTCGTTGCAAAGTCTTGTACAAAACCCCTAAATAAATCCTTAATCTTAGAGGAAAAATCCTAATCGGTTTTATCAATGAAACCCCCAAAGAATACTAGATCCAATTATGATTACAATAATCCTAAGGTGGACCTTATCAATCTATTCTAGATGATCAATCAACAAAAATGATTATGTGTAATTGTTGAATGTATGAAGAAAAAGATTGAAGATAAAGAGAAAAATCTAAGTGTGTTCTTGGTTTTTTATTATGAGAAATGATGCATGAATGCATATTTATTTGTATGTGTGTGTGTAGAAAGAATAACAAACAAAACAATTTTTTTGGTAAAAAATTACAAGTGTATGAAAAGATTGAGCCAATGCATGTATTGACTCCAAACAGGATGTATTGACTCCAAATTCTTATGAGTCAATACATAAGGGACTATGTATCGATACAAGAGAGGCAGAGCCAAATTCCTTAAAAAAACTTTCAGTTTGAGTCGAGTCTAACCATTGATAAGTCGACTCATTCGTAGTTGTATCAACTCATACAAGGCAGTGGTGAGCAGAATCATATTGCTTAAAAAATTTCATATTGAGTCGACTCATTCGCCACTTGTGTCGACTCATAGAAGTCAGGATTGTGTTTTGACCATTCTTCATTATGTATTGACTCATAGGTTTGATGTATTGACTCATAGCAATCATGTATCGACTCATTCACCTATTTTTCATGAAAAATCATAGTTTTTACTTGTAATAGCTAATCTAATCTTATTTAAAATGTCCTATTATGATAATGCACATCTAGACATAGACAATAAGATCTAATGTACACAAATACTAAGTGTCCTAGGTTTGACATCATTCAAAACATATCTAAAAGGAAAATGCACTCACAACAACGGCTTAATGCTAGGAGGAAAATGAGAAATCCTTATCTAATTTAGCAATATAGCTAAGGCTTTAATTGGGCTTGGATCAAAGATGCATAAAAATGGAAATTTCTTTTCCCACCTTCATATGTTCTCCCAGACCCTTGGTGAAAAGTAAAAAATGCTCCTAGTTTTTGGAGATGTATATCTGAATGCACCGTCTCCTCACTTTTCCTAAATTCAATTTAGAGATGCATATTCGTATTTGTTTTACGGTTTGTCACAAACGCATCTCTGGATTAACCCTTAATTTCAAATCCAGGGGTTATTCGAAGATGCATCTCTGAACCCGTTGAATGTATATATAATGCCCGTCACACCCTCCCTCCTCTCATTCTTCATTTTCAGAAACTTTTTTGAGATACCATTGAAGCTCATAAAGAAACATACATCCAATACATTTTTCGAGCTTCTTTAAGGACAATAACTCTTCTACTTCAAGCAATTCAATCCCAACTAACTCCACTCATTCATCCTTAACACTTTTTTGAGAAAGTTTCTCATTTAACTTTTTTTGAGTTTTGATTAATGTATTAAGTAAAATAGTTTGTTATAAATGCACTAGGTAGTAGTCAATTTTGTAATAGATAAATATTAGAGACACGCACTATGGATTTGGTTTCATTTTGGTTTGTTAGGGCAAGACTGGTATCAGTTTATACCATTGTTGCAGGCACGAGCTTTTTCGGGGATGCATCTCCGAATTTCATCCTTACTGGTTTTCGAAGATGCATGTCAGAAACTGTCCAGGATGCAAATTGATGTCTTTTTCTCATATTTTTTCAGGAGAAATGGTTGCAAACAACGACAAGAGAGTAAGACTCGATCGTGAAATACAGCACGCGTTCGTCTGACATGAGAGGGCTAAGCTTTAGAGTAAGTAGGCGAGAGTTAGGCGGGCACCCGTCCCTAGGCTTCATGAAGGAGGAAGCATCGACGTCTATGAGCCGCCTATCATAAAGGTCCTCATCCTAGAGGCACGTCTCCTTTGATCACGTAGACCGAGATGAAGTTCTGGCTGCTGCACATGATGTGTCCTCAATTACTCTGAAGCTTTATCAGCCTAAGGATCATTGGTTCCAAAGTGTCCTCTATTACTCTAGTTTTGCAAGCCAGTATTGCTCTAGGTACAAGACCATTAGTCATGGCATGCAGGGGGCTTCTACTGAGAGATAGAATAAGGAAACATCATCTTTACACTTCCCCATTGGCGAGATGACGATTACCCTGAATGATGTTGCTTTCCTTTTACACCTTCCCATTAGGTGGAGGTTACTTGATCATTCCAGGATCAAACGTGATGAATCCTAGGAGAGGATGGTTATTTATTTGGGAGATGATCTAATGGATGCCATGATGCAGTGTGAGAGCACTAGAGGTGCACATGCAAAAATTCCTTACTTGGATACCCTATATCATAACAACTTGGAGTAGGTCGAGAAAGCCGAAGGCGGGTGATATACAAGTTACTACCATAATTAGTGTGCTTTGAGGTGTTACCTCCTATTATTGGTTGACACGTCTATTTTTGTGGACAAAAGTGCAACTTAAATCGATGTGCCATACCTTAAGTAGATGACAGGCTCCTGCACCATGTTGACAGTAATTTCCATAGCAGATGACAGGCTCCTAAACCATGTTGACAATAATTTCCATAGCCACTATTAATTTTAAAACTGCTTTTTTTACACTTGTTACTAATACTTTTTTCTTATTCATTTTCTGGGATGAATCCTATCTAACTTTCACCATATACATGAGTTTGATCGTGTGCCAAAGTATACTAAGGATTGGCCATGTGCTTGCCTATATTTCCCGTGGAGGGAGAATGACGATTGTGGTCGTTCGATGTGTATATTAATCAGACTTAGCACGATGACATCGAGTGAACACCATGCGCTACTCATTGGAACATTGTTCCCTTCGATCCCATTTGATTTTACTTCGGATAGCTGGCATGTGGGACAAATCTGATGTGCAAGTATCTGCCTGAGTGATGCATGTGTTAGTTTGGATTTGTGCAAATCATTCTAAGATCCTCCTTCGTGGTTGCTCCTAAAATCATCGTCCGTAGACATCTTGATGACATGCTGGCAGATTATGAGAGTCATTTGGTACCCGAGGAGTATCGAAGTATGGGCGCCACAAGTTAGTGGTATTATGTGGGTGACATGACTTGGTTTTATACTGCGTCACACCCTACCATGACACCAGACGCTCTTGGACGTCCACCTATACCTTCTCACGAGGAGATCTTGGAGAATGAACAGACCAAAGATGACCATGTCTTTGATGTGTTGTCTATATGTCAGAATATTATACAGATTACGCGTGATGGCATAGAGTATGGGTTGTTTGAGAGAGGTGGTGATGATGTGGTTTCCCTAGCACATTCCATTCTTAGCGAGGAACGAAGTGCCTTGGGTTACCGCAGGAGACGAGGAGTCGGGGTTAGAATTAGGCATACACAATTGAGTATGCTTTTATTTGTATTTTGAGATTTTTTTTCATACTTTGAGAACAATGTTCGTAATATGATTGGATATTTTTTTAATAAACATATTATCTTGTTTTATGATATTCATGTTTATTAACATTTGAATCAAATAATATCAATGATAATTAAATTAAAATGACTTTGGATTAAAAAAATACAAACTTAGGACAATGTTTTAGGTCAAAAGACATGCAGAGCAGATTTTGAAGATGCATCTACAAATTAAATTTTAACAAAATAAACTTTACTACGTTCGAATATGCATCTTTGAAAAAAATCAGAGGACATTTTTTGTATTTTCACTTGTTTTTAAAACTTCATATTATTATTTTTAGCTGAGGAATAAACTCTCAATTTTTTAAATAATATAAATTTTTTATTATAATGTATCTTTAAACTTAAAAAATTACAATCAAAATTTTAATTTATTTAATTTTTTCAAATAAATTTTAAGTTAAGTTTTATAAATTAATTAAATTTTTTTTAATGAAAAAATTAAATTTTATTTGTAATAAAAATTATATTTTATTATCAATTCAATTTTACTCAAAATTTATTACTTTAATATTCAGTTTCATTTTGATATTTTTGATAAAAAAAATATCAAATACTCTATTTGTTTCTTGTTTTACAAAAAAAAATCATTTTAATTCAAAAATAAACAAAACTCCTCTCGATTCTTTACTTTTCACTTATTATTTATTTTATTTTATTCAATAATTATTTTTATTTAAAATATAAACTCTTTATTTTAAAATACTAAAAAAAATTAGTCCATTTCACGAGTTCGCTTTTTTTTTTTATAATTATATAGTACATTCGAGTTTAAATTATTATTATTTCATTTATAATTAAATAACTTATTTTTAATTTATATATGAATCCATATACATTTTATGTCGCATCTAACTAATTTAAACATTAAAAACATAAAGATAAAAGTGAATGTTTGGGTTCTCAGATCTAAAACGGTGAACGACACCTCAAAAACATAAGAGTCGGAATTCTCATTATTATATTTGTGCAAGTGGATAAGTATAACATCTCTCTGAAACAGAACATGTATACAAGTGTTCAACCAATAGATATCCTATTCCTCAACATTGTCAACATACATACTCATAAGAATATTACATTTATTATGAATACAATAAAAATGATTTCAAAGTAGTGAACAAAACCAAAGTATCCACCGATAACAATCTTGCAAGTCAGTACTAGTAACGTAGCATTGGTTGATTATAAGTATTGTTTCATTTCCATGGATAAGGCACCGTTTTATTACTTTGAGAGACAGCAATAGATTTGTTAAGAACATTGTGACAAAAATGACAAGTGTCCTACCACCTGTACAAGAAGGCACGCATGCTAGACCTTGTTAACTGACACGTGTCTTCAAAGTTCAAACCATCTTTCGAAATCTCTATTTATAGCTTCAAATGTCACATTCAAGCTCACAAAACAAAAATATTCTGAAGTTGAAATCGGTGTAAAAGAAATTAATTTAATACTTAGAGATTCTACAAGCTTCTGAAGTAGTATGGCTTCTGTGGGGAGAAATGTTCTAGCTCCATTGCTGTTTCTGAACTTGCTCATGTATTTGATTGTTCTTGGTTTTGCTAGTTGGTGTCTCAATAGGCTCATCAATGGCCAAACTTATCACCCAAGTAAGTTCACACAAAACGACCCATTTTGTTCCTGTGCATAAACAGTAGCTTGGTTTGAATTTCTTTTGTGTATATGGTTGTTTGTTTCAGGTTTTGGTGGAAACGGTGCTACCACGTTCTTCTTAATCTTTGCCATATTAGCTTCTGTTCTTGGTATTGTGTCGAAATTTATAGGTGGAAATCACATCAGAGCATGGAGGAGTGACAGTTTAGCATCTGCTGGAGCCACATCAGTTGTTGCTTGGGCTGTTACTGCTCTAGCCATGGGGTATATTACTAAACCACCTTCAATATTTTGAAATACTGACGCATGACACAGACATCGGATACGATAAAATCATAACTATGTATATGCGTTGTTTGTTGTGAATAGGTTGGCTTGCAAGGAGATACACATAGGAGGACACAGAGGGTGGAGGCTAAAGATGGTGGAAGCTTTCATAATCATACTCACATTCACACAATTGTTGTATTTGTTGCTGATCCATGCAGGGTTGTATAACAGCAGATATGGTCCAGGTTATCGTGATACTGACTATGGTGTTGGAGGAGGAACTACCGGTGATCCTATGCACAAGGGTGTTCCTGCTAATCGTGTTTAATGATCAACATTATAGTCTATATCTACAGTCTGTTTCTGGTTTAATATTAATAATGTTGTAGTTTCCTAGTTTGGACTATGTTCCTGTTGTTTTATGTTTATTTTGGATGGATCAGTTGTTTCTTGTACGAAGGAGTGTCAGTTTGTAGCATTGTATTGTGTATACCAAGGCTGCAATTTATTAGTATGTGTTTGCTTCTTTTTATTCACTCTTTTTATGGTTAAAAAATATTAGTAAATGATTGATTCATAAATTAGAGAAGCTGATTTATAATAATGAAGAAATAGAAAAAATAAGAGAAAAAACTTGTTTGTTTATTGAATTGATGAACTACAATAATTGTTGTTCTCTTCAATGCTGAAATATGCTATATATAGGCATCGACTTCTACTAGCAGTTAATCAGTCCAGCATGTTTCTTAGTCTGATACTTCTCTAATGAATTACTTTCCTCATTCAATGTATCTATCTACTTTTTACTCTCCATGCTCTTAACTACTTCCTAGAAGTTCTTTGGTATTAGTCTTGCATATTTTCATATGCAATTACTGCATGACACATGATGTATGCATAGTTGTACAGCTTTGGTGTAACGATATTCCTTCTTTTCTATCGTAAATCATTTGATAGTCAATAACCACCGTTGGTTGTCTTTCTCTAGATTTTGATGGCGATGGATCATCCTACTCTTCATTTCTTGTTTAACTAGTGGAAGGCTAACAACAAGTTCAACAAGTATTACTAAATCACTAAAATATAGTAAAATAGTAATAGTTATTGAGTATCAAACAAGAAGATTGTAAAAATTTAAAATTATATATATATAGTTAGGATTTGTGTTTTGTGTTGATTATAGATAAAATTAACTATTATATTGGTGACTGAGGGTGATTTGGATTTTTCTTAGTACTCTTGATCAACGTTATTATGATATATTAATACTGAAGAAAAAAAATAAGGGGGGACATCAAACCTAACCTGAAAAAAATGATAATTTGACATGTTTAACTTATGTCTCAAATTTTTTTTATAAAAAGTGAATTTCACAAGTTTCATAATAATAAAAACAATTATTGTGGCTAATCAATTTGTATCTATAATCTACTTGCACATTTTATTCTCTCTCTCTGAAAATGTGAGATATCTTGAATCTAAAGGAGTTTATAGTGTCTAAAGTATTCTTCTATTTAATTAAAAGATGTCAAGGGGCAATATTTAAATCTAAAAAATGTACGAATGACCATTCTTCCTGTTAACATATTTGATGGCAATGCAATTCACCAAGGAGGTGCAAACTCAAGTCTTAACTAAGAAAACTCAAATAATGTTCATAAATTATTCCTAAATGTGTCACCACTAGTTTATTATGAGCTCTTAAAGTTCTATCGATATTATATTTAATTCAATTATGATTATAAAACCACCAATTAACTTGTATGATTTTGGGTGCGGCAGGAGGTAGATATTTTGATATCAAAGAATTTAATAATTATAGACTTGTAAACTGAAGAGTGTGTCCCTTGAAAAAAGTAGATGTCATATAGATCAATTGTTCAATATGAAGAATGTCTCTATCAAAGTCAATGTTATCATCTTTGAGTTATCTAACACTTTGTCTTTGTCATTTGTCCTCGATCTTCTGTCTAGACTTTTCAAGGATTCGTTAAACTTTCTACCGAGGAGATCTATAACATCTGGGAGGCTTTCTTCAGTATCCTTCTCACATTGATCTTCATTTTCTTTAGTGTTGGATACAATGATTATACTTTTGTTCTTATTTTTAGACCTGTCATTTATAGTCATCTCAAAGATTTGTAGAGAACCAATGAGTTCATCAACTTTGATGTTATTTAAGTCGTGGACTTCTTCAATAGTTGTAACTTTCATATCAAACTTCTTAGGTAATGATTTGAGGATTTTTCTGACTAGCTTTTCTTCATACATCATCTCTCCTAAGGAAAAAGAAGTTTTGGTTATGTCACGAAGGAGAATGTTGAAGTTTAATATGGATTCATCTTCCTTCATTCTTAGATTCTCAAATTTGGTTGTGAGGAGCTACAACCTTTACATGCGGACTTTGGATGTGCCTTCATATGAATTTTTGAGGATCTTCCAAGCCTCTTTTGCTTTAGAATGTGTGTTTATCAATCTAAACATATTCTTCATCTTGAGAATTAGATCACTCAGCTTCTGGTTTTAAGATTGATGTTCCATCTTGAAAGGTAGTCATAGGGTGCTTCCAACCTTTTACTATAGCCTTGCATGTTTTGTTATCCATAGATTTAAAGAAAGAAAAAATTTTAGCTTTCCAATAATCATACTTGGTGTCATCCAAGACAGGTGGTCTATTGACTGATTTGAAGGAGAAGGGCGATCCAAAACGCAGCGGAATTTAAAATTTCTCCTTTAATGATCCTTACGAATGGGCATGATCAGTGATAGAATCGTTACCTCTTGTGGCGATCACGAACGTTGAACGATGACAACGCCTCTGCTCAGTCCACACGAACGGATTCCTTCAATCTTAGTGCTAGCTACTACGAATGAAGGCTTTGAATGAGAGAGAGAGAGAGAGAGAGAGAGAGAAACGAAATTGCAAGTGTGACAATGCTTCTACACAAGGGTTCTATTTATAGAACCACTTGTGTGGGCTACAAGCTAAAAAGCCCACTCAAGTGTATATGGCCCATATCTTATAATATGTCAAAATCACTTAAGCATGTGGTACCTTACCATATTTCGTATTCTACTTAAGTACACCGTACCTTACGATGTTCTATAATTCACTTAAGGGCACCGTACATTACGGTATTCCTTAATTACTCTATCTCTCATCAATCCGTCCATTGTGTGCGACCCTATAGGTTTTCGCGGCATTGGCAATTATATTAAATCACGTATTTAACATAATAAACAGTGAGCGGTATCTAGCAACACATCACTGCTACCTGATCGGTCACCATTTCCATTGAATTCCCGCCGTTAATCCGACGTATTTTCATCACTCTGGTAAGATTTATGTTTGTTTTTAGTTGCATTTGAGTCAAGTATCAAGTTTTGTTGGTTTGGTATTACATTACATTCAATTACGAGTTTAAGTCAAAAAGACCTCGTTTATGCTTCGTTTGGGTAGTGTCATTGTTCCAGGTTCAAAAGCAAGAATGGTGAAGTTCGGGACACTCTGAAGGACGAAAATATGACAGAACAGCAGGTCAACACGGCTGTTGAGACAGTTTTTAAGTGTCGGGTTTTGTTATCGTATCCACAGAGATTGTAAGATATCGCTGCCGTTCAATGGTTGAATTGATCTTAACTTAATGTAACACTAGGGTTTTGGTTTTAATCAAGTTATCTTGCATACAAAGTAATTAATTGCGGTAAAAGTTATGTTTTGATTAATATGAGAAATATTGTCAAAGTTAGGTTTCAATGATTACATTTGCTTTGCATGTTTTTGCACGGTCAACAATATTATAAACTCCTTTAGATGATAAATAATTTCACAAAGTCCTCTCAATGCGTTTCTCTCGAACACCCATTGTGAGTTTTGTCATTTTGATCCATTGTTTCTCTCGAACACAATCTATCAAAAAGACAACGTTTTGGTTCAACCTTATGGTGAACAAAATCATTCGTTACTATCTCTAGCTAACAAACAAGTTTGGATGAAAACCTAGGTCGAGAATCAGTAAACATCTCTCGATCAAATACCAACACAAAGAGTTTTAAATAGAAACAAAGTTTTCATCATATATTTACCGTTAAAGAGTTTACATATGAGGATCCTTACATTTACACACAAAGCTTGGAAATCACCTACATCTAACCTTGACAAATGGAAGACTTAGCTACTCATTTTCATGGTAGCTTGGTCGGCAAGTAAGAAAAGAGGGTTGATCAACATCCAAGTCGAATGATCGAAGTTGGATGGGAATCCACCTTCTTTTTGTGGAAGATGGTTGCTAGATGAAGAGAAATGAAATTAGGGCATCAAAAATCCCTCCTAACAATGCTGTAAAATATCTAAGAGAAAGTACAAAAAATGGAAAAGTTGGTAAAAAGTGGTATGGGCACAAAAAGTGGCACCTGCTACTTATAGACAAGTGCAGAACTGTCACGTTCGCTAGGCGAGCAGAATGGCTCGCCTAGCGAAGGCCAAAAATGGGCACAAAATGCCCCTGCGCCCAGAGAAAACTGGGCCTGTGGAACTGTCATGTTCGCCTAGCGAACAGACCTTCGCCTAGCGAAGAACTCGCTTCAACCTTCGCCCCAGCGAGGTTGAGAGGTTTTGCTACTGGAATGCTCGCTGGGGACTCGCTAGAGCCTCGCCTAGCGAGCTAGTGCTGGCTGCTCATTTCACCAAAACAGACTGAATTCGCTGCCACTTCGCCTTCAGTTCGCCTAGCGAATTAATTAACCAATTTACTGGAGCCTTTCGCCAGGAGCTCGCCTAGCGAAGGTTTTGCTTCGCCACATCCTCGCCTAGCGAGCTGGCAGATGAAATGCTCTTTTGCTTTGGTTCCTTTGCCAATTCTCTTGTGTCTTTATTATTAATTAATTCATGCCTTTCCTGCACAATAACAAACACATCAAAGGCACCAAGCTTGTTTATCAATGTACGCATTCCATGTAAAATAAATGTGATTTTGGCAATTTTAGCAAGGCAAAAGAGTGAAAGATGCCCACATATGATAGCTCAAATAAGCACTTTTGGGCATCTAACAACTCTCCCCAACTAGATTCTTGCTTGTCCTCAAGCAAAGTATGCCTCTTGAAAGACAAGAGGATTTGCATAAAGAAACAGTTTCTCCGAAGTTGGATAAACGGCTCAAACACAAGCGAAATTCGCATATACAAGTTCCCAACGGTTTGAATAAAATAATACCTAGGAACTAAAACTTAAAGAGTAATGCAAAATATTTATCTATCTACAACAATGCTATTCTGAATGAATCATCCTATCTCTCCTCTTCGAATAAGGAATGAAGATTTTGCGCGTTTGCAACCGCGGGACTAATCTCACTCACTAACAAATAATGAAGATATCAAATAGATTCATACAATGTCTAATCAATTAAAAATGGTACTGTGGAAGCATAAAGATCACTAAGGGCTTTTCGGTTGAAGCTTGGTCAGGTTAACAAACAAGGGTCATTTCTAAGGCCATTGAAACGAAAGTGCCGATGCAAAAGAGACATTCACAGTATTATTCACACTACTCGACTTGTTTCATCTGTTTCTTATTTGTAACCCTCACAACACATATTCCACAACTCAACTCTTATTTTTCACTATTTTTCTTCCAAGCAAGCATTCATTTTCATTCTTTATATTTTTGTTCTTTTCTTTCACATCAAATGTACAAAATAGATGTTTATTTTCTACATTTTCTATACATATATTTTTCTATGCTTGCTCGGTTTTTCTTTTCTTTTTCAAGAGTTGTGGAATTTACCGATTCTTTTTCGTTCTCCCCAACTTATTTCTTCCACAACCAAAGTGAATGCTCTTAACTTCTTACGGCAAAAGAACAATAATCAATATTTTCGGGTTGTTGTAAAAAAAGATTTTTGAGATCTCGCTTTATTTCCAACCGAGATTCAACTGTTTAGGCTCAAAGGGGTTAACAAATACTCTCTCTGCTCACAGGTAAGATATTTTGGATGTAGTTGTGCTCGAAAGAAAACAAGTGCCTTGATCATTTCTAATTGCTTCCACAATTTCACAATAATAACAGACAAATAATGAATCACATGAATCAACAAAACTTATTAGAATCCAGCATTTAAGTGAACAATGGAGGTTTCCTCACACTTTGTGGTTTTAGGTTCTAGATGAAACATTCATTCAATTATGTTGCACAAAGACAATATTCAATTTACCAAAAAGAGTAAAGTTCCTAATGCATTCTAAAATTCTAGCCGACGGTAACCATGTACCTTAGCTTCATTCACTTGTTATTCTTATCATTGCCATCCAAGCTCGGATGCACCTTCATTGGGTACTTCTTGAGGAGCAACCAATCTAGAAGGGTTTGCCACTCATTCAACCAAAAATTTATTAAACACACAAAATTAACAACAAACATAAATAACATTAACTGAAAAATAAAATTTTGTTCGTGGGGGACACAACACCCCAATAGTACAACCCATGGTCAAAATACAAAATTCAAAAGTACAAATAAAAATGCCATAATAAAAACTGAAATAAAAAAAAACAAAAACTTAACCCACAAAGGGCTCAAGACTCCTCCTCACTACCGGCCTCAGAACCGGTCGCCTCATCATCATCCTCATCATCATCATCAGCTCCCACCCCCTCAGAATAGACTGGCACGTCCACGGGCCAATTTGCATTAGTCAGAAACTGCTCCCGTGTCATCAAAGCATGTGCACCACTACCCTGCAGCTGCAAACGCTGCATCGAGTCGTGCATGTCAATCATAGCCCTCTGCGATGCTGCCATCCACTCGAAATTGAATTCACACGCAGCCCGCAGGTATGGATCGACCCTGGGAGTAGAAGCACTAGGACCATCAGAAACCCTAGTGCTACCTGAGGCTGCACTGCTGCCGGTGGCCTTAGCTTTGCAGTATTTTGCCACATACCGGTCATCAATAGGAGCCGGGATCCTAACCTGACCCCGAGACGGAAGTCGCACTCGTGCCTTAATGCACAGACTCATAATCAAACAAGGGAATGCAAGGGGGCAATTCACCCGAGCCCCCGACTTCAGTCCGCTCTCTATTACCGTCTTCAACTCATTGGCAATGATCCTCGCCACATCAATCTCAACATTGGCGAGGATGGAATGTACTAAATGTGCCACTGGGATCGGCACAGTAGATGTGTGGGATTTGGGTTGTATGTTGGTCAAAACCAGAAGAAGAATCAGCTGAGCCATGGGAGTCATGTCCTCCCGATGATATCTCATAGGAACCCCAGATGGGTTCGGCTCTACTGATTTCCCTGGTAAAAGCAGGGCGGCCGTAATTGCTGGGACATCCTTGTGCAGCCGGAGGTCAATATGGTACTGGTCTCTCTCATCAGCACCCAGCTGAAGCGGCTCCCCGAGGATTTGGTTGATCGTATCCCTGTCAAAAGGAACTGGCCGACCGGCCACTCTAGAGACCCAAGTGAAGGGCTCATCATCATCTGGCAATGCGTTAGCGTAGAACTCCCGCACTGTAGCGATGTCATAGTGCTCCAAGGGATTTATCAACCTATCCCATTTCTTTGAATCGATCAACCCGGCAAAACTCCGATACGTGCCCTGTGGGTTGATCAGAAAACGCTTCTCAGGCAAAATGTTTCGCTTCTCCAAAGCGATGTACCGTGCCGCTTGTTTCGGGCCCACAAACTTGTCGTGGTCGAATTGGATCGGCACGGTTCGTGAAGTAGTTGCCGCTCCCTTTCTTTTCTTGCCAGCACTAGATCTTGACTCCATTCTGCAAAACAAGAGATAAAGCAACAAACACGAAACAAACAGATTAGAACCAAAACAGTTTTTATAAGGGACTGGTTTGCTCGCTGCTGCTTCGCCTAGCGAAGTGGCAGCGAATGCTCGCCCCAGGTTCGCCTAGCGAGTGCTAGCGAACCTTACGGGTTTTGGGGTTTTCTGCATTTTCAAAATTGTTTCCCCAAAACCTGTACATACAAGGTTTCCACAGCAAAACCCAATGATTTCTCATGACTATGAATTGTTCTATGCTATTGGGGATACCTAATTTCATGGAAAACCTAAGTAAGAGTAAATCCCCAATTTAAAAACCTAAATGCACAACATTGCAAACTCCCAAATTGCATGCAACCTCAAGGTTCCTATCACACCTATCCTATTTACCAGTCAAATTTGGAAATAAATAATGCAACAAAAGAAACATGCAATAGGGCAAACCTTGAGGTAAACGGATTTGGAAAGGAGAAGTGGGAAGTGTTTGCAATTGACCGACACACAAATGTTGTTGATATGGATGCACGGTAGAGAATTTGAGAAGGGAAATCGCACACTTCAGCAGAGCAGTTTTAGAAGAATTTTTAGGGTAAGGGCAAAACTGCCCTGCTGAACTGTTTAAATATAACAGTTCTGGTGCGCTCGCTACTGCCTCGCCTAGCGAGCAGCCAGCGAGCGCGCTCGCTGCAGCCTCGCCTAGCGAGCTGCAAGCGAGCATGACAGCAAGTGCTTTTGCAAATGCAGCACTTGCATGTCATCCAGCCTGAAAAAGCACACATTACTCATACAACATCAAACATAAAACAGGAAATACTTACAATGTTGGGGTGCCTCCCAACTAGCGCTTGTTTAACGTCGGCTAAGCTCGACGGTGCGATGCTCACAGAGGAGCATCGAGCGGCTGAGCACAACTCTCGCGATCCACATGACCGCCGAGATACACTTTCAATCGTTGGCCGTTCACTGTCCAACTGTCTTTCTCGTCCATATCTTCAATGATAACGGCCCCGTACTCTTTGACTTCTTTCACCCGAAATGGCCCGGACCATTTCGATTTCAACTTCCCGGGAAACAACTTCAACCGGGAGTTGAACAATAAGACCAATTGTCCGGGCACGAATTCTTTGGTTCGGATCTTCTTGTCATGATATTTCTTTGCTTTTTCCTTGTACAACCAACTTGAGTGGTATGCGGCATTGCGCATCTCCTCCAACTCAAGTAGTTGTACTTTCCTTTTGTTACCGGCCAACTCATGTTCAAAATTTAGAAATTTTAGGGCCCACAAGGCCTTGTGCTCCAATTCAACCGGCAAATGGCAAGTTTTACCAAATACCAATTGAAACGGAGTTAGGCCAATTGGAGCTTTAAAGGCCGTACGGTAGGCCCATAATGCTTCGTCCAATTTTTGGGACCACTCTTTTTTAGAATTCGACACGGTTTTTTCTAGGATTCTCTTAATCTCTCGATTAGAGACCTCCGCTTGCCCGTTAGCCTGAGGGTGGTACGGAGTTGTCACCCTATGCGACACACCATAATGTTTTAGAATTGTTTCCAAAGGTGCATTGCAAAAGTGTGACCCTCCGTCACTTATCAACACTCGGGGTGTTCCAAAACGAGAAAAGATGTTTTTCTTTAAAAATTTTATCACCGTTTTGGCATCCGCCCGAGGTGAGGCAATCGCCTCAACCCACTTAGAGACATAATCAACAGCTACAAGCATGTACTCATTCCCGTACGAGGGTGGGAAAGGTCCAACAAAATCTATGCCCCAACAATCGAACACTTCCACTTCTTGGATATTTTGGAGAGGCATCTCATCTCTCTTACCTATCCCACCACTTCTTTGGCAACTGTCACAACTTTGCGCATGGGTATGTGCGTCTTTAAAAATAGTTGGCCAATAAAATCCCGATTGAAGAATTTTAGTGGCCGTTCTAACCCCATTATAATGACCGCCATAAGGCGAGTTGTGACAATGCCAAAGGATGCTCTGGGCTTCATCACCAGTTACGCATCTCCTTAACAGGTTATCGCTACCCAACTTAAACAAGTATGGGTCATCCCAAACATAATACTTCGCATCCGAAAGGAACTTCCTCTTTTGGTTCGAAGTTAGATCGGCCGGCACACAACCACTAGCCTTGTGGTTTGCAAAGTCTGCAAACCACGACCTAACTTGAACCTTAAACAATTTTTCATCAGGAAATTCTTCCCGGATTTCCTTTTCAGATGCGGTAACCTCGACATTCACCAAGCGGGATAAATGATCCGCTACCAAGTTTTCCGACCCCTTCTTGTCTTTAATTTCGACATCGAATTCTTGTAACAAGAGGATCCAACGGATGAGCCTTTGCTTCGAATCCGGCTTGGTCAGCAGATATTTAATCGCCGCGTGGTCGGTGTACACCACGACTTTAGACCCTATAAGATAGGACCTAAACTTTTCTAGCGCATACACTATTGCGAGTAGTTCTTTTTCCGTTGTGGCATAATTTATTTGAGCCTCGTTAAGAACCTTACTCGCATAATGTATAGCATGAAAAGTTTTGTCCTTTCTTTGGCCAAGTACCGCTCCAACGGCATAGTCACTCGCGTCACACATTAGTTCAAAATTTTCATTCCAATCGGGAGCGACTATTATTGGAGCGGTAACCAATTTTTCTTTTAAAACCTCGAAAGCTTGCAAACAATCGTCGGTGAAGAGAAATACCTGATCTTTGGCGAGTAAATTGCTCAAAGGTTTAGCCACCTTTGAGAAGTCCTTGATGAAGCGCCGGTAGAACCCCGCGTGCCCCAAAAAACTACGGATGCCCTTCACATTGACCGGAGGGGGTAATTTTTCAATTACATCAACTTTAGCTCTATCCACTTCAAGCCCCCTTTTAGAGACTTTGTGGCCTAGCACAATCCCCTCGGTCACCATAAAGTGACACTTTTCCCAATTCAGCACCAAATTAGTCTTCACACACCTTTCCAACACCGTCTTCAAATTTGCCAAGCATAGACTAAACGTCCCACCAAACACCGAGAAGTCATCCATGAAGACTTCCATTGTTTTCTCTATTAGATCGGCAAAAATAGCTTGGACACATCGTTGGAATGTCGCCGGCGCATTGCAAAGCCCAAAAGGCATTTTTCTGTATGCGAACACTCCAAACGGACACGTGAAAGCCGTCTTCTCATGATCAACCGGGTCAACCGCAATTTGGTTGTACCCGGAGTAGCCGTCTAAAAAACAGTAGTATTGTTGGCCCGATAGTCTTTCAAGCATTTGATCCATAAATGGGAGTGGAAAATGGTCCTTACGAGTCGCGGTATTCAACCGTCTATAATCTATACACATTCTCCATCCCGTGGCAACTTTAGTCGGGATCAATTCGTCTTTGTCATTACGGATTACGGTCATTCCACCCTTCTTCGGAACCACGTGCACGGGACTAACCCACGGACTATCCGAGATCGGGTAAATCATTCCCGCATCCAAAAGCTTCACCACTTCCTTTCTTACAACCTCTTTCATTGTAGGATTTAAGCGGCGTTGTGGTTGAGCCACCGGCTTGAAATCCTCCTCCATCAAAATCTTGTGCATACAATAGGATGGACTAATTCCTTTAAGATCGGAAAGAGTCCAACCCATAGCTTCTTGATTGGTTTTGAGCACAATGATTAGACGGGCTTCTTTTTTTGTCAAGAGGTTGCTTATGATGACCGGCTTTGCCTCGGTCTCATCTAAAAACACATATTTCAAAGTCGAAGGTAACTCTTTTAATTCAATTGGCGCTTTCTCATCAATTACCTCCTTCTTCAAATTTTCTTCCTCTATTTCCCACGGTTGTAGGTCTTCCAAGCTATCAAGTTCCTTCAAGCATTCCTCAAGAGCTAGCTCCTCTTCAACAGTGAAAACCTCCAATGAGTCGTCGAGAGCTAACTCCATAGGAGATATCTCGTGAATATGCTTTGAAACTTCCATAATAGCGTCTTCGATCACATCGATTCGAAAGCTATCATGTCTATCTTTGGAATGCTTCATCGCCTCGAATAGATCAAAGGTGACCTCCTCATTTTGAACACGCACCTTCATTAAACCGTCATCAACATCAATCATCATTCTTGCGGTCTTCATGAATGGTCGGCCCAATATGAGCGGAGCATCATCATCTTCCTCCATATCAATTACAATAAAATCCACCGGGAAAAAGAATTTGTCGACCTTCACCAACACATCTTGGGCTACGCCATGAGGATGGGTCGTCGACTTATCCGCCAATTGTAATGTCATTCGGATGGACTTAATCTCGATGTTGCCAAGCCTCTTGATAATTGACAAAGGTATAAGATTTATGCTCGACCCCAAGTCAATAAGTCCCTTTCCGACATACACATCACCAATTTTAACCGGCAATGTAACTCTTCCCGGATCAACCTCTTTCTTAGGAAGCGTCCTTTGAATGATGGCACTACAGCTCGCATCAAGGACGATGGTCTCCGGTTCCGTATACCTCCGCTTTTTGGTTAGTATGTCCTTCATGAACTTGGCATACTTTGGCATTTGTTCCAAAGCTTCAGCAAACGGAATGTTTATTTGTAATTGCTTAAAAATATCCATGAACCGGGCGTAATGCCGTTCATTCTCCCTTTTGACGGGGCGTGAGGGTAAGGAAGGTTTTGGACAGGAGTAGCGCTCACTACCTCCTTCCCTTTCGCTATTCTAGCGCTTTTCCATCTCGGCTTCTTCACTACCTCCCTTATTACCTCATCGTTTTTATTCTCCTCAATCTCCACATTTTTTTCATTTTCAACTTCACCATTATTTTTATCTTTTCAACTACTTCCTCATCACTCCACACTCCTACTTCACCATCAACATTTTCTTCCACTATTTCCTCCTCAATCTCCTTCTCTTTCTCTCTTTTTTCACTTGCCATTCTTTTTTCGTTTTCACTACCCAACTCCCTTCCACTTCTCGTCACAATCGCCTTACAATGCTCCTTTGGATTTGTTTGCGTATTGGCCGAGAAAGAAGGACCGGTTTGTTGTTCAGCTAGTTGCTTGGCAAGTTGCCCAACTTGAGTTTCAAGATTTTTTATGGCCGCGTCATTACTCTTTTGATTGGCCATTGACATTTGCATGAATTGCGTCAATGTCTCTTCCAATTTAGAATTGACTACCGGCGGTTGTTGAGATTGATACGGATTTTGGGGAGGATTTTGACGGCTAGAAGAACCACCTCCATAACCTTGGTTATGATAATAGTTGCTTCTAGGTTGGAACCCTTGGTTCCCTTGGAATTGTTGTTGTTGTTGAGGGTGCGGTTGATAAGGTTGTTGTTGTCTTGGTTGATAGTCCCGTTGATTGGCCATGTAATTTACTTCGTCAAAACCGGGAGGTGGACAAAATCCGGTGTCATGTTCACCTTTACAAAGTTCACAACAAGCTATTTGTTTAGCTTTTGACGGTTCTCTTAACTCTTTGATTTGTTGCGTTAAAAGTTCCACTTGTTGTGAGATGAGCTTGTTTTGGGCAAGTATGGCATCATTCGTCCCTAACTCAAGCACTCCCGCCTTCTTCAAAGAATTTCCACGACTTTGACTTTGAAGATCATTCAAAGCCATACGGTTGATAATGTTGGTGGCTTCTTCGGCACTCTTTGACATCAACGAGCCACCCGAGGTGGCATCCAACAACGTCTTACAGTTTGGTTGAAGTCCATTTCGGAAGATATGGATTTGAGTTAATTCATCAAATCCATGCCCTTTACATTTCCTTAGCATGGACTTGAATCTCTCCCACGCTTCATTCAACGATTCACTGGTTCCTTGAGAAAACACCGAGATGGCCGTCTTTGATTCCATGAATCGGTTATGAGAGAAAAATCTTTCAATGAATTTCTCCTCTAACACATTCCAATCTGTCATTACGGCAGGTGTTTGATCGAGATACCAATCCTTTGCTTTACCGAGCAAAGCGTGAGGAAATAAACGTCTGAACAACGGAAGCTCCTGAGCCTGATCCACTCCGGCAGCCAATGCTATCTCATAGAATTTTGTGAGAAAAGCAAATGGGTCTTCATGGTCCATTCCGGTGAATGGACTCCCATACAATAAATTCAGAGTTCCCGTCTTCATCTCAGCTTGCCTTCCTGTGTGGTTAGCAAACTGAGCGGTGTTCCTTGGACTGTTGATACATGGAGTAGAAATCGGTGGTGGTGGTTGTGGCTCCATGTTTGGTACGAATGTGTGTGGATTGGTGGTTGAAGAACTTTCTCCTTGCTCTTGGCGTTGCCTAGCCTGTTGCCTCCTACGTCTTGTTTTGCTATTGAGCCTCCTTGCGGTTCTCTCGATCTCAGGATCAAAAAGAAGTTCGTCCACAGGGATTTTCCCTCGCATAAAACGTAAGCTGCACACTAAACCAAACGAATTACAAGCACAAGTCAAAAATTCACAAGCTAAAACTTAAACAACCAATGCGATGCTCGCAATATCAATTTACAATCCCCGGCAACGGCGCCATTTTGTTGAGACAGTTTTTAAGTGTCGGGTTTTGTTATCGTATCCACAGAGATTGTAAGATATCGCTGCCGTTCAATGGTTGAATTGATCTTAACTTAATGTAACACTAGGGTTTTGGTTTTAATCAAGTTATCTTGCATACAAAGTAATTAATTGCGGTAAAAGTTATGTTTTGATTAATATGAGAAATATTGTCAAAGTTAGGTTTCAATGATTACATTTGCTTTGCATGTTTTTGCACGGTCAACAATATTATAAACTCCTTTAGATGATAAATAATTTCACAAAGTCCTCTCAATGCGTTTCTCTCGAACACCCATTGTGAGTTTTGTCATTTTGATCCATTGTTTCTCTCGAACACAATCTATCAAAAAGACAACGTTTTGGTTCAACCTTATGGTGAACAAAATCATTCGTTACTATCTCTAGCTAACAAACAAGTTTGGATGAAAACCTAGGTCGAGAATCAGTAAACATCTCTCGATCAAATACCAACACAAAGAGTTTTAAATAGAAACAAAGTTTTCATCATATATTTACCGTTAAAGAGTTTACATATGAGGATCCTTACATTTACACACAAAGCTTGGAAATCACCTACATCTAACCTTGACAAATGGAAGACTTAGCTACTCATTTTCATGGTAGCTTGGTCGGCAAGTAAGAAAAGAGGGTTGATCAACATCCAAGTCGAATGATCGAAGTTGGATGGGAATCCACCTTCTTTTTGTGGAAGATGGTTGCTAGATGAAGAGAAATGAAATTAGGGCATCAAAAATCCCTCCTAACAATGCTGTAAAATATCTAAGAGAAAGTACAAAAAATGGAAAAGTTGGTAAAAAGTGGTATGGGCACAAAAAGTGGCACCTGCTACTTATAGACAAGTGCAGAACTGTCACGTTCGCTAGGCGAGCAGAATGGCTCGCCTAGCGAAGGCCAAAAATGGGCACAAAATGCCCCTGCGCCCAGAGAAAACTGGGCCTGTGGAACTGTCATGTTCGCCTAGCGAACAGACCTTCGCCTAGCGAAGAACTCGCTTCAACCTTCGCCCCAGCGAGGTTGAGAGGTTTTGCTACTGGAATGCTCGCTGGGGACTCGCTAGAGCCTCGCCTAGCGAGCTAGTGCTGGCTGCTCATTTCACCAAAACAGACTGAATTCGCTGCCACTTCGCCTTCAGTTCGCCTAGCGAATTAATTAACCAATTTACTGGAGCCTTTCGCCAGGAGCTCGCCTAGCGAAGGTTTTGCTTCGCCACATCCTCGCCTAGCGAGCTGGCAGATGAAATGCTCCTTTGCTTTGGTTCCTTTGCCAATTCTCTTGTGTCTTTATTATTAATTAATTCATGCCTTTCCTGCACAATAACAAACACATCAAAGGCACCAAGCTTGTTTATCAATGTACGCATTCCATGTAAAATAAATGTGATTTTGGCAATTTTAGCAAGGCAAAAGAGTGAAAGATGCCCACATATGATAGCTCAAATAAGCACTTTTGGGCATCTAACAACGGCCACCCGTGTGCCACCACACGGCCGTGTTGTTGGTCAAGCAGAGAAAAAGACGAAGCAGAAAACAGGGATCAACACGGGCACCCGTGTGTACACACACGGCCGTGTTGATTAAAACAGTGCATCTACACGGGCACCCGTGTGTAGGGACATGGCCCGTGTTGTTGCTACTGTAACAAATGCTGAAATTAATTAATGCAGGAGAAAAAACACGGGCGCCCGTGTGTACACACACGGCCGTGTTGATTGCACGCAGCCTGGAAAACCTAATTTTGCATTGTGAACCGATTCTTCTCATTAAGGGCAGTATGGACCTTTTGTTTGGGGAGGAGGCATCTGAAACTATAAGAAGGCTTGGAAGAGAAAGAAAAAGGGACCTTTTGACAGACGAACGAAAGCATTACAGTGGAGAAGATAGCGAATACAACGGATTCGAAGACGGCGAGATTCAAGGGTAGCCACCATTGAAGATCAAACTCTCCTAATTCTTTGTAATGTCTAATCTTTACTTTATGAGTTCTTTAAGTACTATGAGAGGCTAAACCCCCTGATGCTAGGGGGGTGGTCCTGATGTTATCGTATGTATGAATCTGAACCGATAATTTCCTGATTTCTATGTTAAGTATTTCAATTTAATTGTGTGATGTTATTATGCTTTTGTATCGGACAAATACAAATTACTCTATGACTTCCAATAACAGGACTGTGATTGGTAGGGTTTTCACACAATTAGGTTTATGAATGCATCATCTAGGACTAGTAACTTTCGTAAATCACCGTAAACCTTGATATTTTGTATGATTAAAACCAACGATTAATTAAATGGACATTTAAGTAATAATTGGTAGTTTAATAGTTTCTTCCTTAAGGACTTAAGTAAGAGCATTCTGAGGTTAGGTGATTGAAGGCTTCATAGGCAGTAAGGAAATTGGAACGGAATTCATAACCGGGTAACTCAACCACTTACCCTAGCATCCTTTATCTTAATCTATTCTTGTTATCAATTTTGTGTTTACTATTCTAAATTCCAAAACAAACCAACCATTATCTTTTTGTTTGAATAGAATCGAATTGAAATAAGTAATTCCTACGCAATCCTCGAGATCGATACTGGGAAATAAACTCCCTATTACTACATCGGTGAAAATAGTACACTTGCTATTTTTCCGATCAAGTTTTTGGCGCCGTTGCCGGGGATTGCTAAACTACATATTTTAATTTCTATTCTATCGAAATTTTGTTGCTCGCCAACCAAAATTTTATCTGTGACAATTTTTTTATTCAATTTTAATCTTTGTCTAACTTGTTTATGCGAGGTAAGTCCTCAGCTGATTTTCATTTTGACGCAGAACCAGAGAGAACATTGCGGGCAAAGCTCAGAGAAGCTAGAAGAAAGAAACTGGCAAACTCTGACAGCGAAGAACCGGCCACACCGAGAACACCAGCTTCTGTTCACTCCGAAAAATCTGAGTCAAACACAGATTCCCATCCAGACACTGTTAATATGGCTGCAGACCCACCTCCACCGGAAAGACTTTTAGGTGACTATGGCAGACAGAATAATCCAGCAGTGCGGTTGACCATTGTGAATCAACCTGTTAATGTTGCTCACTTCCAGTTGCACTCGTCTACTATCCGCCAGTTAGAAAGCAAACCTTTTGCAGGAAAGATCAATGAGGATGCAAACAAGCATCTGCAGAGGTTTCTGACTATGACTACATCATTGAAAATTGATGGGCATTCTGAGGAAGCAAAGAGATTGGTCATGTTTCCATTCACGTTATCTGAGGACGCTGAGGAATGGTTTTATTCCCTACCTGCAGGAAGCATTACTACATGGCAACAAATGGAAACAGCATTCTTGAATGAGTATTTTCCTGCTTCTGTGTATATCCGTAAGAGGTATGACATTGTGAATTTTAAACAGAAAGAAGGAGAGACACTTGGAGATGCCTACAAAAGATTCAAAAGATGTTTAGTTGCATGTCCTACACATAATCTGGATGAAACTGAACAAATGCAGAATTTTGTGAATGGGCTGAAGATGAGAACTAAGCAACTCATTGATACAGCTGCTGGTGGCTCGTCTAATTTTTCTACAGCAACCGGTATCAAAAAAATCATCGAAGCTATTGCAGCAAATGAGCATTTGGAATTGTATGACCGTACTGTAAATCAGCCGGAGGGAAAAATTGACTTGAAATTAGCAAATCAGGTAGTGAAAATGGAAGACCAGATTGCTGCTGAGGTTGAAAGGAGATTGAAAGCTATGAATTTCGGTACCCAGACTGTTGCTCAAGCTCAGCCGGTTCCGATCATGATTTGTGAAATTTGTAGTGGACCACACAATACTGTTCATTGTTTTGCAACACCGCAACAGATTGAAGAAATAAAATTTTTAAAGCAGAACAATCCCTACTCCAACACATACAATCCGGGGTGGAAAAATCATCCCAACTTTGCATGGAAAGATCAAAGAGGGAACGTGCAACAGCAGGCACAGGGTCAATATCAAAATCAATATCAGCAGCAGCAACAGGTACCTCAGAAGGCAGATTGGGAGATTGCAATTGAAAAGATGGCAGCTCAAAATATGCAATTTGAAGAAGAGACTAGAAACAATCAGAAAAACACCACCGCCTCCCTAAGGAATCTCGAAGTTCAGCTGGGACAGATAGCACAACAACTGTCAAGTTCTAGAACACCAGGTTCCCTACCTAGTGAAACAGTTCAAAATCCAAGAGGTCAGGAGAATGTTAATACTGTCACGACGATAGAGAAAGAGGTTGCAAAAAAGAAAAAAATTATGTCACCGAGCGAGCCGACTAAAGAAGAAACTACAAAAGGAACTAAACCGGTGACTAAGTTGCCCTACCCTCAGAGAGTGACAAAGAAGGAACCTAGTGAGTCCGACTTGGAGAAATTCATGACTATGTTTAAAAGGATTGAGGGTCATATGACTTTGTTTGAAGCACTTGAAAGGATGCCCATGTACAAGAAATTCGTGGAAGAGGTAATGGCTGAAAAGAAACCAACCACTGAAGAACAGGTATCCGGTAAGGAACAAGACAATGCAAAATCCCTAGTGCAGAACATTCCTAACAAACAAAAGGATCCAGGAACCGTCACAGTACCATGCACAATCAAAGAAAGAACCTTCAAAAAGGTACTAATAGATTCGGGAGCTAGTGTGAATCTGATGCCATTATCGGTCTATCACAGGCTGGGTATTAAAAATATTAGTGATATAAAGACCAATCTGAAGTTTGCGGATCACTCAAGGAAAGATGCATATGGTATAGCTGCAGATGTGCTGGTAACAATAGCGGACTTGACTTTCCCAGTTGATTTTGTAATCCTAGACATACCTGAAGACAATGAGGCAACCATTATTCTGGGTCGACCTTTCATGAAGACGAGTCGATGCAAGCTCGACATGGATGAGTGCACGCTAACCTTGAAAGTTCACAACAAGGAAATAACATTGAATGCTATTGAAAATCAGGAGATGGAAGAAAATACAAAATCTCAGTATCAAGTAGGCTTAATCAAGACATTGAATACTATCAAAGGCTCACCACTGCCAGTAGCCACCCGAAATGGAAAGATTCCTAACACTGAAAGGATAGTTAAAAAGGAATCGTGGTACAAAGGAGTCCACACTGATAAAAGAGACAATTTCCGTGTTGTAGACAAGAGGTGCAAAAAGGTTTTGAACCGGAAATATCCCCCATGATAAGGGAAATGAACCGTCGAGCCATGCGACGTTAAACGAAGCGCTTCGTGGGAGGCAACCCACGCGTTTGATTTCTAATTTATTTCGTTTTTATATTTTTGGTGTGTGCTAAAATTTTGTGTAGGGGAGGAGGAGAATTAAAAGGGCAAAGTCACAAACACCTCCAAGTGGAAGGAAATTACACAAGTGCATTAAACCAACAGTAGTCGCTGTGAGTCCCCTTAGTATCTGGATTTAAACATTGAGGTCAATGTTTAGTTCAGGTGTGGGGGGGTTTTCCTTTCATGTTTTATTTCCATCGCTTTTGTTTTTGTTTGTTTTCGTTGTTTACTTGTGTGTACAGAGTGATGAGAAATGGTTGGACGAATCCGGGATCAATGGTAGTGGATGAATGACACCCCTCATACTTATTCTGATATGGCACCCCGGAAGTTGATGCAACCATGAGAAGGTAAAGTCGGACACAATTTGGTGACACTAGACCAAGAGAGCGGTATGGAAAGACCAAGTCAGGAAAGAACCACATAATACGAAGAGACTTCAGAGCTTGCAAGCTAACCAACATGGTGAGATCACAAAAGGCCAAACACGAAATATCAACATGAGAGTTCAGCCAGGTATAACTTTATCACTCTGATTTTGCGTATGTTCTGTTGACACGTCACAGCATGACAACACACACTGAGGCAAGTTGTTTGTTTAGCCAGGGCCTTTCTAGCCATCCCTATATGTATGTTTCCCTTCGTAAAACCCCGTTGAGCCTTAGCCATTTGTTCATTGTAAACCCCATGCTAACGTCAAGCATTATTCCTCATAAATCCATGTTAACTTTTAATTATCCATTCCCTTTTGTGTCATAACTCGGTATGATTGTGTGAATTGCAAGATGTGCAATGAAAATAAGTTTGGGGTGAAAATTTTGAAAGGGAAGGCAAGTGCATAAGATGAGATCATACAAAAAGAAAAACAGTATGTATGTCCTTTATAAGAAAAAAAAAATAAGAAAAGAAAAAAAATGCACTTGCCGAGACCTTAGAGATATGAAAGGCTCGGAAAGAGAAAAAAAAAAGAAAATAAGAAAAGAAAAAATGCACTTGCCGAGACCTTAGAGAGATATGAAATGCTCGGAAAGTTGAGTAGAAAAAGAGTCAAAAGAGTTTTTACCCCAAAAATATATGTGATGCACAGGAAAAGAAGAAAAAGTACACAATATGATTACCGAGTTCAAAACCCTTTGTACCCATTTTTTTGTTTATCCCACCGTACCCAAGCCCCGTTACAACCTAAAAAGACCTCAAAAAGTGTGTGAAATCTGCTGTGGTAATGACATTAGAATGTGTTCAAAGTTAAGAGTCTGATACTGTATACTGTGCTGTGAGTGTACACACCTAACCCCGAGAGATATTGTGAGTGAGTGAAAAGCTTGCAGGTGAAGATGTTTCTGATGTGGAAATATGGTAAACTGCCTGAATTGGAGAGACCTGAAACTCGATTGGAAAGGAAGAACACAAATGGTGAAAGACTAGGTTGCATTGTGGAAAACGAATTCGGAGGTGACCTTTGTTTGGACTCAATACATCACTTGAGGACAAGCAATGAGACAAGTTTGGGGTTGTGATCGGTCACCATTTCCATTGAATTCCCGCCGTTAATCCGACGTATTTTCATCACTCTGGTAAGATTTATGTTTGTTTTTAGTTGCATTTGAGTCAAGTATCAAGTTTTGTTGGTTTGGTATTACATTACATTCGATTACGAGTTTAAGTCAAAAAGACCTCGTTTATGCTTCGTTTGGGTAGTGTCATTGTTCCAGGTTCAAAAGCAAGAATGGTGAAGTTCGGGACACTCTGAAGGACGAAAATATGACAGAACAGCAGGTCAACACGGCCACCCGTGTGCCACCACACGGCCGTGTTGTTGGTCAAGCAGAGAAAAAGACGAAGCAGAAAACAGGGATCAACACGGGCACCCGTGTGTACACACACGGCCGTGTTGATTAAAACAGTGCATCTACACGGGCACCCGTGTGTAGGGACACGGCCCGTGTTGTTGCTACTGTAACAAATGCTGAAATTAATTAATGCAGGAGAAAAAACACGGGCGCCCGTGTGTACACACACGGCCGTGTTGATTGCACGCAGCCTGGAAAACCTAATTTTGCATTGTGAACCGATTCTTCTCATTAAGGGCAGTATGGACCTTTTGCTTGGGGAGGAGGCATCTGAAACTATAAGAAGGCTTGGAAGAGAAAGAAAAAGGGACCTTTTGACAGACGAACGAAAGCATTACAGTGGAGAAGATAGCGAATACAACGGATTCGAAGACGGCGAGATTCAAGGGTAGCCACCATTGAAGATCAAACTCTCCTAATTCTTTGTAATGTCTAATCTTTACTTTATGAGTTCTTTAAGTACTATGAGAGGCTAAACCCCCTGATGCTAGGGGGGTGGTCCTGATGTTATCGTATGTATGAATCTGAACCGATAATTTCCTGATTTCTATGTTAAGTATTTCAATTTAATTGTGTGATGTTATTATGCTTTTGTATCGGACAAATACAAATTACTCTATGACTTCCAATAACAGGATTGTGATTGGTAGGGTTTTCACACAATTAGGTTTATGAATGCATCATCTAGGACTAGTAACTTTCGTAAATCACCGTAAACCTTGATATTTTGTATGATTAAAACCAACGATTAATTAAATGGACATTTAAGTAATAATTGGTAGTTTAATAGTTTCTTCCTTAAGGACTTAAGTAAGAGCATTCTGAGGTTAGGTGATTGAAGGCTTCATAGGCAGTAAGGAAATTGGAACGGAATTCATAACCGGGTAACTCAACCACTTACCCTAGCATCCTTTATCTTAATTTATTCTTGTTATCAATTTTGTGTTTACTATTCTAAATTCCAAAACAAACCAACCATTATCTTTTTGTTTGAATAGAATCGAATTGAAATAAGTAATTCCTACGCAATCCTCGAGATCGATACTGGGAAATAAACTCCCTATTACTACATCGGTGAAAATAGTACACTTGCTATTTTTCCGATCACTACCCAAGACACGAAAATGTCATGTGATCTGACAAATCCTTCTGTGATAATAATTATGTGTATAATTACCCTTTTGCCCTTATGTCTATATTGAACACAAGGCATAGACCGTGTCATCCTTGTCCAGTTCAATATTGGGTCCATAGACATTTATCCTGTTACGCAGAATGGGCAAATTCCATCTAGGTCACTCATGTCCGTTAGCATGCTTCGTGGAGTACCCATCAACTGTCTTTATGGTCATCCAATTACGGACAACGTTTGATCAGCAATAAGGCACTCGACTCTACACCTAGGGTCCATAGTGGTTTCAGGTCGAAGGGTGGTATACACCATTATCACCATGAGAATAACTTATGACACTTTGCATAACATTCTATATAGTATTCTCATAGCGGGTCAATCCAGTATAAATATTACTCTTAATATTCATACCTATGTTTAAGACTTGATAACTCTTTATCCATGATCCATGAGATGTGATCATCAGTCTCTAAACATAATAGTCTTCATGCTTTAATGTTATCCCACTTCACAATAAAGCTTGACTACGGATACTTTAAGAATAGTGTCCTTATGTCTAATGTGATCTCATGATTAAGTCATACTTGATACATTAAACGGACTAGCTATTCTAGGGACTTTATTAAACAAACATAATAAAGAAAAAGTCTTTTATTATTAATAAATAATTCGATACAAGTACCAAAAGTATTGGCCTCTAGGACTTACACCAACATGATTCTCCTTCCTTAGTATTGTCCATTTGAACATAATATACTTTCCCTAGAGTTCACCCAAACAGAACAGGGTGCCATCTATGAAGCCAGTTGAAATTCTAGTTTGTTTGTAGGACAAATGTTGGACATAATGTGTATAACTTTCTTATAAAAAATTAACAGATATAGGGAAATAAATCAAAAAGCAATAAAGAACATAAAGCATTGTTAACCTAGTTCGGTGCAACGTCACCTACATCTATGAGACTTCCAACCCAAGAAAGGAAATTCACTCTCAATATTATTAATATAAATAGTATTAGATGAATAACTCTTGTTCAATGCCTCTCTTCCTAATACTACCCATGACTTTCTATTTAAGACTCCCCCTAAATATGAGAACACATATCACTTAATCTTTATCACTAACCATAGTTATCAATACATAAAATAGGTTTAAGGATTATTGAATTACAACTCAACTAACAAAATAACCTATATGTCTTTGATATGGAACTTAGGCGCTATAAAGGTGCACAAATAGCAAAAAGTACAAACACTCAAATATCAAACCCTAACACACTAGATCTTTAATTCTTGCACCCACGTTCTTGTTAGGAACAAGTCTTCTAATATAACAAAATATCTGTTGGGCCTTGTTAGATGCCAAAGTGTGTTTATTTGAGCTATCAAATGTGGGCATCTTTCACTCCTTTTTGTAGAAAAAGTGTTCGAAACCGCCCTTGCTTTTGATGATTTGCAATACAATGTGAAATGATCTTGGTACCTTTAAATTTGTGTGTTATTGTGCAGGAATTAGGCATGAAAGAGTAGAAAACTAAGGCACAAGAAGATGGCAAATAAACCAAGAAAGAAGGCAAACATCAGCAAGCTCGCTAGGCGAGTAAGGCAGCGAAGTACTCGCTAGGCGAGCACTCAGCGAGCTGCCAACGAACATTCCCAGAATTTTACAATAGCAAAATGTCAAAACTCGCTGTGGCGAGGGAAGTAGTGAACACTTCCAGTGGAAAAATCATCAACATTCGCTAGGCGAACATCCAGCGAGCTCCCAGCGAGCAATTCCAGTAGCAAAACCATCTAAACTCGCTGGAGCAAAGGAGGAAGCGTGGGCTTCGCCTAGCGAAGGATTCTTCGCCTAGAGAACGTATGCATTTTGGGCTTGGATGATTTCTCTGGGCGCAGGCACTTCTGGTGGCCTATTTTGGGGCTCGCTAGGCGAACCATTATGCTCGCCTAGCGAGCATGACAGCTCAGTAACCAGTACTATAAGTAGCAGGGGCTACTTTTTGGAAAGGACACAATTTTTAGACTTAGATATTTTTCAGCATTTTCTTGGGATCATATTTTTGTACCTTAGAAACCCATTTTCTCATTTTTCTTCATCTCTTAACAATATTCTACAAAAAGAAGGTGGATTCCCATCCAATCTCGATTCTTCGACTCGGATGTTGACCAACCTTCGACCGAAACTTGTTGTGCAAGCTACCATGAAAATGAGTAGCTAAGTTCTTCATTTTGTCAAGGTTAGATGTAGATGATCATAAGCTTTGTGTGTATATGGGATGATCTTCATTTGTAAACTCTTTGATGATGAATATATGGTGAAAACCTTGTTTTATTGATAACTCTTTGTGTTGGATTATGATCGAGAGATGTTTTCCAACTCTTGACCTAGGTTTTCATCCATTCTTGTTTGTTAGCTAGAGATAGTAATGAATGATTTTGTTCACTAAAAAAGTTAAACATAAAAGTTGTCATTTTGATAGATTGTGTGAGAGATCAACAATGGATAAAAATGGGAAAACCCACAATGTGTGTTAGAGATAAACACATTGGGAGGACTTTGTGAATGTGTTTAACACCTAAAGGAGTTTATGAGTTTTATTGATCGAACATATGCATGCAAAGTGATCGTCGAACCCTAACTTTGACAATCTTTCTCAAATCGTAAAACCAAAACTTTTACCGCAATTTCTTACTTTTTATGCAAGCTACCGTGACTAAAAACTAAAACCCCCTTGTTACTACGAGTTAAGAACTTAACAACTGTCGAACGGCGGCGATATCTCACAATCCCTGTGGAGACGATAACAAAAACCTGATACTCTAATTCTATGCTCAACAAATGGCGCCGTTGCCGGGGATTGTGAATTGATATTGCGAGCATCGCAATAGTTGCTAAATTTTTAACTTCTGAATTTTTGACTTGTGCTTGTTAATTTGTTTGGTTTAGTGTGCAGCTTTCGTTTTATGCGAGGGCAGGTTCCTAAGGACCAACTTCTTTTTGATCCTGAGATCGAAAGAACCGCAAGGAGACTGAATAGCAGAACGAGACGAAGGAGGCAACAAGCTAGACAACGACAAGAACAAGGAGAAGGTTCTTCTACAACACATCCACCACCTTTCACACCTATCATGGATCAACCACCACAACCACCGTCCATTTCCACACCATGTGTCAACAGTCCGAGGAATACAGCTCAATTTGCCAACCACACGGGAAGGCAAGCCGAGATGAAAACGAGAACTCTTAACTTACTATACGGAAGTCCATTCACCGGAATGGACCATGAAGACCCCTTTGCTTTTCTCACCAAATTTTACGAGATAGCATTGGCGGCCGGAGTTGATCAAGCTCAAGAGCTACCGTTGTTCAAAAGACTTTTTCCTCATGCTTTGCTCGGCAAAGCCAAAGATTGGTACTTGGATCAAACACCTGCAGTCATGACGGATTGGAACATGTTGGAAGAGAAGTTCATTGAAAGATTTTTCTCCCACAACCGGTTCATGGAATCCAAAACGGCTATCTCCTTGTTTTCGCAAGGAACCAACGAATCATTGAATGAGGCATGGGAAAGATTTAAATCCATGCTTCGGAAGTGCAAAGGACATGGTTTTGACGAATTGACGCAAATCCACATTTTCAAGAATGGCCTTCAACCTAATTGCAAGACTTTGTTGGATGCTACCTCGGGTGGTTCTTTGTTGTCTAAAAGCGCCGAAGAAGCTATTGATATCATTAACCGAATGGCTCTAAATGACCTCCAAAGTCAAAGTAGAGGCAACACTTTGAAGAAACCGGGAGTGCTTGAACTTGGAACGAATGATGCTATTCTTGCCCAAAATAAACTCATTTCTCAACAAGTTGAACTCTTAACTCAACAAATAAAAGAGTTGAGAGAGCCTTCAAAAGCTAAACAAATACCTTGTTGTGAGCTTTGCAAGGGTGATCATGACACCGGGTTTTGTCCACCTCTCGGGTTCGAAGAAGTGAATTACATGGCAAACCAACAAGACTACCAACCGAGGCAACAACAACAACAACTGTATCAACAACATCCTCAAAATCAACAACAACACTTTCAAGGGAATCAAGGGTTCCAACCAAGGGCTAACTATTACCATAACCAAGGTTATGGGGGTGGTACTTCTAGCCGTCAAAACCCTCCCCAAAATCCTTACCAACCTCAAGAACCGTCGGTCGTGACTTCAAAGTTAGAAGAGACATTGACACAATTTATGCAAATGTCAATGGCTAATCAAAAGAGTAACGATGTGGCAATCAAAAATCTCGAAACTCAAGTCGGACAACTTGCTAAACAACTAGCGGAACAACAACCCGGACCATCTTTTTCGGCGAACACGCAAACGAATCCAAAAGAGCATTGTAAAGCGATAACGACGAGAAGTGGAAGGGAGTTGATTAGTGAGAGTAAAAAAAGAGATGATAGTGAAAAAAAAGAGGATGAGAAAAGAAATGAGGAGAAAAAAATAGAGGAGAGCATTGATGGTGAAGTTGGGGAGTGGAGTGAGGAAGAAGTTGAAAAGAATGAAAAAAATGGTGAAGTAGAAAATAAAGAAAGTGTGGAAATTGAGAAAAATAAGAGTGATGAAGTGATGGTGGAGGGAGTAAAAAAGAAAAGAGAGAGGAATTCTAGAGTTGCTAAAGGAAAGGAGGTAGTGAGCGTTACTCCAATCCAAAACCTTCCGTATCCACATGCTCCATCTAAGAGGGAGAATGAACGGCATTACGCCCGGTTCATGGATATATTCAAACAACTTCAAGTGAACATTCCGTTTGCCGAAGCATTGGAGCAAATGTCTAAGTATGCGAAATTCATGAAAGACATACTTACTAAAAAGCGGAGGTACACGGAACCGGAGACAATTGTCCTAGATGCTAGTTGTAGTGCAATCATTCAACGGACGCTTCCGAAAAAAGAGGTTGACCCGGGACGAGTTACTTTGCCAGTTAAAATTGGTGATGTCTATGTCGGAAAAGGGCTAATTAATTTGGGGTCAAGCATTAATCTAATACCATTATCTATTATGAAGAGGCTTGGCAACATTGAAATGAAGGCCATCCGGATGACTTTGCAATTGGCCGATAAGTCGACTACCCATCCTCATGGGTTAGCTCAAGATGTTTTGGTCAAAGTTGACAAATTCTTCTTCCCGGTTGATTTCATTGTGATTGATATGAAAGAGGATGATGATGCTCCGCTCATTCTTGGCCGACCGTTCATGAAAACCGCACGCATGATGATTGACGTTGACGACGGTTTGATGAAAGTAAGGGTCCAAAATGAAGAAGTTACTTTTGATCTGTTCGAAGCCATGAAGCATTCAAAGGATAGAAGTGATAGCTTTCGCATTGATGTGATCGAAGAGGCAACTTTTGAAGTTTCTAAACATATTCATGAGATATCTCCTATGGAGTTAGCTCTTGATGACTCCTTTGAAGTTTTCACAATTGAAGAAGAGCAAGCTCTTGATGAATGCCTAAGGGAACTTGATAGTTTAAACGAGATACATCCATGGGAAGTTGAGGAGGAAGACTTGAAGAAGGAGGTTAATGAATAAAAATCGTCGATTGAATTGAAAATGTTACCTTCTACTTTGAAGTATGCATTTCTAGACGAGATCGGAGCAAAACCGGTTATCATAAGCAACCTTTTGTCAAAGGATGAAGAAGCACATTTGATCAATGTTTTGAAAAAGAATCAAGAAGCCATGGGTTGGACTCTTTCCGATCTCAAAGGAATTAGTCATTCCTATTGCATGCACAAGATCTTAATGGAAGAGGACTTTAAGCCGGTAGCTCAACCGCAACGCCGCTTAAATCCTACTATGAAGGAAGTTGTTAGAAAAGAGGTTGTTAAGTTGTTGGATGCGGGAATGATTTACCCGATTTCGGATAGCCCATGGGTTAGTCCTGTACATGTGGTTCCTAAGAAAGGTGGCATTACCGTGATTCGAAATGAAAAGGATGAGTTGATCCCGACAAAAGTGGCAACGGGGTGACGTATGTGCATTGATTATAGGCGGTTGAATACCGCAACTCGAAAAGATCACTTTCCACTCCCGTTCATGGATCAAATGCTAGAAAGACTTTCTGGGCAACAATACTATTGTTTCTTAGATGGATATTCCGGGTATAACCAAATTGCAGTTGACCCGGCCGATCATGAAAAGACGGCTTTCACATGCCCTTTTGGAATTTTCGCATACCGAAAAATGCCCTTTGGATTGTGCAATGCACCGGCGACTTTCCAAAGATGTGTGCAAGCTATTTTTGCCGACCTTATCGAGAAGACAATGGAAGTCTTTATGGACGACTTCTCAGTATTTGGTGGTTCCTTTAGTCTATGCTTGGCAAACTTGGAAACGGTTCTTGAAAGATGTGTGAAGACAAATCTTGTTCTTAATTGGGAGAAGTGCCACTTCATGGTGACCGAGGGGATTGTGCTTGGCCATAAAGTCTCTTCAAGAGGGCTTGAAGTTGATCGTGCTAAAGTTGAAGTGATTGAAAAGTTACCTCCTCCGGTGAATGTGAAGGGAATCCGAAGCTTTCTGGGGCACGCCGGTTTCTATCGGCGCTTTATCAAAGATTTCTCAAAGGTAGCTAAGCCTTTGAGTAACTTGCTAGCTAAGGATCAGGTATTTCTTTTAACTGATGAGTGTTTACAAGATTTTGAAATTTTAAAGGAAAAATTGGTTACCGCTCCAATTATAGTCGCTCCAAATTGGAATTTAAATTTTGAGCTCATGTGTGATGCGAGCGACTATGCAATCGGAGCGGTATTAGGCCAAAGAAAAGAGAAAAAATTTCATGCGATACATTATGCAAGTAAAGTTCTTAATGAGGCTCAAGTTAACTATGCCACCACTGAAAAAGAATTACTTGCGATAGTGTATGCGCTTGAAAAGTTTAGGTCCTATCTTATTGGGTCCAAGGTCGTAGTGTATACCGACCACTCGGCGATTAAATATTTGCTCACCAAACCGGACTCGAAGCAAAGGCTCATCCGTTGGATCCTCTTGTTGCAAGAATTTGATGTTGAAATCAAAGACAAGAAAGGATCGGAAAATTTGGTGGCGGATCATTTATCTCGCTTAGTTAATGTGGAGGTTACCGCTTCCGAGAAGGAAATCCTGGAAGAGTTTCCTGATGAAAAACTTTTCAAAATTCAAGTTAGGTCGTGGTTTGCGGACTTTGCGAACCACAAGGCTAGTGGTTTGGTGCCTCGCGACCTAACTTTGAACCAAAAAAGAAAGTTTCTCTCGGATGCCAAGTACTAAGTATGGGATGACCCATACTTGTTTAAGTTGGGTGGTGATAACCTTTTGAGGAGGTGTGTTACTGGCGAAGAAGCGCAAAGCATTCTTTGTCATTGTCACAACTCGCCTTACGGGGGACACTATAATGGGGTAAGAACGGCCACTAAAGTCCTTCAGTCAGGATTTTATTGGCCTACTATTTTCAAAGACGCACATGCCCATGCGCAAAGTTGTGATAGTTGCCAAAGAAATGGTGGGATTGGTAAGAGAGACGAGATGCCTCTCCAAAACATCCAAGAGGTTGAAGTATTCGATTGTTGGGGTATCGACTTTGTTGGACCATTCCCACCCTCTTATGGTAATGAATATATGCTTGTGGCGGTTGACTACGTTTCTAAGTGGGTTGAGGCGATTGCCTCACCTCGGGCGGATGCTAAAACGGTAATAAATTTTTTGAAGAAAAACATCTTTTCCCGTTTTGGAACCCCCCGTGTGTTGATTAGTGACGGAGGGTCGCACTTTTGTAATGCACCGTTAGAAAACGTTTTAAAACATTACGGTGTATCACATAGAGTGGCGACTTTGTATCACCCACAAGCAAATGGTCAAGCCGAAGTCTCTAATCGTGAGATTAAGAGAATTCTTGAAAAAACCGTGTCAAATTCGAAAAAACGAGTGGTCACAAAAATTGGATGAAGCGTTATGGGCATACCGTACCGCTTTTAAAGCTCCAATTGGGCTAACTCCTTTTCAATTGGTGTTTGGTAAAACTTGCCATTTACCGGTTGAATTGGAGCACAAAGCTTTGTGGGCTCTGAAATGATTAAACTTTGATAAGGATTTGGCCGGTGAAAATAGAAAAGTGCAATTGCTTGAGTTGGAAGAGATGCGCAATGCCGCATATCACTCAAGTTAGTTGTACAAAGAAAAGGTAAAAAAGTATCATGACAAAAAGCTTAGGAAGAAGGAATTTGTGCCCGGACAGTTGGTCCTATTGTTCAATTCCAGGTTGAAGCTATTCCCCGGAATATTGAAATCTAAATGGTCCGAGCCATTTCGTGTCAAACAAGTTAAAGAATATGGAGCTATTGTCATTGAGGACTTGAACAAGAAAGAGAGTTGGACGGTTAATGGCCAGCGTTTGAAGGTGTATCTTGGCGGTCTTGTGGATCGTGAGAGCTGTGCTATCTCCTTGGATGCTCCTGTGTGAGCATCTCGAATCGTCGAGCTTATCCGACGTTAAACAAGCGCTTGTTGGGAGGCACCCCAACATTGTAAGTATTTACAGCTTTCTGTTGTGTGGTATTGGTGTTCAATTTGAAGAACCTTGCTGAAATGTGCTTTGCATGCTGTTTTGAAAGAAACAAAATACTGTCATGCTCGCTAGCTGCTCGCTAGGCGAAGGAAGTAGCGAGCTGATTCTCTAGCTGCTCGCTAGGCGAAGGCAGTAGCGAGCGTAGCATGATAGAACTTTAATTCTGTTTCACAGGGCCACTCATTTGGGCCCAAAACTTGTTATTTTGTTTTAAGTCTGAATATAAGGATCAAACTTACTCTCACTTGCACAAAATCACCTCTGTCAATTCCATCTCACACAAACCCTAACTTGCATTGCAAACCCTAACCGTGCATTTCAAATTCAGTCAAACTCTCCAACCAGGTTTGTTCTATCTCCATTACTTTATGCTTTCAAGTTGTAAATTCTGAAGTATGAGACATTTAGGATGAATTTGGGAGAGTGGGTATCATTAGGTTTTGCATGTAGGATTAGGTTTGCATGAATGTTTAGAACGATGCCTTGCATGTTTAATCACTTTATTTTTGAAATGGGTATCATTAGACTTAGGGTTTTCTGAAATTTGAGTGTTAACAATGGAGAACTTAGAATCCCGTAACATTCGCTAGCATCTCGCTAGGCGAATCTGTGGCGAGCATAGGCTGCCACTTCGCTAAGCGAACCTCTAGCGAAGCTTCGCTAGGTCCTCGCTAGGCGAAGCAGTAGCGACCATGACAGTAGTTGGTTTTTCTGTTTTGCTCTCTAATCTGTTTTGTGGTTGTGCTGTTTCTTTTCTATGACTTTACAGATGGCATCCAGGTCGAGCGCTTCGAAGAAGAGAAAGGTCGGGAGCACTTCCCGTACTGTGCCAATACAGTTCGACACCGACAAATTCGTCGGGGCAAAGCAAGCCGCTCGCTATATGGCATTGGAAAAAAGAAAAATCTTGCCAGAGAAGAGGTTTATGATTAACCCCGAAGGCTATTATCGGACATTTGTTGGGTTAATTCATAGCAAGAAATGGGACGGTTGATCTCTCCACTCGAGAGCTATGACATCGAGATAGTGCGTGAGTTCTACGCGAATGCACTGCCTAATGACGATGAGCCTTTCACTTGGACGACAAGAGTGTCAGGCCGTCAGGTTGCTTTCGATCGGGATGCAATCAACCGTGTGCTGGGTGAACCGCTCCATCTGGGAGCTAATGAGAGGGACACATACCACTGTGATTTGAGGCTCCATAGAGACACCGACTCTATTTCTGCAGCCCTGTTATTTGAGGGAAAATCAGTTGAGTTGAACCCATCTGGGGTTCCTATGAGGTACCATAGGGAGGACATGATTCCCTTGGCTCAGCTGATCCTAATGCTGGTTCTGACCAATATTAAACCCAAGTCACACACCTCAACCGTGCCGATCCCAGTGGCACACTTGGTCCATTGCATTCTCACTAATATTCAGATCGATGTGGCGAGAATTATTGCTTTAGAGATGAAGTTCGTGGTTGAGAGCGGGCTGAAGTCGGGGGCACGAGGTAACTGCCCCCTTTCTTTCCCTTGTCTCATCATGGCTTTGTGCCAACAGTCGAGGGTGAAGCTACCCTCCCGCAGCCAAGTGAGGATTCCGTCGGCTATCGATGATAGATATGTGGCCAAGTATTGCAAGCCAAAGAACTTCAGGAGTAGTGCAGCTGCTGATGATACCGGGGCTTCTGATGGTCCTGGTACTTTTGCTCAGGGATTTGATCCTTTCCAGCAGGCTGTCTGCAAGTATAATTGGGATTGGATGGCGGCGACTCAGCGCGCCATGATTGATATTCACGATTTATGCAGTTGTTACAGTTGCAGGTACGTGACCCTTCCGGAGAGCATCCGATGATGACGTGTGAGCAGTTCCTACAGCACGCTAGCTGGCCTGTGGACAGGCCTGTTTTCAGAGAGGGGGCGGGTGCTGGTGCTTCTGGTGCTGATACTTCTGGTGGTGCTGATGATGATGATGATGATGGTGATGATGAGGATGGTTCCGGTTCTAAGGCCGGTAGTGATGAGAGTTCTGAGTCCTATGAGGACTAAGTTTTTATTTATGTTATGTTTTATTTTCTTGTATTTTTAGATATTGGTTATGTACTTTTGGGGTGTTTTGTCCCCCCACGCACATTTTCAACATTTTTAAGTAATGGTTAGTATTTATGTTTTAAATTATTGTGTTTAGTTTAAATTTCTTTTGTTTTAATAAATTTTTGGTTGTTGAGGGTCAAACCTTCTAGATTGGTTGTTCCTCAAAGAAGTATCCAATGAAGGTGCATCCGAGCTTGGATGACGATGATAAAAATAAACAAGCGAATAATGCTAAGTGTCATACCCCGATTTTGGTCCTGAATTTTTTTCATTTTTTTCATTTTTATTTGGCACTTGGCCTAAAGTTCATTTGCATACATTCATTCCCAAATACATATTTTGTGATAGACATTGGTTATTATTTAGCTTTTTGATCATGGTGCTTTGTGATTACAAAATGGATCTTAGTTATTTGATTTTAATTTTCAATTTTAATTTAATTTCAAAGTAAATCTAATTCCAAATTTCAAGTTAATCTTAATTGTGTTTTACTAATGATTCAAACTCTAATTGATTTTAATTTCCAAATAAATGTTAGAGTTGATATCAAAGTAATTTTAACAAATTCTAGATTAATTTGATTTTAATTGGTTTTATTTGGTTTTTTTTTATTTTAAATTGACATTTTGATTAGTCTCTGATTATTTCCAAAATCCGTATCCATTTTTATAACCAAACGTGATCCATTTTCCATCCATAGTTCATCTCAAATCAAAATAGCACATACACACAATAATATTTAGCTTTCAAGCATTTCCAAACTCATTTTCATACACATATTTTTATGTCCAATTACATTCGATTACCATTGCATATCCATTTCCATTTCCAAATTCATTACACAACCATCACAACATTTCCATAAGTTACAAAGTCATGTTCCAATTTACATTTCAAAGTATTTTCTTACAAGTTCATAATATTACATGAATCCTACAAGTACAATCCTGAACAATCACAATTACAGAGATCTAATAGAAAAACATACACATAGCTCAATGAGGCTTTCTCATACTGTCGTGCTTGCTCTTGCAGCCGCTCAATTGAGGGGGCTCCGTATGCTTTCTCTTGTTTTTGGATCTGAATTAACTAATGCATATGTTGCTGCAATTGCCTCAAGCTACCCAAATCTAGAATTGCTTGACCTCAGTAGACCTGGCATAAGTGACAGTGGCATTGGAATGATTTGTAACATCCAACTGCTGATGGAGATGACTGCGAATCACAGAAAACATCCACCACAAATCTACAACATATAAATCAAAAGCTAATCATCAAACATAGCCATTTAAGGAGACTCAGTTTGTGGAGTTGCACTGGCTTGGATGCTCTATACTTAAACTGCCCAGAGCTCATTGATCTGAATTTGAATTCTTGTAGAAATCTGATTTCAGAGAGGCTGTTGCTTCAGTGCCCCACTTTAGAAAATGTTCATGCATCAGGTTGTCAGGATATGTTAGTTGGAGCAATTCAAAGTCAGGTCCATAATGTTATTCCCTGCATCTCAAAGCCATGCCAATTCTACATTTCCTCTAGCCGCCGCAGCCCGAGATTCAAACTGCAATATTTCTGCTACAACATCGCTACCTGAAACAGAATTGGAAACAGACAATGAGTATAAACCTAAGAAAAGCTTCTTGAATCTTAAAAAGGCAACAAATACCAATAATAATGAACGTCAACTGCAAGCTCACTTTTCAGGTTCTCAATCTACTGGAAACTCCTTTACGTCAGATGTAAATAGTTCTTCCATGAAAGAGATCGAAGGCATGCCATCCAACCAGCTTCCCGAAATTGTTGAGTTTCAAAATGCAGATAATAGAAAGCCTGTCATGCGTGATGATGCCCATGTTCATGAAGAAGGAGTTTTTGACTCTCGGCAAACAAATTCTGAACCGTTGACTTCAGAAAAGATGTTGTGTTCTTATCTTGAGCCTACCAAACCAGTAGAAACTTAGGAAGAATTACAAACCAGTAAGAACTTAAGAAATTACAAACCAGTAGAAACTTACCTCATATTGGAAAGTTTGATTATTATTCGGTTCTTGGAATGAAACCAACTGCAACCAACTCAACAGCAGGCTCGATCAAGGCGCTCAGCTTATGCTCCAGGAGATGGTTCTAAAGTTTGGGTAGATCCCAAAATCATTTCTAGTAGTACTAGAAAGGAAACAACTGCCAAGAAGGGAAAGGAAACTTTGATGCAGTACATTTGATTTACTTTTGGACAGGTTCCTGTAAAATACCTGCATGATACACACAAAGAAAATATCACAGTGTATTTCGTAAAAAAAAGAAAAGCCACAAATCCTCATAGAAGTGCCATAAAACCTTCAAGCGCAATGGCTTCGAATAATTTAACACAACAAAAATTGAAGGATCAGGGAAGCTGAACTTGTCATGGCAGAAATGGACTTACCAGGGTGGGCTGAAAGGAGAGGCCTTGAATCTTGCATCACCAGACGGTATCCCTTCTGTCGAGTGGATGGAGTTAGCGTTAGTTGTACAAAAAAAATCAGCCACTGACTTGGCACAAGACCTTTTTCGATGCTCCAGAAGGGGAAGAGCCATTGGCATTAGACATGGACGGCATGGGTAAAGGTCAAATATGGATTAATGGGATAAGCATCAGAAGATACTGGACTGCTACAGCTACTGGTAGTTGCAATGACTGCAATTACGCCGGGTCATATAGACCTCCAAAGTGCCAGATTGGTTGCGGTAAACCAACTCAGCGATGGTACCATGTACCACGATCATGGTTGAAGCCAAATCATAATCTGTTAGTTGTTTTTGAGGAACTTGGGAGAGACCCTTCAAAAATTTCATTAGTAAAGAGATCAGTGAGCAGTGTGTGTGCTGATGTATCAGAGTACCACCCAAATCTCAAGAATTGGCACATTGATAGTTATGGGAAATCAGAAAATTTCCATCCTCCAAAAGTTCACTGCGGTAAAACACATAATAGCCAGCAAAGTGTTAAAATCCAGAAAATTCCCAAATTGGAATAGAGACAAATTCAAAGAGAAAGTTTGAGCTCAGATTACCTGTTCCAAATTCAGACATCAAAGGGACCAATCCGATACTGAGCACAAAAAGTGTTTTGGCAGAAACCTCTTTTGATCTCCATAGACCAAATTCGAAACCCTAATCTGAAAAGGATAAATAGGAAGGAGCGAATCAGTGAAGAAAAAAAGAGAAAAACGGCGAAGAGGTTTCAAAGACAAAAACCCTAAATCCCAGAAATCAAAGTAAAAGGCCAGTATTGGAAGAGAGGAGATAGATTCAAGCTCACATGATTCATTGTCGTCGCCAAAGGTGAGATTCCCGCTTGACTTCTCTCTTTAAAACCATGGGTTTGCACTCTCTCTGGTTAACGAGGTTGAGCGATGGGTAAGCGAAGGGTAAGCGATAAGAGCGATTGAGAAAGATGCTGAGGTGTGAGCGAATCGTGAGACTGAGAGAGAAGGGCGAGAGGTGATGGGCGATTTTGAGAGCAGAGAGAGATGCTGAGGTGGAAGGCGATTGTTTGAGAGTGTGAGAGAAAAGTGAGATTGGGAGAGAACGGTTCTGTTCGATGTGTGGTATGCGTTCACTCCTCATCTGTTTTGGGTAAAACAATGTTTTCGTCGATTAATACAATATAGCTTTCGCTAAAATCGACCAACAAACAAACATTTTTCTACCCAGAACTACGTAAGCCTTGATTTCTCTTTTGAGATACGTAGGAGCAGGATTCGTAAATCTTGTCAGGCCCACTAATAAAAAACTTAGGTTTAGTCCTTTGTCAAAAATCCAAAAACATTCTCTTCTCATCCTTTCTTTCTTTCCCACCTAATAAATCGAAAAGCCTAACATTTCAACTAACACTAACGCACACAACTGACGTAATGGTTCCCGTTGAGTACAACGGACGTGAGGGGTGCTAATACCTTCCCCTTGCGTAATCGACTCCCGAACCCTGATTTGGTTGCGACGACCAATAATCATTGTCGTTTTGTTTTGGGTTTTATCGATATTTCCCCTTTCCTTTTTAGGAATAAATAAAGTTCGGTGGCGACTCTGTTCAGTCCATCATTGCGAGCGTGCGATCGCGCTTCGCTTTGAAGTCGTATCCCCATTTTTTTTCGAGGTGCGACAAATGGCGACTCTGCTGGGGAATTTAATCCTAAGCGAGTCAAGCCTAGTTAGGACGTTTGTGTGCCTTTGTTTGTTTAATTTTATGGCTTTTCCCTTATTTATTGCTTTTAATATCTTTATTGTTATATTGATATTTGTTGTATATTGGTTCTATTGTGATTGTTGGCACTTGGATCTTGATTGCAAACCATGTGGGAAAGACTCTACACCCGAGTCTAGAGTAAAAAAAAACATAAGATAGGACGATGGTTGAGTAGTACAGACTCCCGAGGTGTATACTTCGTAAGAGTCGGTACGAGAACCTCACTTAGAGTAGATCCTTTTGCAAATATTGTCGCCCGAGGTGTATACCTCGTAAGCTTCGATGTTTCAAAGGGGTCCATGACTCTAAGAACCTTTTAGAACATTGAACTTTGGCCAACTAGAAATGATGG
This sequence comes from Lathyrus oleraceus, assembly GCF_024323335.1. Classification (NCBI taxonomy): domain Eukaryota; kingdom Viridiplantae; phylum Streptophyta; class Magnoliopsida; order Fabales; family Fabaceae; genus Lathyrus; species Lathyrus oleraceus. The sequence goes on from NC_066584.1 coordinate 394,618,783, forward strand.
TTGCGTAGTATGGATTCCCGAGGTGAATACTTCGTAAGAATCGATACGAGAACCTCGCTCAGAATAGATTCCCTAGATGGAGTTGATGACCGGAAAGTATTTTCCGTAAGCGTCAAACAGTCTTTTGAATCCATGACTCTGAGTACCCTGTCTAGAACCCAGTCGATGGTTGGGTAGTACGGACTCCCGAGGTGAATACTTCGTAAGGGTCGGTACGAGAACCTCACCCAGAATAGATTCCCTTGATGGAGTTGACGACCGGAAAGTATTTCCCGTAAGCGTCAAAGATTCTTGTGAATTAATGACTCTGGGGATCCTTTGTAACAAAGCCCTAGACCATACCCGGTGAGAACCCCGTTTTGGAAAAGCAATCAAATTTATCAGTACCTCGGACTTTTGAACCCGTGTATTGAAAAAAAAACACAAATATGCATGCATATGCATTTGTCATCATGCATTTCATATCATTTCTCGAAAATACCAAAAAAACTCATCCATCCTTTGTCCATGAAAAGCAAAGTGATTCCTGACACGTGAAGAACAAAGAACCATGTCTCAGAAGATGATGGATGAGCTAAGGAAAAGCCAAGAAGCACTGAAGGAGGAACTTAATCTTTTGAAGAGCCAAATGAGATGGGCCTTGGAAACCCTGCAAGTCTTGTTGAGAAAAGAGGGTCACCCAATATACATTGCTGCAACAAAGAGAGCTACTACTCCACATCCATCTAGTGTTACCTCAAGTCAAGGGCAATTCCATGTGGAAGCTCCTCATTTACCAGTATATGGACCTCCTTTAAGACGTCATCATCAACATCCTCTGGCTATTGCTCCTTAAGTTCACCCAAGCCAGGTTCAGAACAAAAATCAGAATCAGAACAAGAGGAACAAGGATCACAATGACTCGATTCCGGTGCCATATAGCAAGCTCTACCCGCAACTGATCCAAAATGCTTTGGTGACCCCTCGAGCTCTCGCACCTGTGTCACCATACCTGCCATGGTACAATCCAAATGCAACATGTGAATTCCATAAAGGAGCATTGGGACATGACCTGGATTCTTGCTTAGCGTTGAAAGCCTTGGTGCGAGGGTTGATTAACAAAAAGAGCTTAATCTTTGAAGAAGATCATCCGAAGGTCAAGTGCGAATACCATACTGGGACAATGGGGCACTCCATCGAGGAATGCAAGAGTTTCAAGCTCAAGCTGCAAGGATTGATTGACATAAGGTCACCAACACTCAAGGGGGAAGGCTCAGGTACATATACCTTGATTTCTGGGCCAGGTAATGAGAAAGGGAAAGGACCCTTGAGACCCCTCAAGGTTTTGTTCCACAAGGAAGATGTCAGGGATGTGGCTAATGAGCTATCATTGTTTCCTGGTAAGAGCATTGAGATACCGTCTTGGATTTCCAATGTCACGACCCATACCAATGAAAGAAAAGGAGAAGTGAGTAGTGGATCCAAGAGGGTTGCGTTCAACGATGAGATTGAAGGAAAAGAATTTGAAGATCATCATGCCAATGTCAAAAAGCTTGTTGGTCCCAACCTTCAAGTTTGAAGAAGTCAATTCCCTAAAGCTGGCAATCATTTGGTTGTTTCAACACTTCTTTTGTAGTTTCTTTGCATGTTGGTTGTTATTTGCTTTTAAACATTGTTGTTTTATTTGAATTGGTAAGATTAATGAAATGTTTATGCATCTTTTGAATTAATCCATTCGTATTCACTCGTTTTTCATTTATGTTAAAAAACAAAAACAAAAATACTCCTCTCATTCATTTTTGTTAACAAAGATTGGAGGGAGGATGATGAAAATAAAACACCTGAAATTGTTGTGGTATGCTTTTGAGTAAAACCTTGCCGATGATGTAAGGCATTGTTTCAATTCCCCAAACACTGAAGAGATAAGGAGTTAATCCCTAGTCAACCACTTTGAGCCTAGAAGTTGGTGTTTATTTCAGATCTAAAACCCTTAATCTTAACCTGGGGCAGGGTAGTTATGTTCAGATAGTTTGATCATGCATTCGATCTTTCAAAAAAATCATCCATATGTACACCCTCCAATTAGGTTCAACCGCATGTTATCCTTCGCGCACATGTTGAAGTGTCGAAGGAGTTGAGAAAAGCTAAAATTAGTGTTGGTTGATCCTTATCTACCAATAATGTGGCAGTCAATACCTTTAAAAAATAAAAAAGTCCACTAGGTCAAATACCACAAAATGACTTAGGCAAAAGTTAGGGCATCCCGATGGACCGAAAGCTTCAAAGAAGCGGTCCAGGCAAAATTAGGGATAAAGAAAATCAATCAAAAGAGGTCATTAAATCCTCAATAAAAACAAAATAAGGTGACTGCCACTTCAAGAAAATTCGTCTTGAACCCTCATCACACCTTCAAACCCTCTTGGAAGTCGAATGCGTGTATTGAATTAACTGAACATAGGAACTGGAGATCACCAAGAAGAAGGGGTGGGTAAAAATAAATTTTGAGCCTTATATCCTTTTATTTCAAAAAACCGTGAACCAGACCACGTTACAACCCTTAAAAGACCTAATTGAGGCAGGGTTTATTTTGAAAGCATACTATAACAAGGTTGTGTTAACTTGACTCCAAACGATTTTTGTTAATCATTTGATGGCACCAACTTGCATACTGTGAATGACTTGATCACCATTGTGTTCTTATCAATGACTCGTTCACTGTATTTCACCCATTCATATCAATAAACTTTGATTTCAAATTTTTACATAAGCATGGAATTAAAATTACCATTTTTGAATGAACAATCTTATTTGCGAGTCAACACTTAGCATCAAAGAAGTTCCAACAATATGCAGTTGAGGAAATTGATAAAGTGAAAGAAGTCTAGTCAGGGGCAAATCACTTTGAGCATCAGTTAATTCGAGCTAATCACCCTAAGGGTCATCTCGCCAAGAGTAATTTGCTTCAAGACTTAGACCGGGGCAAGCCACCTCAGAGCTCAATGAGTCCAACTATCCAAAGGAAAGTCGACCAAGAGTCTACCATTCCAACATTTGGTTAGCCAAGTTTGGACTATTGCAAGTTTCAAACACTTGGGGCAAGCCCTCTCGAGGTAGTCTCATGGAAAGTTGTTTCCAAACCCACTTTCAAGGTGAACATTTCCAAAGACCCAACAAACTGGGGCAAGATGAGCCACAAAGGGGCAGAACCTCCTTCTTTGTGCTTTCAAACTGCTCAAACAAATTCTGCCATACGTCAACAACTATTGAGTTCAAGACGAGTGCCCGAAAATTATGCTAGCACGATTCATTAATCCTCCAAAAGGATCCGTTTGGCTAAGTTGTGGCCATCAAGCTTGATAGAATGCTCCTTTGGCAACATCTATCATAAAATATTCAGTTGAGTTCTCGGTGTTGAGGAATCATGAGCTTCCATAAAAAGCCTTTACAAACTCCCAGTCTGCCCAGTGTCAGCATTCTCATAATCATGATCATTCATATATCATGCATAAAAGGAAATTCAAATCATGCATAGCCGAAATGTACTTCGTGCTCATTTTGCATTGACCCAGGTCTTGTTGTCGATCCTATGATCCTTTGACCTTTGATTCCAGTTTGTATTTGGTGCCCTTAAACCCGCATCCGGTTTTCGCAGTCATTTTCGAGTCCAATCGTTGTTGGCAAAATCCGTTAAAAGCTGGTTGTAGTCCATTGCTTACGGTCAGAGTCCAATTGTTGCTATTCCAGTGTCAGGTCATATCTGAACCTGTACTGAAGATTCTTTCTCTATTTGTTCAATACTATTCAGGTCATATATGAACCTGTTGTTGAGCTTTATTCCGGGGTCAGGTCATACTTGAACCTGCTCTGAAGAGTTTTTCCATTTTTTGTTCAATACTATTCAGGTCATGTATGAACCTGTTGTTGAACCCTTATTCCGGTATCAGGTCATACATGAACCTGTACTGAAGATTTTTTTCTCTCTGTTTGTTCAATACTATTCAGGTCATGTATGAACCTGTTGTTGAACCCTTATTCCGGTATCAGGTCATACATGAACCTGTACTGAAGATTTTTTTCTCTCTGTTTGTTCAATACTATTCAGGTCATGTATGAACCTGTTGTTGAGCTTTATTCCGGTGTCAGGTCATACATGAACCTGTACTGAAGATTTTTTTCTCTCTGTTTGTTCAATACTATTCAGGTCATGTATGAACCTGTTGTTGAACCCTTATTCCGGTATCAGGTCATACATGAACTTGTACTGAAGATTTTTTTCTCTATGTTTGTTCAATACTATTCAGGTCATGTATGAATCTGTTGTTGAGCTTTATTCCGGTGTCAGGTCATACTTGAACCTGTTCTGAAGATTTTTTCCCTATGTTTGTTCAATACTATTCAGGTCATGTATGAATCTGTTGTTGAGCTTTATTCCGGTGTCAGGTCCCATGAACCTGCTCTGAAGATTTTTCCCTATGTTCGTTCAATACTATTCAGGTCATGTATGAACCTGTTGTTGAGCTTTATTCCGGTGTCAGGTCATACATGAACCTGTTCTGAAGAGTTTTTCCCCGTGATTATTCCCCAGCGTTGTCAGATCATATATGAACCTGTTGCAGCATCTTTTCCTTTATTCGGGTTTAGTAAGTCATATGCGAACTTACTACCGAAATCCCTTGTATTCTAAGCGTCGTTTATCAAATTTCACTTTGAGTACTCTCCAGTGTGTGTCTGATTCTCCAGCAGGACTGTCTTCCCCAGTAAACTTGTTTTTTACCATTTGTCTTTCTCCCTGTGGACCATCAGCATTCCCCACAGCTTGGTCTGTCTAATAGCATCTCTTGTCAAGGGTCCACCATATCCCTAGCAGGGAAGAAAATAAAAAAAAAAAAAGAGAATCCTGCATCCATGCATATCATATCATATCATCTCATAGGGATTCAGGATCAAAATCCGGGTCTTCTTAGTATTTAACCATCTCCCACTATGATCATATGAAGAGTGTCCTGCTTCATATTCTCTAGTTGAAGATACTTAAATAGGGGCAACTGTCATACCCCGATTTTGGTCCTGAATTTTTTTCATTTTTTTCATTTTTATTTGGCACTTGGCCTAAAGTTCATTTGCATACATTCATTCCCAAATACATATTTTGTGATAGACATTGGTTATTATTTAGCTTTTTGATCATGGTGCTTTGTGATTACAAAATGGATCTTAGTTATTTGATTTTAATTTTCAATTTTAATTTAATTTCAAAGTAAATCTAATTCCAAATTTCAAGTTAATCTTAATTGTGTTTTACTAATGATTCAAACTCTAATTGATTTTAATTTCCAAATAAATGTTAGAGTTGATATCAAAGTAATTTTAACAAATTCTAGATTAATTTGATTTTAATTGGTTTTATTTGTTTTTTTTTTATTTTAAATTGACATTTTGATTAGTCTCTGATTATTTCCAAAATCCGTATCCATTTTTATAACCAAACGTGATCCATTTTCCATCCATAGTTCATCTCAAATCAAAATAGCACATACACACAATAATATTTAGCTTTCAAACATTTCCAAACTCATTTTCATACACATATTTTCATGTCCAAGTACATTCGATTACCATTGCATATCCATTTCCATTTCCAAATTCATTACACAACCATCACAACATTTCCATAAGTTACAAAGTCATGTTCCAATTTACATTTCACAGTATTTTCTTACAAGTTCATAATATTACATGAATCCTACAAGTACAATCCTGAACAATCACAATTACAGGGATCTAATAGAAAAACATACACATAGCTCAATGAGGCTTTCTCATACTACCATGCTTGCTCTTGCAGCCGCTCAATTGAGGGGGCTCCGTATGCTTTCTCTTGTTTTTGGATCTGAATTAACTAATGCATCTGTTGCTGCAATTGCCTCAAGCTACCCAAATCTAGAATTGCTTGACCTCAGTAGACCTGGCATAAGTGACAGTGGCATTGGAATGATTTGTAACATCCAACTGCTGATGGAGATGACTGCGAATCACAGAAAACATCCACCACAAATCTACAACATATAAATCAAAAGCTAATCATCAAACATAGCCGTTTAAGGAGACTCAGTTTGTGGAGTTGCACTGGCTTGGATGCTCTATACTTAAACTGCCCAGAGCTCATTGATCTGAATTTGAATTCTTGTAGAAATCTGATTTCAGAGAGGCTGTTGCTTCAGTGCCCCACTTTAGAAAATGTTCATGCATCAGGTTGTCAGGATATGTTAGTTGGAGCAATTCAAAGTCAGGTCCACAATGCTATTCCCTGCATCTCAAAGCCATGCCAATTCTACATTTCCTCTAGCCGCCGCAGCCCGAGATTCAAACTGCAGTATTTCTGCTACAACATCGCTACCTGAAACAGAATTGGAAACAGACAATGAGTATAAACCTAAGAAAAGCTTCTTGAATCTTAAAAAGGCAACAAATACCAATAATAAAGAACGTCAACTGCAAGCTCACTTTTCAGGTTCTCAATCTACTGGAAACTCCTTTACGTCAGATGTAAATAGTTCTTCCATGAAAGAGATCGAAGGCATGCCATCCAACCAGCTTCCCGAAATTGTTGAGTTTCAAAATGAAGATAATAGAAAGCCTGTCATGCGTGATGATGCCCATGTTCATGAAGAAGGAGTTTTTGACTCTCGGCAAACAAATTCTGAACCGTTGACTTCAGAAAAGATGTTGTGTTCTTATCTTGAGCCTACCAAACCAGTAGAAACTTAGGAAGAATTACAAACCAGTAAGAACTTAAGAAATTACAAACCAGTAGAAACTTACCTCATATTGGAAAGTTTGATTATTATTCGGTTCTTGGAATGAAACCAACTGCAACCAACTCAACAGCAGGCTCGATCAAGGCGCTCAGCTTATGCTCCAGGAGATGGTTCTAAAGTTTGGGTAGATCCCAAAATCATTTCTAGTAGTACTAGAAAGGAAATAACTGCCAAGAAGGGAAAGGAAACTTTGATGCAGTACATTTGATTTACTTTTGGACAGGTTCCTGTAAAATACCTGCATGATACACACAAAGAAAATATCACAGTGTATTCCGTAAAAAAAAAGAAAAGCCACAAATCCTCATAGAAGTGCCATAAAACCTTCAAGCGCAATGGCTTCGAATAATTTAACACAACAAAAATTGAAGGATTAGGGAAAGCTGGACTTGTCATGGCAGAAATGGACTTACCAGGGTGGGCTGAAAGGAGAGGCCTTGAATCTTGCATCACCAGACGGTATCCCTTCTGTCGAGTGGATGGAGTCAGCGTTAGTTGTACAAAAAAAATCAGCCACTGACTTGGCACAAAACCTTTTTCGATGCTCCAGAAGGGGAAGAGCCATTGGCATTGGACATGGACGGCATGGGTAAAGGTCAAATATGGATTAATGGGATAAGCATCGGAAGATACTGGACTGCTACAGCTACTGGTAGTTGCAATGACTGCAATTACGCCGGGTCATATAGACCTCCAAAGTGCCAGATTGGTTGCGGTAAACCAACTCAGCGATGGTACCATGTACCACGATCATGGTTGAAGCCAAATCATAATCTGTTAGTTGTTTTTGAGGAACTTGGGGGAGACCCTTCAAAAATTTCATTAGTAAAGAGATCAGTGAGCAGTGTGTGTGCTGATGTATCAGAGTACCACCCAAATCTCAAGAATTGGCACATTGATAGTTATGGGAAATCAGAAAATTTCCATCCTCCAAAAGTTCACTGCGGTAAAACACATAATAGCCAGCAAAGTGTTAAAATCCAGAAAATTCCCAAATTGGAATAGAGACAAATTCAAAGAGAAAGTTTGAGCTCAGATTACCTGTTCCAAATTCAGACATCAAAGGGACCAATCCGATACTGAGCACAAAAAGTGTTTTGGCAGAAACCTCTTTTGATCTCCATAGACCAAATTCGAAACCCTAATCTGAAAAGGATAAATAGGAAGGAGCGAATCAGTGAAGAAAAAAAGAGAAAAACGGCGAAGAGGTTTCAAAGACAAAAACCCTAAATCCCAGAAATCAAAGTAAAAGGCCAGTATTGGAAGAGAGGAGATAGATTCAAGCTCACCTGATTCATTGTCGTCGCCAAAGGTGAGATTCCCGCTTGACTTCTCTCTTTAAAACCATGGGTTTGCACTCTCTCTGGTTAACGAGGTTGAGCGATGGGTAAGCGAAGGGTAAGCGATGAGAGCGATTGAGAGAGATGCTGAGGTGTGAGCGAATCGTGAGACTGAGAGAGAAGGGCGAGAGGTGATGGGCGATTTTGAGAGCAGTGAGAGATGCTGAGGTGGAAGGCGATTGTTTGATAATGTGAGAGAAAAGTGAGATTGGGAGAGAACGGTTCCGTTACTATTCCAAATTGTTTTTTTCTTTTTTCTTTAATTCGTTTTAAACAGAGTAAATTTTGAAAAATCATTTAAAGTTTGTTTAAACTTCCTAAGTTTTAGTTGATATTAGTTAATAAATATTTCCTCCTTTTCAATTCATATTCCCATTGAAAAATCCAACAGCCAAGCGGCTGGGTTTAATTATTGGTAGTCCAACAGATTTCTTTTTTATTAGTTTTTTATTTTAATTCTAATTTTAAATATATCTTAGTTTATTTATCCAAACTAGCAGCAAAATAATAACTAGTCATGAGTGGTCTGGTGGAGAGGGGTGATTTTTATGGTCTTTAGTGTAGTGGGTTCAATACCCGTATTGAGCCTTTTATTTTCTTTTAGCATTTTATTTTTATGTTTATGTAGCATTTTATTATATGTTTGTTGTTTTTATTATACTCATGGTTGATCTGCTTTCTTTTAATTTCATCATTCATTCAAAACCATTTTAAAACTATAAAAATCATATTTTTCTCGATTCAATGTCGAGCCCATTTTCATACCCTTGTAAGTCGGTTGCTTTTAAGCATCGCCATCAACCTCACATAGCTTACTCTTGGGCTTTCTTACAATGAGCCGGTTCTCTTGCACTTACACTCATGCATTGCATTATTTGTTGTTTGGGCCCGATTTAATTGTTTCATGATTTTTTAATCCCCATTTAACAAGATGTACCCCACTCCCCCGATGTGTAATAATCTTGTACTGTTTTATTTCTTTATTTGCTTGACTGTTTAGTTAGACACTAACACAAGAGTAAAATCAACAATTTCAAAAAATAAAAAAATATGACTCGATCCAACGTCGAGTATTTTCTCAATAAACAAACCAATCCATTTCTCCCTCCTATTTTATTCCATTTTTTTCAAACTTTCATCAAACGCTTGATTTCAACGTCAAGCCATTTTTTCTAATAAAAACTCAAAAAATATTAATTCATATTCAAGACCTTTTCAATAAAGATGGAAATGGAACGTGGTGTATACCACGCACTCCTGAGACTAGGATTCGAGATGTATATCTCGCCAATCCTAGCTCTCGCCATCATCTAAATTTATCCACTTTGCTCTCTCAAACACTCATTCAAATTTCTCTTGAACGTCCATCAATACTTGATCTAGGGTCAAGTCATTTTCACAACAAAAACCAAAATACCTAATTCTTATTTAACACTTTTCCAATAAAGGTGGAAATGGAACATGGTGTATACCATGCACTCCTGAGGTTAAGATTCGAGACGTATGCCTCGCCAATCTTAACTCTCGCCATCGTCTAAAATTGTCAATGTGGTTTCGTCAAACCCTTTCTCAATCAAATCTAAGATACCTAAATCTTATTTAACACTTTTTCAATAAAGGTGGAAATGGAACATGGTGTATACCATGCACTCCTGAGGTTAAGATTCGAGACGTATGCCTCGCCAATCTTAACTCTCGCCATCGTCTAAAATTGTCAATGCGGTTTCTTCAAACCCTTTCTCAATCAAATTCCAAAATACTTAATTCCTATTTTAACCTCTTTCAATAAAGATGGAAATGGAACATGGTGTATACCATGCACTCCTGAGGCTAGGATTCGAGATGTATATCTCGCTCATCCAAGTTCTCGCCATCACTCAAAATACATCCAACCAATCAAACTTTTTTCTCGCCGCCGTGCGATTAATCAAAAACCTTTTTCATAAATGAAAGATATATTGTCTTAAGTGATACAAAACAATGTTTCAGCCACGATTGTTGAGTAGAGATAAATGACGCTTTTCCGAATGTAGATTTATAAATTTGTTCGATGTGTGGTATGCGTTCACTCCTCATCTGTTTTGGGTAAAACAATGTTTTCGTCGATTAATACAATATAGCTTTCGCTAAAATCGACCAACAAACAAACACTTTTCTATCCAGAACTACGTAAGCCTTGATTTCTCTTTTGAGATACGTAGGAGCAGGATTCGTAAATCTTGTCAGGCCCACTAATAAAAAACTTAGGTTTAGTCCTTTGTCAAAAATCCAAAAACATTCTCTTCTCATCCTTTCTTTCTTTCCCACCTAATAAATCGAAAAGCCTGACATTTCAACTAACACTAACGCACACAACTGACCTAATGGTTCCCGTTGAGTACAACGGACGTGAGGGGTGCTAATACCTTCCCCTTGCGTAATCGACTCCCGAACCCTGATTTGGTTGCGACGACCAATAATCATTGTCGTTTTGTTTTGGGTTTTATCGATATTTCCCCTTTCCTTTTTAGGAATAAATAAAGTTCGGTGGCGACTCTGTTCAGTCCATCATTGCAAGCGTGCGATCGCGCTTCGCTTTGAAGTCGTATCCCCATTTTTTTTCGAGGTGCGACACTAAGGTACATGGTTACCTCCGGTTAGAATTTTAGAATGCATTAAGAACTTTACTCTTTTCGTAATTGAATATTTTTCTTTTTGCAGCATAATTGAATGAATGATTCATCTAGGACTAAGAACCACAAATTGTGAGGAAACCTCCATTGTACACTAAAATGTTGGATTCTAATAAACTTTGTTGATTAATTTGATTCATGCTTTGTCTTTTATTATTGTGAATTTGTGGAAGCAATTAGAAATGATCAAGGCGCTTGTTTTCTTTCGAGCACAACCAGTTCCAAATACAAATTACCCGTGAGCAGAGACTATTCGTGAACCCCTTTGAGCTTAAACAGTTGAATCTCTGCTTGAAATAAGGCGAGATGTCAAAATCTTTTTTCTTGAAACCCTAAAATTTTTTATAATTGTTCTTTTGCCGTAAAAAGTCAAGAGCATTCACTTAGGGTGAGTAAAAGATAAGTTGGGGAGAACGAAAATGAGAATCGGTAGGTGACACAACTCTTGAATAACCGAGCAAACATTGAAAAAAAATTAGAAAAGAGAAACATTTGTTTTGTGTATACAATGTGAAAAGAAAAAGAAAAAAATAGGAAAATGAAAATGAATGCTTGCTTGGAAGAAAAATAATGAAAAACAAAATTGAGTTGTGAAATAAGAGTTGTGAAGGTTTCAAATGAGAAACAAGTGGAACGAAGTTGAGATGTGTGAATAGCTTGTACAGTGAATGTCTCTTTTGCATCGGCAAGTTCGTTTTCAATGGCCTTAGAAATGACCCTTGTTTGTAAACCTGACCAAGCTACAACCGGAAAAGACCTTAGTGATCTTCGTGCTTCCGCATTTTCATTTATAATTGTTAGACATTGTATAAATTGATTTGGTTTCTGCATTGTTTGTTGGAGAGTGAAATTGTCCCCGTGGTTGCAAACGCGTAATTTCTTCAATCCTTATTCGAAGAGGAGAGATAGGGTGATTCATTCAGGATAACATTGTTGTGGATTGTTACATGTTTTGCATTGCTTTAAGGCTTTAGTTCTTGTGTATTATGTTATTCTAACCATTGGGAACTTGTGTCTGGTTGATTCTCTTGTGTTTGAGCCATTTTATCCGATTTCGGAAAAACCTTTTTCTTTAAAAAAATCCTCTTGTCCTTCAAGAGGCATACTTTGCTTGAGGACAAGCAAGAATCTAGTTGGGGAGAGTTGTTAGATGCCAAAGTGTGTTTATTTGAGCTATCAAATGTGGGCATCTTTCACTCCTTTTTGTAGAAAAAGTGTTCGAAACCGCCCTCGCTTTTGATGATTTGCAATACAATGTGAAATGATCTTGGTACCTTTAATTTGTGTGTTATTGTGCAGGAATTAGGCATGAAAGAGTAGAAAACTAAGGCACAAGAAGATGGAAAAGGAACCAAGAAAGAAGGCAAACATCAGCAAGCTCGCTAGGCGAGTAAGGCAGCGAAGTGCTCGCTAGGCGAGCACTCAGCGAGCTGCCAGCGAACATTCCCATAATTTTACAGTAGAAAAATGTCAAAACTCGCTGTGGCAAGGGAAGTAGCGAACACTTCCAGTGGAAAAATCATCAACATTCGCTAGGCGAACATCCAGCGAGCAATTCCAGTAGCAAAACCATCTAAACTCGCTGGAGCGAAGGAGGAAGCGTGAGCTTCGCCTAGCGAACGTATGCATTTTGGGCTTGGATGATTTCTCTGGGCGCAGGCACTTCTGGTGGCCTATTTTGGGGCTCGCTAGGCGAACCATTATGCTCGCCTAGCGAGCATGACAGCTCAGTAACCAGTATTATAAGTAGCAGGGGCTACTTTTTGGAAAGGACACAATTTTTAGACTTAGATATTTTTCAGCATTTTCTTGGGATCATATTTTTGTACCTTAGAAACCCATTTTCTCATTTTTCTTCATCTCTTAACAATATTCTACAAAAAGAAGGTGGATTCCCATCCAATCTCGATTCTTCGACTCGGATGTTGATCAACCTTCGACCGAAACTTATTGTGCAAGCTACCATGAAAATGAGTAGCTAAGTTCTTCATTTTGTCAAGGTTAGATGTAGATGATCATAAGCTTTGTGTGTATATGGGATGATCTTCATTTGTAAACTCTTTGATGATGAATATATGGTGAAAACCTTGTTTTATTGATAACTCTTTGTGTTGGATTATGATCGAGAGATGTTTTCCAACTCTTGACCTAGGTTTTCATCCATTCTTGTTTGTTAGCTAGAGATAGTAATGAATGATTTTGTTCACTAAAAAAGTTAAACATAAAAGTTGTCATTTTGATAGATTGTGTGAGAGATCAACAATGGATCAAAATGGGAAAACCCACAATGTGTGTTAGAGATAAACACATTGGGAGGACTTTGTGAATGTGTTTAACATCTAAAGGAGTTTATGAGTTTTGTTGATCGAAAATATGCATGCAAAGTGATCGTCGAACCCTAACTTTGACAATCTTTCTCAAATCGTAAAACCAAAACTTTTACCGCAATTTCTTACTTTTTATGCAAGCTACCGTGACTAAAAACTAAAATCCCCCTTGTTACTACGAGTTAAGAACTTAACAACTGTCGAACGACGATGATATCTCACAATCCCTGTGGAGACGATAACAAAAACCCGATACTCTAATTCTATGCTCAACAGGCCTGAGCACCTGAATTGAAACCAAACAAATTTGATTTAGATGCAAATTTGATTTTGATGTAGATTTGATTTGCTATACATTAATTTCCGCCAAGAGACTTGATCTCATTTTATTTTATTTGGTCTTGGACAATCTTTTTAGTCAATCTTCCTTAAAAAACATATTGCCAAAAGATACAATTTATAAATGACAAATCTCCTTGGAACCAATCCAACACACGCACATATTTACTCATGTAACTTGGCTTATAGACTGAGGTCAGATGATGCACTCATGCTGGAAAGATGCCTACACATTTTACATCTTGTGTTGACCATGTTGTTTTACCTAAAGCAGTCAATCAAAGGAACAAGATATTTCCAAACCACGGTTTTGATGAGCTTACACATATCCTCATCTTCATAAATGGACTACAACAACAACTAAAGTTGTTGCTAGATGCTACTGCTAGAGGTTCTCTCATGTACAATAATGCAGAAGATGTAATCACAATCATTGATCAAATGATACTCAGTGATCATCATGTACAACACAATAGAAACTCTTCTCAATGAAATAGTCGTATCATTGAGTTAAACACAAATGATGTTATTCTAGCATAAAATAAGTTTTTGACATAAATAGTGGCTGAGATGATAAAGTAGTTGTCTAAAATGTCACAATAATTGAAAGAAATGGATGAAATGCCACAACAAATGAAGATTTCATTGTGCAAATTATGCAGCGGGAATCATCCAACTGGATGTTACCCCCCAATCAAAAAAGGCCTAGGAAATAATTGTCATACCCCAAAATTTTCCCTCCCTTTTTCATTTTTCATCTAACTTTTGGCTTGAGATTCATTTACACTCATTCATGTGTATCATTCATTCATGATTAGCACTTTCAAACATTCATCATAGATTCAAAGTTTGTGTTTATTTATATCTAACAAGAGTTATGGTTTGCTTGAGAATCAAGCCCTAAGAAATGTGGAAAGCCCATCATATGGAATCAAGGGGTGAATCCCTAATTATTGTTACTTAGGACCTTGGTTTATGGAGGTTGCATCATGGTATTCAATCAAGGGGTGAAACCCTAATTTCTTGTTACTTGGGACCTTAATTCATGGAGATTGCAATCATGGTATTCACTTATACACAAAACACTAATTCTTGGTCTTTGGTACTCATGGAACATGTGGTTGACCTTATGAGTTTGAACTTGATCTTGAAACCCTAATCCTGGGTCCATTTTTTGGAGATTTTTCTATGGAGCCTTTTGCTTGGTTTGAATTCATTGATTAGATGGTTGGCATCATGAAACCATAATCATGGATATTTGGAATTTATGGACAATGTGGTTTGTATTTTGATCTTGTGATTAACTGAAACCCTAATTTATTGGAGAATGGTTCTTGACCACTATGTCATGCATCATCAATCATCAAGTGTGTTATTGTTCTTGGGAATCATTCAACAATGTTGATCATTGGATTTACATGCCTACATGCTTGGTGATTCATATGTCCCAAGGTCTTGTTCAAGCTTTCATCCAAACCATGTTGCAATCTAGTTGCCATTGAAGTCGATTGATTATAGGTCTATGGTGCACTCACATCCTATTGATCCATGCTTCATAGTCCATTGGGTCATAGTTCATCATGCATTCAAGGTCCTCATAAAGGGCATGTTTCATTCAAATGTCATAGTCCATTGATTCAAGTTCTTGGTGCTTTCATTGTTTCATGTTTCATAGTGCATGTTTGGTGCACTAGGGCTTGTTCCATTATGCACTCCTAATCCATTGACTTCATGCTTCATGGGGAATTCATTGGTCCATGTTTCATGGTTCATTATTTTGTGTTTCCTAGTCTATTGATCTTTGATTCATGGTGTATTCCAAGTCCACTTGTTCTTGATTCACAATAGTTATTCCTAATCCATGTGTTCATGTGTTATCTTGCATTCATAGTCCACATTGTTCAAGTGTTTTAAAGGTCATGGTTCATTCATTTCAACCTATGATCTAAACATGGATTTTGGGGAAAAGTCACTATTTGAATCAAAGGCATGTTTCATTGAATCTAAAGACCACTTTCATTCAAAATATTGTTCATTCAATCATACAATTGTCATTTACATGGTTCATACAAGAAAATGCAAAAAAAATACAAAGTTGACCTACAGTTGACCTTTGGTCAACTATTGACATTTTGGTCAACCAGTTGACCAAAGTCAACTGACCCATTCTAATGACCTAACCATAATGCCTACTTGAATTCCATATAATTTCTCATCTTTCTATTTGATTCCATGGCCAAGTTCCTTCATAAACAAGAAAACCATTTTTATTCCAAGCCTTGCACTACATCAGCCATGCATTCACAACATGTCATTACTAGAATACATCACTTAACATATCATTTAGTATTCATACATATTCATCATTAAACATTTGTCCTAAATGCATTTCTCCAAACAAGCATGATATAATAAATAAGCAATGATGAGCAACTAACATACATTCACTTCAGTAGGTTGTGCAATTGTTAGCAATTTGAAACATTGTCCCAAAATCATTTGAAGCCAAGTTACCATTCACCACTTAATGAACCTAGTTACTAACATTTAAACACAAACATTTCATAGCAGTCCCAACATGTGCAATTTTGAGAATTGGAAGAGGAAATCATACAGACCTGCAACAGGAATGCAACAACAATGCCTTGCATTTGAGTTATCAAATTGAACCTTCCATCATCATCAAACAAAACATGCATTAGAAAGAAAATCATCCTAGAAGGTCATCACCAACTAACAATAAGTCATCATCATCAGCCTACGACCTGCATTAACAAGTCTGTAGCAAATCAATCCAAAACCCTACATTAACCATAACCTACAAGCAATTGAAACAAAACTTGCAGCTTGTAGCAAAACCTGCATTTGCAGGTCATGCTCGATCTATCAGTAACTTCCACATAACTTCATTGCAACACGTCGCCTGCATTAGCCAGTCACCAATTGATTAACTATCACTAACTAACATTTGAAAATCTAACTAACTAACAAAAAACAATTTTCTAACTAACTTCAAAATCGAGATTAACTGAAATAACCCCTAACTGAAAATCACATTTCTCAATAACTAACAGAGTGATAAACCTCTAACAAAATTTTCATCTTGATCAGTTAACAGAGTTTGATTTGTTAACTCTCTCCCTCATCTATAAATCGATTTTCCCTCTGCAATTTGAAAAGACTTTTCATTTGCTCAGAAATCAGAAAACTCTCATTCTCTCTCAATCTCGATTCTCTCAATCACACCTATGAAACACTCCATTTAACCATACTCATTGTGCATTGATTACACAATCTCCTTCACGCTCATCGCTAAGACGCAGAAGAAGAAGAAGAAGAAGAAGAAGAAGAAGAAGATTCAAAGTACGCGCAGAAGGAAGAAGAAGTAAGAATGTAGAAGAGTAAGAAGTTCAAGAAGGGAGGATTCGAACCTATATCAAGCTTGTTCAATAACTTCAGTTGCTCCAATATCATAATCGTCATCTCTCCAGTAGGTAAGGTTGATTATTCATCTCTAGCCTTCGTTCTTGTTACAACCATGTGGAGTGGGGGTCAAGGAATCAAAGCCATGAACTCATGGACTTTGATTCCTCCATATGAGCATTTAATTTTTGTTCATGTGGTTAGGGTTCATATGCTTGTTTGGCTCAATTATGAGAATTTAGTTTGGTAGAAATTGAATTGAGATTTGGTTAGAGCTTGAAAAGGGAGTGAATCGATATTTTTGGTTATGATGTTTGATGCTTCATCGCCGTCGGTGGTGAGCTTCGATGCGGTGGAGAAGCTGGTTATAATGATTATGGATTGAGCGCATGTGAAAAATGAGATACATGTTTAACACGTGAATCATGTGCATTCTAATTGATCCCTGAGTCTCAATTCCGTAACGGGCCTCTGGTTCCCCCCTAAGGCCCAATATTTTGCTTCTTGCACCCTTTTGTTCTTCCTCACCTCCCTTGTTCACAAGGCATATGCTATGGGTTTGGTTGTATGGGCATTGCGCCTTGTTCATATTGGCACCTTTTTCCAATCATACACCCCTGCCCATTCTTGTTTTTCCTCTTGATTTTTATTTCTTTTTTATCATTTTTTTCACAATATTTTTAATGCATGATGATTGATCATATGTTTTACATAAACACTTATAAAAATACATGATTAAATGGTTATAATTTTAATTAGGGTTGTTAATTACTTTGAATTGTTTTGTTAAATCAATGGTTTAATGCTTTAGGACATGATTATATCCTAATTGATTTTAAATCATTAAGTAATTTTTTAAGACCATGGTTCATCATGTTTCTAATCCCTCATTGTATGTTGATTTTTTTAGCTGAATCTGGTTAATAATTCAATGTGATACATGATTGTTTTAAGTTATTTTTGTTGATTAGAATTCATGATTTTAATATTTTCTTTTTAGATGATTTTTCTACTTTGATGCATGTTTGAATTTAGTCTTTAATCTTTTATTTGAATTCTTTAGATAGCATATTGTTTGTATTCATTCAATTGTATATTGATGTATGGTACATGATCATAGTTGTGGACTTATTAGGGTACCATTGTCACTTGATTGATTTTAGGGCATGGTACTATTAAATGTTCGTATGGATCTTTAGTTCTCATTCTTCTATATTTGATGATTCATCCCTCCATTGTGGGCAATATGTCCCCCATTTCCATGATCATGTAATAGCTTAGCATTTTATTTCCCTCATTGTTTACTTTACATGTAAATTGATAAGATAAAAACAAAACGATAAAAAGAATAAAAACACACTTGATTCAATGTCAAATGCTTTTCAAAATCAAATGAAACGAAAACCAACACGAGTGCTTGATCCAACGTCAAGTATCTCATCCTCCATTCCATTTCCATCCTATCTTTATCCTATTCATCCCACTTCTATCTCATTCTATTGAGCTTCTTACCTTGATCCATTCCTTTCCATCAAACTACTTTCATAATAAATTGGATGAAAAAGATGGGGTGTACGTACTTGTGCACAACATTACAAGTACTTGGGTTATCGGTCGTACCTAGCTTGTGGCCCGATACTTGACGTCCTTTCAAAACACTTAACAATAAAACAAGTCTAATCCGGTGCTCTGAGAGTGAAAAAGAATGGTTAGGATGCAACTGTCATCTCAACTCCCGAGTACTCTGATTGTTTGTCGTACTTAGCCGGTGGTTGGACGCTCGTATCCCTCTAAGTACTAACAATTAAACTCGTAAAATAATTTCATAATTATAATAATCATTCAAAGATATTCTTCTGCCTTAGAGCACCATCCATATATATCATTATTCAATATCTTTAATGTCATCACCATTCATCATCAGTGATATATTGTTTCTTTGGACCAAATACCATATGGATTCCATATATACCTTTTGGGTCAATAACCAATGTCCACCTTTGAACCAAGAGTTGTTTGTCTTGTATAGACAAACATTTCCTTTTTTTTGCCAATATTCTTATTTTACTCTTTGGTTCAAATTTAATTCCCCTATGGATTCAAACAATACCATTATCTTTTGGTGCAAACTATACCTTTCATCACTTCTGTCAATTCTTTCTTTCTTTTCTGTATTAGTTCTATAAACTACGGAGCTCTGAACTTCTCATTACACGATGAGAATACGTAGGCACGAGGATTCGAATCCTTGGTGAACATATTTATTATTTTTCCTTATTATCCCCTTCATTCACCTTCCATTATTCACCATTCAATATCTCCCATCGTTCAATATCTTCAACCTTCAATCATTCATCAGTGATATACTTTCTCTTTGAACCAAATAAAATATTTATTTGAGTTCCATATATACTTTGGGGCCAAAAACCAATGTCTGTCTCTGAACCAAGAACCTTTCATTTGTTTTACTTGCCTTGTAAGCCTTATATAGGAAAAAACCCTTTATTTTCGGCAATATGTCAGTTTTTCTCATTGATTCAGACATACCTACCTTATGGGTTCAAACAAAATTATCATTTGGTTCAAACCAAACTTTCATCATAACTTCTTTCATCTCCCACCATTAGTTCTATGAACTACGGAGCTCTAAATTCCTTATTGCACTATAAGGATACGTAGGCATGAGGGCCCTAATCCTCGTCGAGCACTTTAATTATTCCATTTTTCCCTTTTAAGGGTAATCTTTAGATGATAACACGCATTCGAGCAAAGAGCAATCAAAATGGTTCTCATTGAGTACAACAGATGTGAGGGATGCTAATACCTTCCCCTTGCATAACCGACTTCCTTACCCCTTTTCTCTTCCCTCGGGTTTTATTCATGTTTTCCCTTTCCTTTGAGAATAAATAAAGTTTGATGGAGACTATGTTGTATCTTGGAGTGTGCGATGCGCTCGAGTAATTTTTGCGTAGCTTCAATAATCAATCAAAAACTTTTAAAGAAACAACATAGATTATGGGAGTAGTGTAAACCTCGTAATATGACTATTGTAGCGGAATGCATTTCAGATAAAGACATAATTGAAGGTGGCAAGAAACACAATAAAAAGGGGTTTGAATTGAGTTTCTAAAAACAAAAGGGTTTTCAAAACCAACTCAATAAAGCAATATCACGAACAAGAAAAATAATAAAGTTATTTTTATACTGGTTCGCTGCTAAAGAAGCTACCTCTAGTCCACCCTACCAAGGTAATTTTGCCTTCTCAAGAAGGACTTAATCCACTATAATAAAAACCTGATTACAGACACCACAAAGATAAACAGTCCTTGTCTTCTTGAGTCTATCTGACTAAAACCTAGTCACTCAAGGAAACCACTCAAACATATTGAGATCTACAAGTTGTGTTTACAAAGAATGCTTCTAAAAAGCAAATTAACAAAAGTTAATACAATGAATATTTCTCACATGGTAACGAGCAAAAACTCTTGGGTGTTTACAAAAACTATACACATAAATAGTATGTTTTCAGCAACAGTGTGTGTAATAGCGTAGTTATGAGCACAGTGAATTAGCAGCTTCTTCCAATCTTCAAGTATCCTTTATATAGGCATATAAAATAACTGTTGGATGGTAGAATTGGAATACTGAATTGCAGTTGTATCTTTCATAACGGTTTGCGTATGGGAGGAAAAATGGTACAATAGTACATTCCTTAGCCTACAAAATCAGGGTAGTAGAGGAAAGGGTGATCTTGTATTGTGTACTATTTTCCTGACGCAAAACCTTTTGATCTTATCTTTTAATCTTTATAGGCTTCTGATAAAATGATGTTGAAGAATGCATAGAAGGATCAAGAGACAAGTTGACAGAATCTTCAGAACCTTGATCTTCAAAGTCTTGACACAATTCCTCAGAACCTGGTCTTCAGAGTCTTCAGATCTTGTTCTTCAGAATCTTCAGAACTTGAGCGCAGAATCTTGAAGGCAAACAAACCTTCAGAGGCTCTAACAATCAGAGTCACAATTAAAAGTTTTAGCATGAACATTTATCAGAACCGTTGTCTAAGAGATTTTTAGAACTTTACAGCATCTTTTAAAGCACTTGTATCTCCTCTGAGTCAGGCTGTGTTGATTCCAGAATCTGATGATGTCAGATATCATTGCTTCAGAGTCAGAACCTGTTAGCAAAAGATACACACTAGATAAAACTCATTAGTGTACAAAATTATTCTCTAAGAAACAATGCATTATTATCATCAAAACTAAAGGTCAGATGCAGAACCAAATCTTGTTCTAACAATCTCCCCATTTTTGATGATGACAAAACCATGTATTTTAATGAACAATTTTTACAAGGTTTAATCACATAAAAATATCATAGCGAGGTTTGTAAGCTCCCCCTGAATTGTATACTGTTAAAATTATTTTTCAGCTTAGAATGTCAGAGTTATGTTTGCAAGCTCCCCCTGAATTTAAGATTTATAATAATCTTAACACATATAAAACTTTCAATCAGCATGAAAGAAATAACTTCTCATAAGGCAAAATCCTAGTTGTTTCTTTATTTTAGAAAGTAAGACGTTTGGTTATCATCTGATTGTTATCTTCCCATATGACAAAAACCTTGTGATAATGGATGAAGTAGCTTCCCATAATGCATCAACTTGGGTACATAAGTAACTCATTCAAAAAATTTGCTTGAGTGTTAGAAAGTCTAGTTATCAGCCTCGCCACAGAGCATTATTTGTTAGAGCTTTCAGATGCCTAATTACATAAGCTTCCAAATTCTTGATTATATAACTTATGTCTGAGTCAGAACTAGTTTCATAGTCTGGTTTCAGAGCAAAAGTTCAACTTGGTTCACTTGACCATAATTTAGAACCTAAATAAGCCTTAGAACCTAAAAGACTTGGTTTGAGTGACGAACTTTACAAAGTTCTCAGAAAAAATACCAAGTTAGAAACATGTTTGGGTTTCAGAATGAAATTAGATATATCAAAATTAGTCATTCTTTTTCTCCCGTTTTGTCATCATTCAAAAATAAATAAAAGACAAAGTAAAAACATACATCATTCAGCAAACATATTATTTCATTCAGAATAAGAGAATACAAAGAACATAAATAAAATAAACACAATTTTTTTTATTTAAAATAACTAGGGTTTAAGAGGGGGTGGCAGTCTTAATAAGATTTCTCCAAGAAGTATTAATAAGAGTTCTCCAAGCACTCATGCTAGCATATCTGTCTTCTCATTCTGACACTTGAATTGCTCTTTCACTTTAGAATTCTCAATCGTCAGACGCTCAAAAGTCTTCAGAATGAACTCATCGGAAACCATAGACTTCTTAACACCGGAGACATGTGCAACTTCTAGAGAAAGCTCAGAAGCAACCAAAGAATCCTGAACCAGAGAAGGAGGAAGAGTCACAACAGGAGCAGGAAGCAGAAGTGTTGGAGGGACATTCTGCAGAAGTGGTTCAACTATACCAGAGAGTCTGACATGGAAGTTCCTTTTTGCTTCCTTCAGGCAAGCAACCTCTAGCTCCTCAGAACTTACTTCAATCCAGCTTCTGAAGGTGTTGATCAGAGCACATACCTCAAAGAGGTTTATGTTATAAGCACAAGCCTCATAGAGAGAATTGAGTCTGCCAACAGCCTCATCTTCAAACTGAGTCAACAGACCATCCAAGGGAGTGGTATGAATGTTGGTTTGAAAGGGTGTTTGGTCAGAATAAGGTTGGGAGGTTCTATCTGAGATGGATAATATTTAAATATCTGACCCAATGGCACAATTAATAGCCGATTTGTCAACATGGATATCAGAGTGAGTGGGCTTTGAAGGTTTTCATGATTTAATGGTGAGAATGATGGAAAGGTGATAACTGGATTTGTGGTTTAGGGAGCGGAGGTAGATATGGGTTTCAAAGCATAAAGAATGTGTAGGGAATTGAAGGTTGGTAGAGTGGATGAGTTGTTAACATTAGTAAGTGGACGATTACCATAAGGAACAACAGTTATAGCAGAACCATAAACAACAGCAGTTATGAGTTCTTCAGAAGAAGTTTCTAGAGTTTTCTCAGCAGCCTTAGTCCTTTTTGGGAAAACTTCCTTTTGAGCAAACTTTCTTTTCTTTATAATCGGTTTAGAGGAGGTTGGAGCAACACTTGCAGAATGACAGCTTGTCACATAATCTAGAGGCTCTGGATTAGAGAAGATAGGAAAATCTTTTAGAGGAATCCTTCTACAGCAGATGTCTTCCTTGGGAATTTCAACAACTGAGCATTTCAATTCAGAAATTATTCCCATGTTTTTCAAGCTCTTGGCATTGAAGAAACCTTCGAGGATGGATACCAGCCCTAGGGGGTTTTCAAGCTCAATGAAAAGTTTGTTGATTTCGATGATTTGAAAGATAAATGTTTTGATTTAAGGAAAACTACTCACAAACAAAAGTTGAATGGTTACTTTAACATTCTTCATGGACCCATTTACATTAATATCGTTAAAGAGTTCTGGTTAAATGCCTCTGTTGGGCCATTTGGTCATGATGTTGAGTCAATCCAGTCTTATGTCCTTGGCTCTCCTATAATAATTGCTCAGTCACTTATTGCTAAGACAATAAATTATGAATATGAAGGTTGTTGTGTTGAACATTATAGATTCAACAAAGTCTAATCCGATCACCTTCGCCTAATTTATGTCAACTACGATAATCTCAGCAGTCCTGCTACTCTACTACCAATTGGAAAAGTTTTGTATCAACATCTAGTGTCAAATCTCCATCCAAGAGAGAAACAACTAGAAACGCTTACTTGGGATGACACGCATCTCTTGTTATTCCTTACCAAGAACATCATAGTTAATCTTCATCTTACCATTTTTAACTTCTTAAAGAAAATGATAATCATCTCTGGGGAGGAAATGACTTTTCTCATACCATATGGAAGAGTTATTTCTGAACTTTTCTCTCAGATAGAGATAGTTAATAGTGATCTATTGAAGTGAAGTCATAATTTTGAATATGTGGAATAGTTTTTTGTTGTCCTGTTTTTAATTAATGAAATATTTCCATTCATATTATTGCTTATTCATTTTTATTGATAACAAAAAATTTGAGAATTACTAATTAACAAGAAAAAAATGAAAAAAAAAATTAACTAAGAAAAAAGGGAAGATTGGAAGGCGTCAAGTGAAAAATCATTGAAAAAAACCTTAAATGGAGTTACAGAAATTCGAAGCGTGTTCCGTTATAGTTATATTCTCTTGGTTTTAAAAATCACCAAGGTAATATGTTTATTATTTTTTATGGAGAAAATTTGGCGCTCAATTATAGCTATACTACCTCGATTTTTAATAAAACCGGGGGAAAATGTTGTTTTTTTATAAAAGAAAATCAAATATGTCGCTCCCAAGACCTATACGCTCGATTTTTGACATTTTCGAGGTGAAAGTTTCGTCATAAAAAATGTTATTTGTCGTAGTGTTTCCTCAGTCAGGATCTAACATATAAATATCTCGTAATAGGTGCAACTAATATCCAACCGTGAATACTTGGCCACAAGTCTTGACCGAGGGCTCGAGAGTTGTCCAGCCCAAGAGGTCAAAATGTCTCGCCAAAGAGACTCGAATATAAAGTCTCACTTGAAAGACTTGACCATAAAGTCTCACCTAAGAGACTTGATTATAAAGTCTTGCCTGAGAGACTGGATGATAAAGTCCCGCCTAAGAGACTCTACTATAAAGTATTGCCTTAGGGATTCGATATGAAGTCTCTCCTAAGAGACTCGACATAAAGTCTTGTCTAAGAGACTTGACATTAAGTCTTACCTGAGGTACTCAACATAAACTCTCTCCTAAGGTACTTGACTATTAAGTCCCATCTGAGGGAATCACCATAAAGTCGCGCCTGAAGAACTCAACTAAGAGTCTCGGCAGATAGGCTCGTCTGAGTGTATCGCCTATATGCCTAAACTCTCATTACGCAAGGTCTATCAAAAACTTCACCATTTACCAAGCCCACGTGCCTAAGGGACTATGTAGTGCTATATTTCTATTGGGTCCCGGTATGGGGTAGTTTGGGTAAAAGCAAGGAAGGTCAACAAGGGGGCAAAGGGCGAGGCGCCCAGCGAAGCCACCGACCACTAGAATGGGGCCAGAAAGTCACTTGAATGGGACTGCAAGGTCGCCCGAAGCGGGTTACCACTATCCACTTGCCTAGTAAACGTGGGTGATGACATGGACCCACAATAACTAATTGACAAAAAGTTTGTCAAAGGGAAGAACTATTATTCCCACAATCCATAGAGTCCAAGTCCTCTCATGACTATATTCTTTGGTCATGAAGTTAGGGTAAACCACTAACTAGATCTCTAGCCCAAGCCCAAGGGTACTCTATAAATATCTCTCCCATAATTAAAGAAAGTGGGACTCTCAAGTCATACATGCTTAATACCACCTGATACTACTTAGAGAGCAACTCGCTCCTAGTAGCCATAACACCATCAATCTAACTGCCTTCTTGCAATCTAGCAGCATCGGCCGCCAACAAGGCATCTTACCACACGTGAGTTGATCCTTTAAACAACCTCAAAAGCCAACATACAAGCTACTTGTCACCGTGAGCTAGCCCTCACCCCAAAATGCCTAATATACATACTAAGGTCTCTGAGTCTTTCCGTGCTTGTAGGGAGAAAACGCACACACTTATAAGTTTTGGACAATACAAATTGTGTAATGATAGTTTTGAATTTATTTTTAGCATTGGAAAAATAAGGTCATTAGATAAAGAAAAGTTAAAAGAATGTTGTCTTAATCTTGAACGTTCATTAAAACATAATGAAAACTCAAATGTTGATGAATTGAATTTAATTATAGAAGTAAACATCTTAAAATAAATTATATATGTAGAAAATAATACACCAATTGACATAATTAATTATGTAAACAAAATTGATTCTTTCCCAAATGTATATATATTCTTTATAGAATAATGTTAACAAATCCTATAAGTGTGAATTTTGTGGAACGTTGTTTTTCAAAATTAAAATTAATTAAGTTTTATCTTTGATCAAGAGTGTCTCAACAAAGACTAAATAGGTTGGTTTTATTATTTAATAAAAAAGAAATTTTACAAAAATTATTGATTATGATAATTTAATAAAGGCTTAATTCATCTTTTAGTCCCTTAACTTAATTTATTGTTTCGCTTTGGTCCCTTAATTAAAAAATATTACAATATAGTCCCTTAAAACTGTGTTGTTAGTCTAAATAGTCTCTTCCGTTAAGTTTTATAAAAAAAAAGTTTACTATTGTCTATGTGACAGTACTATTGCCTTTTTAAAATTTGACATGACTTTTTGTTTGGCATTTTTAAATTTTATTAATACACTTATTTTCATTTTTAATATATTTCACATTTGATTATTTAGAACAAACCCTAAAGCCACCACCTTCTTTCTCTTTCTCTCTTCTTTCTTCTCTCTCTCCTTCTTCTTTTTTGTTCTCTTTGTCTATAACTCTTTCTCTGACTATGCCACTTTTCTTGTTTTTAAGTTTTGTAGGTACTTTAAGTTTGAAACTATTAATTTAGTCATTGGTTTCAATTTTGGTCAGGAAAAACTCTATGGTTAAGGTTGTTGATTTTTTAGATTTGATGGTCATAAAGAAGGTTCTTCAAGACAAGAGGTACAAGATTTTTGTTGATTTTTGCTAATTGAGTTTTTTAGATCCAAATTCCAATTTATTTTTTTTCATATCTGAATTTGAAGCATTGTTTCTTTTCAGATCTGATATTGCATCACAATATTCCTTATTCTCAATTTATTTTTGACCAAGCACACATGTGTATTGAAGAAATGATCTTACTAGTTGGTCCAGGTGTTGTGATTTCGACCATTTTTCTTGGAGTTGTTTTGAAGGTATGAGAACTGATGTGTTTCGTATTCATCATATGTGTCATCTGATTACTAAGTCATGACTCATTTGTCATAATACATCTTACTTTTATCAATACTAATAATTAGTCTTAATTCCTGTAATTATTTAGAATTGTAAATCCCTATTCTTTAGGCTAAAGACCAGCGTATGGTTAGAGGAGAATCATGAGGAGATTTGATTACCTTGATTCATTCCAAAATTAGGCTTTACAAATCTGTATTTATACTGACAAAAAGTAATAACAAAAATATATATTCCATTCACTTCTTTATCTTTTATATGGTATCAGTTGGAAACGATCCAGCCACCTCTCTATAATTCAGGACGTCGTTCCTAGCTTCCACCCCTGTTTCCCAATGGCCAGCGATAGCACCTTCACCGTGACTAACCCTTATGAACCATCCAAACCCTTTACTTGTATCACTCTTGGCAGTGTTACCAAACTTATTCCCACAAATTATCTCAATTGGAAACTTCAAGTTGAAGCCTTCCTTGATGGTTATGATCTTCTCAAATATTCAGATGGATCCTTCCCCGTGCCGCCGGATTCAATCACCACCACTGCAGCGCCTCCAGTGACTACCCTCAATCCTGCTTTTCAGACATGGCGTTGACAGGATCGCCTCATCTATGGTGCCCTTCACACCACTCTCTCTAATAAAGTTGCCTCCCTGGTGTCTCAGACAAAGACCTCGCATGATCTTTGGATTCTTCTCAAGAACACCTATGCCAAAGCATCTCGCAGCCACCTCAAGCAACTAAAGGAGCGTCTCCGTACAGCTTCGAAAGGTACCTAATCCATAAGAACCTATATGCATTCTCTGAAGCAAACAACAGATCTTCTTATATCACTTGGATCTCCTGTCTCCGTAGAAGACATGACTGATTATGTCTTGCGAGGTCTCGACGACGGTTACAAAGCGGTCATCGACGGCGTGAATGCAAGGGACAGCCCAATCACCTTTGATGACCTTCTTGAAAAACTTCTTATTCAAGAGCTATCCATTGTTGCTGCTCAGAGCCAGACCTCCGCTCCACTAACAACGCTACATGCTCAGGCACGGCCCAACTTCAACAACAGGACTCGATCTGGGCAATTCGTTCCACAACCCAATCAACGCCTTGGCAATCGCAAACCCTTTCTAGACCGTTGTCAGTGGTGTAATGTCAAAGGACATGTTCTTGCCCAGTGCCACACCTTCAGGCAGCAACATCCCGGTGTCCCGCCACCACCTCGGGATTCTTCTTCAGCTCACACTGGACAAGCTCATGTCAATGCTGCAGCTGCTGGCCCATCTCAGACTGGTTTTCTAGTTGACAGTGGAGCAACACACTACGTCACCAATGACCTTGCAAATCGGGCACTACATCATCCGTACACTGGTCCTGACTCGCTGTTTATGGGTAACGGTTCAGGTTTAAACATCTCTCACTCTGGAACACTTTTACTTAATGACTTATCCCTGTCTAATGTTCTGTGTGTTCCTTCCATGAAACAAAAAGTCCTCTCTGTCTCTAAACTTACCCAACAAACTAACTCTGCTATTGTTTTCCTGCCCAATTCTTTTTATGTGAAGGATTTGCAGACGGGTCAAACAACCCATAAAGGCTCATGTGTGGATGGACTTTACCTTTGGCCTACCATCTCACCATCCGTTCACACTCTCCGTAAGGATTCCCCTGCATCATGGCACCATCGGCTTGGCCACCCTTCATCTTCCATTTTCAAATTTCTCCAGCAGCATTTTCTTTTGGGTTCAAATAAATTCCAGCAACCCGATTGTAACTCATGCCAAATTAGCAAAAGTCTTAAACTTCCTTTTCATGAATCCACTCTTAAATCCTCTTATCCATTAGAAACAATTTTTTCGGATGTATGGACTTCTCCCATTTTATCAATTGATGGTCTTCGCTACTATTGCATATTTGTTGATCATTTTACTCGTTATATCTGGCTTTATCCAATGAAACACAAATCTGATGTGCAAACTATATTTCCCAAATTCAAATCACTTGTTGAAAATTTCTACCACCACAAAATCAAAATCTTATACACAGATAATGGTGGTGAATATATTGGTCTTCGTCCTTTTCTAAGCACTCATGGTATAATTCATCACACCACCCCACCTCATACTCCTGAACACAATGGTATCTCAGGACGCCGGAATCGGCACATTGCTGAAACTGGTCTGTCTCTTCTTCACCACTCAGGTATGCCCCTCACCTATTGGCCTCACGCCATGACCACCGCAGCGTACCTAATAAATCGTCTCCCAACACCAATTCTTGGGTATCAATCACCCTACTCCAAACTACTTAACATTAGCCCGGATTATCATAAGTTAAAATGTTTTGGATGTTTATGTTTTCCCTAGATTAAACCATATGCTAACCATAAACTTGGGCCAAAGTCTGTTATGTGTGTGTTTGTAGGTTACTCGGCTGATCAACATGCGTACTTGTGTCTTGATCCCTTAACAGGAAGGATTTACACTTCTCGCCATGTGAAGTTTGTTGAATCTGAATTTCCGTTCGGGTCTCTAGTCACTCGATCCAATCCAAGTACAGAGCATCAACCAGGCCCACTTCAACTATCCATTTTACCTCCTACAAACCAACCCATGGTGAGCACCACTCTAAACTCACAAGAAGATTTACCCACTGCCCCTTCCTATCCATCCATCACTCACTCTCCAGATATGGCTCAAACCTCAACCTCAAACGAACCCACCACCACCACCACTCAATCCCCCCCTCCTACCCCACCATCCCAACCCATTGGCGGCGGGATCATCACCCGGTCTAAAAACAACATTGTCAAACCGGTCAAAAAGCTCAATCTCCATCTCCAACTTTCCGCTCCTATAGAACCCAACACCATCACTCAGGCTCTTCGTGATCCTGATTGGCGCTCCGCCATGCAAGCTGAGTTTGATGCCCTACACCACAACAACACCTGGGATCTTGTTAGTCGGTCCTCTACTCAAAATTTAGTTGGTTGTAAATGGGTTTTTCGCATCAAACGGAGTCCGGATGGATCAATTGATCGCTACAAGGCTCGGTTAGTCGCCAAAGGGTTTCATCAACGCCCTGGTTGGGACTATATGGAAACATTCAGCCCAGTAGTTAAATCGGTAACCATTCGTGTTGTCCTAACACTTGCCGTTCGCCAAGGATGGTCAATACGTCAACTTGATGTCAATAATGCGTTTCTTCAAGGGACGCTCAACGATGAAGTCTTCATGATACAGCCACCAGGTTTTGTCAACAAAAACTTCCCTGATCATGTATGTCGTCTTAAAAAGGCACTCTACGGGCTAAAACAAGCACCCCGTGCCTGGTATACGGAGCTTAGAGTATTCTTGCTCTCCCTTGGCTTCGTCAATTCGACAGCAGATGCATCTTTATTCATATACCACAAACAGGGAGTTACAGTGTACTTATTGGTATATGTTGATGATATCATTGTCACTGGGAGTTCCTCTGCTGCGCTGTCCAAAATAATTGCCACACTTGCTGCTCGTTTTTCACTGAAAGACCTTGGTTGTCTCAACTATTTCTTGGGTGTTGAAGTAATTCCATCCGCTGCAGGTATGTTTCTTTCACAAAGGAAATATGTCACTGATCTGCTACACAAATCAGGCATGGCAAATACAAAACCATCATCCACTCCCCTGTCTGCGAGTGCTCCATTACTCAAGGATTCAGGTGATCTCTTGCCTTCCCCAACTGAGTACAGAACACTCGTTGGAAGTCTTCAATACTTGAGTCTTACACGCCCAGACATCGCCTTCAGCACCAACAAACTTGCATAGTTCATGCAAAACCCACGAACGACACATTGGTCTGCACTCAAAAGAGTGCTTAGATACTTGACAGGCACTTGTGACAAAGGAGTCTTCATCTCCGTGACTACCCCGCTAACCTTTCATGCCTATTCGGATGCGGATTGGGCAGGTGACAAGAATGATTATGTCTCAACCACTGGTTACTTGTTGTACCTTGGCAGCACACCCATCTCTTGGAGCTCTCGCAAGCAACGTTCTGTTTCTCTATCTTCAATAGAGGCAGAGTATAAAGCCTTAGCTGACACAGCTAGTGAGCTACTTTGGGTATTTTCTTTGTTCACAGAACTTGGTTACAAACCATCAACCAATCCGGTTATCTATTGTGACAATCTCGGAGCCACAAATCTAAGTGCTAATCCTGTCTTCCACTCTCGGATGAAACATATAGCCCTAGCCTACCATTTTGTCCGAGAAAATGTTCAAAATGGCAAATTTCGGGTGTCTTTCGTGTCTACAGATGATCAGTTTGCCGATATTTTAACAAAGCCTCTACTTCGTCCTCGGTTTGAGTCGTTACTGTCCAAGTTGCATATCTCTTCCAGATTATACAACTTGCGGGAGGATATCAATACTAATAATTAGTTTTAATTCTTGTAATTATTTAGAATTGTAAATCCCTATTCTTTAGGCTAAAGACCAGCGTATGGTTAGAGGAGAATCATGAGGAGATTTGATTACCTTGATTCATTCCAAAATTAGGCTTTACAAATCTGTATTTATACTGACAGAAAGTAATAACAAAAATATATATTCCATTCACTTCTTTATCTTTTATAACTTTTCCATATGACTGAAGTTGGAAAACATTTTCCATATGACTGGAGTTGGAAAACATTTGTCATAATACATTTTACTAAGATCATTGTTGCAGATCTTGGTGGAAACAATTACAAAGCAAGTGAATGTTCCAAATGGAAGATCAGTCGTGCATGTGATATTCTTGCTTTGATTATGCAATTTTTAGATATTATTAATGATTTATTGGAGTTTTTAACCTCCGAAAATTAATTCCTTGCATTTTAAATCTGATTTTTAAGATATATGTTGAGTCAACAATGTACCTTGAGTCTTGTTGTAAAGACACGTCAACAGACTTAACGATTTTGAACAAACAATTTGACGAAAAAGACCATATCGACTAACAAAAGTGTTTTAAGAGACTAAAGTGTAACGTTTTTTAGTTAAGAAACTAAAGTGAAATCTTAAATTAAGTTAAAAGATTTAGTGACTAATTATGTCTTAAATAAAAAAAAATCATTACAAAAAGTCCTAAAAATAAAATTTATTTAAATTATTTATATAAAAAATTTAATTTTATAAAAGTTCAATTCTTAGAGTTCCTTTATTACTTAATATTAATTGAGACGGCCATGATAATATCATAAAGATATGTGGCTTGAACTTATATATAATGATCATATTTCTTCTTATTTAAATAATCAACCATTGATCTTGTGGATGGTGTATCTCCATAAGCATTTTGAGGAGACGGAATAGTAGACATTCCCAATGTATGGAGAGATTTTTAAAGTATTTTTGATCTAGCATTTCTTAACACATCTTATATTTTTTTATTATACCACGTAAGTCTTAAAAATATCTTCAAATTTTAGAGATGCATCTCCAAACGTATTTAATATACACAATTCATTCATTTTTAAATCACACTTCAATTTTATGGATAAATTTATTCCAAAAATATATTTTTTTAAAAATTTCAAGAATGTATTTTCAGAAGCAACAATGTTAACTTTCAGTCTGCACTTGCATAGTCTTGTATTTTTAAATGGTAAAATTTCGATGGGTTAATTTTATTATTAATTAAAAAAATATTAAACAAAATTCAGTACAATAACTTAATAAATAATTTTATATTATAGAATTTTTAATTAAAAATATATTAATTAGATAAAATGTTATTTATATAAAAGATTTATTTTTTTATTTTTTCTCAAATTTCAAAATATGTTAGTCCAGCCTTGATTATATATTAGGTTAGTGATCCAAAGAACTATAAAAAATATAATTGTTTAGATAATTTAATGTCACAATAATTAAATATTATTATGGAATTAAAATTGACATGGTATTCCATTTGTGATATCATATTAATATAACAAATCTTCTTTATTATGAAAAATAAATGAAAAAAGTATATAAATATATCTATTTAAAGTTACAAATATTACTCCATATTAAATCAATATAAATACTAAAAGAATAAACATATTTAAAACATAATAGTTAAAAAAAAATCTTGTGGAAAGTAGTGATACAAATGCAAGTGTAAAAAGTTAACATGCTTCCAAAAACATATTTCCAATCTTTTTTTTTAAATATATTTTTAAAATATATTTTTTTATAAACTTGGAGTTTAACTCAAAATATATATATATATATATATATATATATATTATAATATGAAGATTTTTCATTTCTGAAAATTAAAAATATTTTAATATTTTTGCGTTATGATTAAAAAAAATATAAAATGTATTAAGAAATCTTTTTTTGACCTAGCTTTTTTAATATTGAACCATACAGCTGAAGTTTTTTCTTGAACACAAATATATACATGTAACGTAGTATTGAACTTGGAAGTTGACGAAAACATCTACCAATAACTCTCAACAAAATTATTTTTTGTTCAAGTAATTGCGATGATGAAGAAGCTCTTTCTTTCAATTTAAATTCCTTAATTATTTTAAATAGTAAATAGTATAGTGTTTTGTGTGTGAGTTCCTCAACTAAAAATGTATAAAAATGAAAGTTAATTAAGACAAAAGAAATACATAAAATAATTATTTAGAAGTCTAATATTTATATATAACATTAATTCCGATTACCGAAAGTAAGTAACATTCCATTTTTGGGTTGACGTGGTTCCTTGTTTTTATCTTTTTTCAATTAACGACACTAAACATAAAATACGTTCAATTTTCAAGTTCTATTAACTTTTAATTGATTCCAACACTTCCAAGGAGACCTCAATATTGTATTTAAGTTGTATTTACACTATTAATGTTTTATCTACCAAAAAACATTATATGATACTAAATCAGGCATATGTCGATCTCAAGTAATAAATGATGTATTTTCAAGCATTAACAACCAAACAAACATTAGTTTGTACTTGCTCATCACGAGTATGTTGTCTTACACTCTGATGACATTATTATACTACCTCTGATCTTTAAATAAGAAAAAATTTATTTTTTAAATCATTAAATAAATTTTAAAAATAATTTTTTTTCTTATATTAAAAACTAAAAAATTTACTATAATTTATCCGGTTTAAGAAAAAACAAAATCCTATAGTATTAGTTATTAATGGAAGTGAGGAGGAGAAAGAAAAATGTATAAATTGATATAGCGTCAGTGATAAAGCAAGTAGCTAGGGAGGGGGGATTGGCGAGTTAAAGATGTCTGGAAAGGCAAGCTGTAGATTGAGAGAGATGGGACGATGAGTTAGGGACATTTTGGGAAGTGCAATTTATCATTGAGAAGAGTCTATCATTGTTTTGGCGTATATGAGAGGTAGAAGTGAAAAAAGTGGTGGGGTTAGTTAATGTCCTATATGGTCAAAAGAAATATTATTGACTCAGACACACCCTTTGACTGTCCCTTTGTGAGAGAACTCAGAATGGAGGACTCTGTCTCACTTGTCAGCAACACCTTTCCCTCTTCTCTCCGTGCTACTCCCAATATTTCATTCCCAAATTACCCTTCCCTCAACCAAACCTAATCTTTTTTCTGTATTAACACGGTTAATATCGGAAACAAACCTTCATTTAATTAATTAATTAATTTATATTGGTTTTTATACACAATATCAATACTCTTTACTATGTCTTAATGAACAATTAATACAAGGAATGATAATAATGGATGCATCAATTGGTGAAAGTGACTCAAATATAGTACTAAACTCCAATTGAATTTTAACACAGTGAAAGAATGAATAATCGATAAGCTACCATATTAATTATCTTCGACCATGGTGTTCGGAATTAATGAATGAGTGAATAGCACCGGACAGGTTACTAACGGCGGCGACAATGGTGGCGATACCTTGCCGGTGAACTTCGTTCCGAGCTTCCTCCATTTGAATCCGTCGTTGTTCAAGCTCGATCAACTCACGGTGTCGTTTTTCCTTCTTCTCCTCGCATCTTCTCAAAGCTCGTGCCAACACTGATGCACTTCGCATTATGCTTGAACCAAGGTTCTTAACTTTCCGACGTTTCGATTCCGAGCCACCACCGTCGTCGTCATCGTCTTCTTCCTCACTCTTCTCTGAATCTGATGATTCTGTTCTCTCTATAATCAAACAAAAAAAGTTCCACAATCATACAATTTCTAAAGAAAAATATTTATGCAAAATTAATTTAATTTAATTGAACTGTTATATTACTTTACATAAATAGATAAATACTAAAATAAGCAAGAGATTAAAAAAACAAAAAATGATCCCAAAAAATGTCAATACGAATTAACGAGTATTTAATTTGCATGAGTTTGGTTATGACTTATGAAATGGACAATAACTACGTGGACAAGAAACATTTTCTTAATAAAATATACTAAATTTAGAGTAAGATTAGAGATTTTGTTAGGATTAAGGATTATGTTGATGATTACACCCAGAGGGATTAAGCAAGTGAGAATCTATATTCTTGGATAGCCCACAAAATCCACGACAATCATGAGGTGGTACCCTCTCACACACTACTCTGCATGATTGTACTGTATAACCATTTATTTTCATTTTTTTATTATTTTTCTCAATATTTTAAACAAAAATTAATAAAAAATAAAACAAAATTTCCTAATTGGTTTAATAGGAGCCAGAATCTTTTCATTAATCTTTGTTTCATCAAACGGTCAGAAAACTTTAACAGATTGCAACCGTATTTTAAATATCATGGAACTGATTGTATTATATAGTACGTACCATACTATGAAGAGAGAAAATAATTTAAAAAATTAAAAAATATATAAAAAGATGAGAAATGGGTCCCATTAAGTGTTGCAGAGTTTACAGAACCTGCAAGTTTGACCGATAATAACCCACACACAACACAGCATCCAAAAATTGTTCTAATAAATAAATAAATAAATAATAAATAAAGTGTTTGAAACTGAGAGAGTGATGAGCTGTGTAGCAGTATCACATTGATGATTATACTCTACAATCTACATTACCTGAAACTGCTGGAGTAGTGGAGCTTGCCGGAGCATGCGGTGGTGGTGGAGGTTGTTGTAGTGGAAGTGGAGGAGGAAGTGGCTGTGGTTGTGGTGGTGGAGGAAGAAGCTGTGCTTGAACTTGAAGTGGTAGTGCTGGTAATGGAGAAGAAGACACTAATGTAACGAAACCTTGTTGTTGTTGTTGATGTTGTTGTGGAGTGGTGATTCTTTGTGTTTGTTTTCTTTGAAGAACTTCAGATATAGCTTGATAAATTTCAAAGACCATATTAGAAGGAAGATTCTGTTCTTTGCGTTGTTGTTTATTGAGAATCCAATAAGAAGGAAAATGATCTTTGTTAATGTTGTTGTTGTTGGGTGATGATTCTGATTTGGACTCATAATCACGAACTTTTTTGTAATCACGAAGCAAGTTATCCCATTTATCATTACATTGATTCTGGCTTCTCAAACAACCATGACTCCAGCAATAGTTCTCAACCCATTTCCATCTCAGTTCGCCACTGTTTCTGCTGGTTGAGCTGCTGCTAGGACTTGCAATGCCGGTGAGACATGCAGTGTTTGTTGGTCTGGTTGGGTCTTGTGATGAGGATGATGGGGTTGTTGAAGTTGAAGGGTTTTTCAGTCTGCGTTCATCGTCTAGTTTCTTGGCTGTGATGAGGATGAGTGTTTCTTGGATGGTCCAGTTACCTTTGCGGTATTCTCTGGTGGAGGAAGGAGGTGGTGGTGGTGGTGGTTGTTGTTGTGTTGCGGTGGTGGTGATGTTGTGGATGAGGTGTAGGCTGTGTTGTTGGTCGGGGTGGATTGATGGATGTTGTAATGGGGTGGTGGAAGTTGAAGGATCAGACATGGTTATGATTTGGCATGAGATAATTTTGAGGTTGTTTTTTTTTGTAATTGTTGAAGATGTTATGAGAGGTGAAAATGAGTGAGATTTGTTTTGTTTTGTGGGAATGGAAAATTGAGAAAGAGTTTTTCTATGTTTGTTGTATGGTAAAAAGTAGTAGTAGGTGAATGATTTACAGCAATGGTGACACGTGAGTAGTGTGGTGAAGCAAAGACTGGTTGCACGTGGCTAGACTGTGATTTGGATGAGTAGTACTCTTGTTTGTAAAGATGCATCATTTCATTTATGATCCGTTTAAGGAGATTTTAGCTTTTGGATCGATGGATGGAAAATGAAATTATGATAGTGAAGCATGAACCAAGGAAAGCTCATATCATAATTTGCAATAGAATAAAGGAATATTGATTAATAAGATAAAATGATTGTTTTTTTAGGCATTAAAACTAGTTATAACATTTCATTATTTAAAAGTGTTGAATATATAATGTGTTACTTTTACCAATATTTGAAAATTAGTTAGAGATATGGCGTTTTACTTAAATTATGGATAACTTCGTGTTTGTCTTAAATAAACTATATATATAAGATAATTTTTTTTATCTTTTATTCTCTCCGTCTTTATATATAAGTTTATATATTAGTAAAGTCTTCTAATTTCTTTAATCTTAAATATAAGTAAATGTCAATAAATGTATATGTATTTAATGTCTTTATTTGAAAAATATCCCTACATTTAGATTCCTTTTGTGAAGAGGACGAACGAATTTGCAAGATGTTGGAGAAGATGTTTATGACATGTGTGAAAAGAGTTTGTATTATTATTAGAAAAGTTAATTTAAAATGAAACTCACATCACTAACTATGTAACTGACCCAAATAACTACTAACTAATACTACCTTAAATAGATTAACTAACAACGTACCCCCTTATAATCCATTATAAGTATTACAACAAAACATCAAAATATCAAAATAATCTAACTATTAAATTGAATCACTCCTAGCTTTTGCTTAAGACCCAAAAATATGTCAACTTTTAATTCTTTGGTGAAGATGTCAGCCAGTTGAGATTCACTTGTACAATGTCTTACTTCAAGCTTTCCTTGAGTCACATGCTCCCTCAAGAAATGAAACACGACTTATATGTGCTTTCTCCTGTCATGAAGAACATGATTCATTGCCAAGTTGATAATTGACATGTTATCCTGTAGCGGTAAATTCATAACCATTAAGTTATGGATAAACTTAACGTCGATAAAACCAGAGTCGCCACTGCGCTTTTATTATTTCCAACGGAAAAGGAGAAAGTACGAACAAAACCCAAAGATAAGAAGTTTTCAAATCAAAACTAATAAAATGTTAGAGATCACAGGTAAGGGGGTTGGTTACACAGAGGGAAGGTGTTAGCACCCAAAGTGTCCTAACTACTCCTAGGAAGCCCTTTTTTATGTGTTTTGGTATAAAAGATGTTTGCAATTGAAATTCTGGTATCAGATATGAGATGTCGAAGGTAATGTCACGACACTAATATTTGAGTAATGCAAACAGGATAAAGATAGAGAAGAGTAATGCAAGAGACACAAGCAATTGTTAACCCAGTTCGGTTCAACTCACCTACATCTGGGGGCTACCAAGCCAGGAAGGAAATTCACTAAAATAGAATCAGTTCAAAGACTCTCCGTACACTTCAACAAATTACAGTCTTTCTCACCTAATCTCTACCCGTGCAATTTCTACCTAAGCACTCTTAGATATGAGAACCCACTCACTTCCCTACAATCACACCTGTGATCTTAAACAACAATTCCTTGAGAAAAGAAAACACTTTTCAATAACACACTCTTGATTTTACTTCACAGTTTCAATCAAGAAGACACACTCTTGATCTTGCTTAACAACTTTGATCAAGAAGACACATACTTGATCTTGCTTAACAGCTTTGATCAAGTAGACACACACTCTTGCTTAACAGCTTTAGAGTGACAAATTACAACCACAAATCAGACAAATTCAATCATCTATGGATGACTTGAATGGCTTACAAGTCTCATGACTAAACAAGACACAAACCCTAGCTCTCTCTCTGTATTTCGCTCAGTATTGGTTGTGTGTTCAAACAGGTTTTCCAAGTCCCTTTTTATAGAAGCTCTCAGTTGGGCTTGGACATCTTGAAAACCCTAAATCTATTTTCCAATCAAATCTTCTCATGACAGCTGGTTAGATCTCCTTAGAAAATAAGTAAATCAGGTTGTAATCAATGATTGAATGCGCCTGCAAATCAGATCTTCAATCATACATAGATTGCCATTAATTGTGCAATCACAAAACACCAGACATTCACACTGAATGTTTTGTGTACAGGATGTCATGACATCGGGTCTGAGATCCTGGAACAATCCTGCATAATTCTATAATTCCGTTATTAATTTCCAGCAGGTACAAACATATCAGATGCCATGACATTATGTATGACATCTTGAAACAATCCTGCATGATCATGTTTTTCCTTTAAACTCCAGCAGGTACACATCATCAGATGCCATATCATTATGACATTTTGAAACAATCCTGCATGATCATGTTCTTGAACTCCAGCAGGTACATAGAATATCTCATGTTAAGACATCACACATAACTGAAGGAGAATTGCCATCCAAGGCGCAGCGGAATTTAAAATTTCTCCATTTAGTGATCCTTACGAATGGGCATGATCAGTGATAGAATCGTTACCTCTTGTGGCGATTCAAACCTTTGGTGCAGATCTCTTGTAACGATCAAAACCTTGGATACAAATCAACGGAGCGATCACGAACATTGAACGATGACAACGTCTCTACTCAGTCCACACGAACGGGTTCCTTCAATCTCAGTGCTAGCTGGTACGAATGAAGGCTTTGAGTGAGAGAGAGAGAGAGGGAAACGAAATTCTAAGTCTTCACTTGAGTGTTAGTCTGAGTGACAATGCTTCTACCCAAAGGGTTCTATTTATAGAACCACTTGTGTGGGCTTCAAGCTAAAAAGCCCACTTAAGTGTATTTGGCCCACATCTTATAATATGCCCAAAATCACTTAAGTATTTGGTACCTTACCATATTTCATATTCCACTTAAGTGCATCGTACCTTACGGTGTTCCTTAGTTACTCTATCTCTCATCAATCCGTCCTTTGTGTGTGACCCTGTAGGTTTTCGCGACGTTGGCAATTATATTAAATCACGCATTTAACATAATAAACAGTGAGCGGTATCTAGCAACACATCACTGCTACCCAAGTCACGAAAATGTCATGTGATCTGACAAAACCTTCTGTGATAATAATTATATGTATAATTACCCCTTTGACCTTATGTCTATATTGAACACAAGGTACATACCGTGTCATCCTTGTCCAGTTCAATATTAGGCCCATAGACATTTATCCTATTACGCAGGATGGGCAAATTCCATCTAGGACACTCATGTCCCTCAGCATGCTTTGTGGAGTACCCATCAACTGTCTTTATGGTTATCCAGTTACGGACAACGTTGGATCAGCAACAAAGCACTCGACTCTACATCTAGGATCCATAGTGGTTTTAGGTCGAAGAGTGGTATACACCATTATCACCATGAGAATAACTTATGACACTTTGCATAACTTTCTATATAGTATTCTCATAGCGGGTCAATCCGGTATAAATATTACTCTTAATATTCATACCTATGTTTAAGACTTGATAACTCTTTATCCATGATCCATGAGATGTGATCATTAGTCTACAAACATAATAGTCTTAATGCTTTAATGTCATCCCACTTCATAATAAAGCTCGACTACGGATACTTTAAGAATAGTGTCCTTATGTTTAATGTGATCTCATGATTAAGTCATACTTGATACATTAAACGGACTAGCTATTCTAGGGACTTTATTAAACAAACAT
Organism: Lathyrus oleraceus; assembly: GCF_024323335.1. Classification (NCBI taxonomy): domain Eukaryota; kingdom Viridiplantae; phylum Streptophyta; class Magnoliopsida; order Fabales; family Fabaceae; genus Lathyrus; species Lathyrus oleraceus. The sequence goes on from NC_066584.1 coordinate 394,659,436, forward strand.
AATAAAGAAAAAGCCTTTTAATTATTAATAAATAATTCGATACAAGTACCAAAAGTATTGGCCTCTAGGGCTTACACCAACAATAACATCTTGTGAACACTCTTTGTTTTACCAAAATTGCTGCCAACACTTAGAACCAACAGACTCCCCCTTTGGCAAATTTTGGCTAAAACATATATCTGTCCTTTTTGTTCACAAGAAAACTATCAGCAATTAAACAGCAGTTTAAACAGCAGCAGAAGCAAACACAATTACTAGCTAAGCTACTAGTAATACACACATGCACAAGGGTACTTCTCCTCCCACTAAATCTATGCTACATAAACAGAATTACTAGTTATAGATGCAACTAGTAAGACACACAAATTCACAAGGGTACTTCTTCTCCCCCTAAATCTGTGCAACACAAACATCTCCTTTGATAATAACAGCACCTGTAACCACAACACCTGTAACAATCAGAATGTCATTCTGACATCTGCTTCAACATCAACACCTGTGCACCACATCAGACATCCCCTTTGACATCTGTAAACAGAACAACATTCTGTTTAACAATAGTTGTCCATCTGTTCAGCCACATACATCTCCTCACAGCTCCAGCTCCACATAAACACTTCTCCCCCTTTTTAGTCAAAATTGACCAAAGGTGACCAATTAGACAAAATAAATGTCAATTAGCCTAGCCGAGAATGTCATATCAGATGTTATAACATTAAAAATGTTAAAACATAATTGTTCAGGAGATACATACCAACATTATACATAGTTGTGATAGCTGAGCAAAATGAACAAATCCATGGAACTCATTAAGAGCCCAAAATATTACAAACAGGCATCAATGAGTACTACCACAAATTACACATATTTAAAAAAAACAGTAAAATCTGGAACAACTTCCATAACATCAACAACTACAACTTCATCACAGCACACCTTACAAAACCCAGAAATATCCTCTGGGATATTACCCACAATCTCCTTTGCTTGCTATAGGTTCTCATGAATACAGATCCCCAACTTCCCTCTTAAACATTCAAATTGATTGGCATCCAAAGCTTTAGTGAAAATGTCAGCTAATTGCTTTTCAGTAGTAACATGCTCCAGCGCTATGATCTTCTCTTCCACAAGTTCTCTAATGAAGTGATGTTGAATATCAATGTGCTTTGTCCTACTGTGCTGAATAGGATTTTTGGAGATATTTATAGCACTCAGGTTATCACAGTATAATGTCATGACTTCTTGTGTGACATTGTATTCAGACAACATTTGTTTCATCTAGACCAGTTGAGACAACTACTTCCAGCTACTATGTATTCAACTTCAGCAGCGGATAGAGATACACAGTCCTGTTTCTTGCTAAACCATGATATCGGATTGTTACCTAAGAAGAAACATCTTCCTGATGTGCTTTTCCTATCATCAGCACTCCCAGCCCAATCAGCATCATAGTACCTAGTCAGCATAGATCCAGATCCATGAGTATATAATATCCCATAGTCACTGGTGCCATTGACATATTTCAGTATTCTTTTCACTTGGTTTATGTGACTGACTTTTGGTTCAGCTTGATATCTAGCACAAACACCAACAACAAATGCAATGTCAGGTCTGCTTGCTGTGAGATATAGCAGACTGCCTATCATGCTTCTGTATAGACTTTGATCTACACCGACACCATTTTCATCTTTGGAGATTTTCACATGTGTAGGAGCAGGTGTCTTTTTTATGGCTTGCATTTTCCATGCCAAACTTCTTCACAATGTTCTTGGCATACTTGCTTTGAGATAGAAAGATAGAGTCTTCCATCTGTTTGACTTGTAGCCCAAGAAAGTAGGTCAGTTCTCCAACAAGGCTCATCTCAAACTCAGATTGCATTTGTCTAACAAAATGTTCAAACATTTGTTCTGACATCCCACCAAATACAATGTCATCTACATATATTTGTGCCACCATGAGCTTCCCTCCTTCATTCTTCACAAATAGAGTTTTGTCAATACCTCCTTTCCTGTATCCATTGTCAGTGAGGAACACTGTGAGTCTCTCATACCAAGCCCTGAGAGCTTGCTTCAACCCATAAAGGGCTTTCTTTAATCTGTACACATGTTGTGGAAGATTTGGATCTGTGAATCCTTTAGGTTGTTCAACATACACTTCTTCATTTAAGTAGCCATTCAAGAAGGCACTTTTTACATCCATTTGGAACAGTTTGAATTTCAGAATACAAGCTACTCCAAGCAATAATCTATATGACTCAAGGCGAGCTACAGGAGCAAATGTTTCATCAAAGTCCACCCCTTCAACTTGAGTATATCCTTGAGCTACTAATCTTGCTTTGTTCTTAGTAACAACCCCTTGTTCATCATATTTATTCTTATATACCCACTTTGTACCTATGATATTTACTCCTTCAGGTCTAGGAACCAGTTCCCATACTTCATTCCTCTTGAATTGACCTAACTCCTCCTGCATGGCATTTATCCAGAACTCATCAGTCAAGGCTTCCTTGATATTCCTAGGTTCAATCTTTGACACAAAGCAACCATGTGAGATCACTTCCCTAGATCTAGTAGTGACCCCTTTATTTGGATCTCCTATGATAAGCTCTTTGGGATGGTCCTTCTGAATTCTGACAGAGGGTCCCTTGTTGATTTTGTCATCTTCAGGTTCAGCTTGAGGAGATTCACTTTCCTTCTCTTTGTCTGAGAAGTCAGTTGGGGAATCATTCAGAGATGTCTCGACATCGTCTGTGACATCAGTCTGTTGGTCATCCACCACAACATTAATGGATTCCATCAATACTTTAGTTATGGAATTAAAGACCCTGTAAGCTCTGTTGTTGGTTGAATAGCCCAGAAATATTCCCTCATCACTTTTGGGATCCATCTTCCTTCTTTGCTCACGATCAACCAAGATATAGAATTTACTACCAAATACATGGAAGTATTTGACTGTAGGTCTTCTTCCTTCCAGACTTCATATAGGGTTGTGGGAGTCCCTTTCTTCAATGTCACTCTGTTGTGAACATAGCAAGCTGTATTCATGGCTTCAGCCCAAAAATGGTAGGGCAATTTCTTAGCATGAATCATAGCTCTGGCTGATTCTTGAAGAGTTCTATTCTTTCTTCCCACCACTCCATTTTGCTGGGGAGTAATGGAAGATGAGAACTCATGATGAATTCCTTCTGAAGAGCAGAATTCAGCAAATTTGATGTTCTCAAATTCCTTCCCATGATCACTTCTAATTTTGATGACAGGGCTTTCCTTTTCTCTTTGTAGTTTTAGACAAAGCTCCTTGAAGACTTCAAACACATCAGATTTTCCTCTTATGAAATTGATCCAGGTGTATCTGGAGAAATCATCCACCACCACATATGCATACTTCTTCCCACCAAGACTTTCTACTTGCATGGGTCCCATCAGATCCATATGGAGGAGTTCCAAAACTTTGGTAGTGGTGTCGTGTCTGAGCTTCTGGTGTGACATCCTTGTCGGTTTACCAATCTGACATTCTCCACAGATTTTTACTTCATCAATCTTTAAGTTGGGAATTCCCCTAACAGCTTCAACAGATATGATCATTTTCATACCTTTAAGATGCAGGTGGCCCAATCTTTGATGCCATATCTTCACTTCTTCCTCTTTGGCTAAGGTACACATTGAAGAGTAACCAGTTTCTTGAGAGCTCCACATGTAACAGTTGTCTTTGGACCTAACTCCTTTCATGATAACTTCATTTTCCTTGTTGGTAATCAGACATTCAGTTCTAGTGAAGTTTACATTCAGACCTTGATCACACAGTTGACTGATGCTTATTAGATTTGCAGTCAAGCCCTTAACCAGTAGGACATTGTCAAGGTCAGGAACTCCAGGGCAATCCAGCTTACCCATTCCCTTGATTTCACCCTTTGCTCCATCACCAAGGTAACATAACTCATGGCATGAGGGTGAAGGTCAGTTAGCAAATTTTTGTTTCCAGTCATATGTCTGGAGCAACCACTGTCAAAATACCAATCTTCTTTGGCTGAAACTCTGAAGGAAGTGTGAGCTATTAGGCTTGTAACCTTTGTCCTAGGAACCCATTTCTTTTTGTTGACAGACCTGTGAGTTTTGGATCTTTATTGATATTGAGTCTGCTCAGGGGTAGGATAACCATATAGCTTATAGCAGAAGGGCTTCAGGTGGCCAAATTTTCCACAGTAATGGCATCTCCATTTTTGATGCTTCCCTTTCTGTTGTCTTCCCTTCTGATGTTGAGACATATGATGTGACATCTCAGGTTTGTTTTTAACATGGCTGTACTTAGGTTTGGATTTTGGTTTACAACCAGTGTAATTGCACTCAGTCTTAGATTCATTGAATCCAATGCCAGATTTGTCCCCTGTTATTTGTCCAGTCTGGAGAATCTTGTCTAAGATGTCAAATCCATTGTTAAGCATTCTTACATACTTGGTCATCTCATCTAGTTTGGATTTTAAGAGTACTGCTTCAGTCTTCAACTTGGAGATGGTCTCCACATATTCTTCCTTTTCATTTTCCAGCTGAGCAATCACTTTCCTTTGAGTTTCAACTTGTCTGCACACTCCTGCACTTTTGTTGCACAACAATTTGTAGGTAGTGGCCAGCTCTTCAAAGGTTACTTCATCATCTCCTGACTCTTCATCAGAACCCCATCTTCCTGTCAATGCAGTCACATGATTTGCAGCTTCTTCTATTTCACTTCCATCAGACCAAGATGCAGCAAGACTCCTCTTTTGTTTCTTGAGGTAGGTCCCACATTCCGTTTTAATATGACCATACCCATTACACTCATAGCACTGAACTTCTTTGGGCTTTTCTTCAGATCCTGTTCTTCTACCAAGACTGTTGGATTTACTGATGTCAGATGCAATGTTCTTGACATTATATCTCACATTAATCTTTTTCATAAGTCTGTTGAACTGTCTTCCCAGCATTGCTACCTCTTTTGCCAGATCTTCATCAATATCTTGACCACCTTCCTCATCTTCCTCTTCAGTGTTTGACATGAAGGTTATGCTTTTGACTTTCTTTTCAGATCCATCACATATTCCCATCTCAAATGTTTGGAGGGATCCAATTAGCTCATCAACTCTCATATTTGAAATGTCTTGAGATTCTTCTATGGCTGTTACTTTCATAGAAAATCTCTTAGGGAGTGATCTGAGTATTTTCCTTACTAACTTTTCATCTGACATCTTCTCTCCCAAAGCTCCAGAGGCATTGGCAATTTCAAGGATACTCATGTGAAATTCATGAATATTTTCATCTTCTTTCATCCTTAAGTTTTCAAACTTGGTGGTGAGCAGCTGTAGTCTAGACATTTTCACTCTAGAGGTGCCTTCATGAGTGGTTTTAAGAATGTCCCAAGCATCTTTAGCCACTTCACAGTTGTTTACTAATCTAAAGATGTTCTTGTATACTCCATTGAAGATGGCATTCAATGCTTTAGAATTTCCAAGGGCTAGATCATCCTCCTCCTTGGACCATTGTTCTTCAGGCTTCTTATCAGCAGTGGCTTCTCCTTCCTTAGTAATTACTGGATGCTCCCAGCCTGTTAACACAGTCTTCCAAGCCTTATTATCAAGAGTTTTTAGGAAGGCTACCATTCTGGGTTTCCAGTAGTCATAGTTAGATCCATCCAAAATTGGTGGCCTGTGAATAGATCCTCTATCTCTCTCCATTGTACCAGAAAGTATTGTCCCTAGATCTCACCCAGAACCAAAGCAGGATGCCTGCTCTGATACCAATTGAAATTCTAGTATCAGATATGAGATGTCGAAGGTAATGTCACGACACTAATATCTGAGTAATGCAAATAGGATAAAGATAGAGAATAGTAATGCAAGAGACACAAGCAATTGTTAACCCAGTTCGGTCCAACTCACCTACATCTGGGGGCTACCAAGCCAGGAAGGAAATTCATTAAAATAGAATCAGTTCAAAGACTCTCCGTACACTTCAACAAGTTACAGTCTTTCTCACCTAATCTCTACCCGTACAATTTCTACCTAAGCACTCTTAGATATGAGAACCCACTCACTTCCCTATAATCACACTTGTGATCTTAAACAACAATTCCTTGAGAAAGAAAACACTTTTCAATAACACACTCTTGATTTTACTTCACAGTTTCAATCAAGAAGACACACTCTTGATCTTGCTTAACAGCTTTGATCAAGAAGACACATACTTGATCTTGCTTAACAGCTTTAATCAAGTAGACACACACTCTTGCTTAACAACTTTAGAGTGACAAATTACAACCACAAATCAGACCAATTCAATCATCTATGGATGACTTGAATGGCTTACAAGTCTCACGACTAAACAAGACACAAACCCTAGCTCTCTCTCTGTATTTCGCTCAATATTGGTTGTGTGTTCAAACAGGTTTTCCAAGTCCCTTTTTATAGAAGCTCTCAGCTGGGCTTGGACATCTTGAAAACCCTAAATCTATGTTCCAATCAAATCTTCTCATGACATCTGGTTAGATCTCCTTGGAAAATAAGTAAATCAGGTTGTAATCAATGATTGAATGCGCCTGCAAATCAGATCTTCAATCATACATAGATTGCCATTAATTGTGCAATCACAAAACACCAGACATTCACACTGAATGTTCTGTGTACAGGATGTCATGACATCGGGTCTGACATCCTGGAATAATCCTGCATAATTCTATAATTCCATTATTAATTTCCAGCAGGTACAAACATATCAGATGTCATGACATTATGTATGACATCTTGAAACAATCCTGCATGATCATGTTTTTCCTTTAAACTCCAGCAGGTACACATCATCAGATGCCATGTCATTATGACATTCTGAAACAATCTTGCATGATCATGTTCTTGAACACCAGCAGGTACATAGGACATCTCATGTTAAGATATCACACATAACATCTTGTGAACACTCTTTGTTTTACCAAAATTGCTGCCAACACTTAGAACCAGCAGCAATAAATAGAGTGTGGGGATGAGAAAAGAATTCATTAATTATATTTTTGTGTTTGACAAGACCTTCGGACTTATGCTTACGTACCAACATGAAATGAGGGATCAAAACCTCGTAGTTCGTGGTATCAATTTCAAAGTGAGTAAATTGCTTTTTAACAAAAATTTAAGTTTAGAAGAGGCGCAAAAGGCCTAAAAGAGTTTGAATGAGTGTTAGTTATTTTTGTCTTTTTGAAATTTTAAGTCAAGATGATTAAGTTCATTTACAAGTTTGATTAAGAAAAAGAGTTCAAAAATGCAATGGCATAAGGCCAAAGTTTCTAGTTTGCAGTAAAATCTAAGTTTGAAATCACAAGCAAAGAAGATTTTGAAAAGGGGGAGAGATTTGAAATTTAAGAAGTGGGAGGAGACGAAGAGACTAATCCTAAGCAAAAATTTAAAAGTTAAGAGTTGAAAAGATCTGACAAATGGGATGCAATCCAATAGACAAGAATGTTATATAGAAACCCATTTTTCCTTTGGACTTTAAATCAAGCAATATCAATAAGCGAGTAGTACAATGAAGAGTAAGGCATCAAATAAAGATAGCCACATCCAAGCTAGCAACTTCATAGTCTTCTTCATAATCTTCCCATGTATCAGATGACATACTCCTTGAATGACTCAGAATAAGGCATTAGACACAGACTCAAAGTAACATTTGCATCAAGACCATGTAGCAGATGAACTCAAGTGGATCTCAATACTTGCAGCAGATGAAAATTTAAATCACAAGAACTTAGTTTCAGAAATGTTGGCATTGGCCAAGTCCTTTTGCATAAGGAATGTTGCCTAATCCTAAGTCCAAAGCTCAGATCACATCCAACAGCCCACACAAACATTTTTTAGGGTTTTTTGTTATTTATTAGGTACTTTAAGGTCCCAAGACCATAAACATAAACAAGATACACAAACAAATATATACAATCACAATATATGGCTCAATTGAACAAAGGGAAAATGGCACAAACATAAACAAGTTAAATGATATGTAAAATGGCAAATTAAATGGTAAATGACTTGAATTTAAATTGCATAAAGTAAATGACTTGAAATTAAAAACAATTAATAATAAGAGTTAGTCAAATGTTAGTTGATTAGATGTTAGTGGAGTTTTGCTTTTCAATTGTTTAAGTCATTCTTTGGAGAACACTCAACCCTCTATTCACAAGCATGGATCCTTGAACCAAGACATCTTCCAAAGAAAGAAAAAAGGCCAAGTTTCCACACAATACCATGAAAGGGGGGAGACTTACAATCTCACTTACTAGAATGCTATGCCTTTGGGTCAAAATTTAGCGCTATGTTAAGCAATCGTAATTGGACTTATGTAGAAGTCACAACTATCTGAGGCGGGGCAATATAAATTTTGGTATTAATGCATGTTAGAGATATGGTATAATGAACCACACTCCTAAAATATACCACACACAAAAAGAAAAATGATCAAAGGATGGACCTAATCTCATCCATACTTGTATTAGTTCATCTAACACAAAGTTATTGATGAACCAATTAGCCTTAGGGTATTGAGATGTCATTGGTCAATGGAAGGGATGAGATAGAATGGGATTGAAGATGAAGAGGGAGGGAAAATGAGAAAAACACAAATTGTTCATGAGAGAAATTTTATCAAATTAAAATCATTCATTCATTTTGGGAGATAAAATGTACATTTCATCAATCCCCTAAATCCAATTATTTTAATCCAAAAAAGGTCAAATCAACCTTGACCAAGGCCCAAACACATACTCAAACTTCACAAGTCAATAAAAAGGGCTCAACATAACTTTTACACAATTAACAATTAAAAATCAAATTAAAATGCATTAAATTAAATTATGTTTGATCAAAAACCTAAAACCTCTTCAAAACACCAAATAAATGGCCAAGAGATTTATCATAGGTCAAACAAGGTCAAATGACCTTGGAGAAAATTTTTCATTATTTTTGAAAAGTCGAAACTATTTTTAAACAATTAAAAATATGCATAAAAACAATTAAATCATGAAAAATATCAATATTGATCCAAAAAATAATTTTAATTCAGAAAATGAAAGAGAAACATATTTGAATTTTTTTGGTGAAAGTCCCATATTTTTTGGATCAATAATGAAATTAATATGAATTAATTAAAAATAAGCAATTAAATAGAATATTCAGAAATTCAAAAAAAATATGGACCATCTGATCTCACTCATTAATTGAGGTGGCATATCAGATGGTGATAAGCACGCGTTCCACATATGCCTTGGTCAACTGAGACACACGCGTGGTAATCAAAAGCAACGCCCAAGATTAAAACAATTTAAATGGATCTTGTGGTTGAGATGCTTGCCAACATATCGTCGGAGCCAGAGCTCTGGTCTTCTTCTCCGGTGGACCTCACCGGATTGGTCCACCTTCAACCATCACCATAATGAAAAAGTAAGACATGAATTTATAGAAAAAATGCTCAAGAGCTCGAATCTGACCTCAATTTTGTCTAATTCCAAGTATATGAAACGATACAAGGAGTTGAATTTTGAGGATCATGAACTGAGTTGCTTCGATTTGACCTCAAAGCAACTCAATCTTTTTGCCTACATTGGTAGGACTTCAGCAAACCAAAAATCAACAAGAATAGTGGAGAATTGGGAGAGAATCGAAGAGAAGAAGTTGTTGAAATCTCACCTTCGAGGAGCTTCAGAGTTGCTTGATATGGCTTCCAATTTAGCTTGGCTTGACTCTAGAAGCTTGCAGAAGATGATTTGAATGGTTAGAAGGCTTGGACTCTTGGAGTTTCAATCCTAAAACAGAAGGAAAATTGAAACTCGATTTCTCTAGAAACCTTCAAGATTATCCTTTCAATGGTGTTTGGGGGAGGAGAGGTTCGAAGCTTGGGCAATAGGGATCCCAATTCTGATCATCAAGGGTTCTATTTATAGCCAATGTCAATGATATTTGCACACTTCCAAATTTGGAAAAATTTCAAATTCTCCCTTGCATGGATGCATGGGCGTGCATTAGGCCCATGAAATGATGTATTCTGATCCATAATCCAATGTACTTCATGCTGAAATCATATTAGAAGCTCATGCAAATGTATATGAAAAGTGGAACTTGAAATTATCCAAATGATACCTTAACTTACACCAATGCACAAGTCCCTCAATTTTAATCCAAATGAGATGATATCGGATGTTTTGGAAAGGTGAGATCAAGGGACACAAATTTCATGTTGAATATTTTTTCATTTGAAGCTTGGATCATGATAAATTTTAAGGTGGAAGTTTGCGAAATCAAACATGTTTAAAAAAATTCTAAGTCCCAAGTCAAATGTTCACTTCTTCCACCTTGAATAACTTTTTCTATGGACTTCAAATGAGAATAGTTCCTTTAACAAAGTTGTATATCTTTCAAGCCTATTCAATTTGGTCATGATCGCGACTTTATGAGTCGAATTTGGGGTACAAACTGCAAGTGCACATTTCTATCGCGTAGTTTTAAAAGATATCGATCCCACAGGGACTTATGAATCGATATACCGTTTTCTAAGGTTACTTCGTAAAGCTAAGGCGGATGATACTTTGATTGTTCGGGGGAAAAGTTAAAACTAAAATAAGATCTAGATTAAATATCAATTAAGCGGATATCGGTATGTAGTTCGTCGTAATTAGGGAATCAAATCTTCGTTGGTTCCTTGGTTTTTTAAAATAAATATTTTCAGTAAATACTATTGATTAAAAGTCTTTTCTCAAACTCTCGCTCTGTTGAATAGACTATGACTTTTTATTAACGCAGCTGTCACTTATTGGTTAAGTCCAAAATCACTTTTTGAAAACAACAGAATCTATAGAAACTCTTTTTAAGAAAACACTAATCGTTTAAACACCCTCGTCTCAAACTCTCGCTCTGTTGACTTAGATTATATAATTAAATTCAAATGCTTAACTCTCGTCCTCACATTTAACTTTTAAAAACACTTTTTGAAAAAGATCAGAATTTAATTAACTCTAAAAATTGCTTTCGCCCTGATTTAGAATTAATGCTCAATTTACTATGTCCAGTTAAAAACTCAAACTCTCGTTCTATTGAATTTAACTTCTTTATGTCTTTTACTCTCGTACAAAAACTTTGTTATTAAACCTGTAAATTGAGACCATAAAAAGAGTGACTTTATTTTTAAACGTAATTTAACCAACTTAGTTTTGATTCCTTCATTCCGCTTACTTTACATACCGATACCTAAATAAATTAGCCAGACATGCTAAATAGATCTAAACAATCATTATGCTTAAATAAACCCATCTCAGGCAAATAATATAAATAAACAATAAAGCAGGGCATATATAAATTCAAACAATAATTAAAGAACCTGAATAATTTATAGCAATCTTTGAACACTCCACCACAGACCGGTTGGATTTGTTCTTGAATTCTTCAATCGGGCAGGAAAATAAAAGTGAAGGAATAAAAGTCTAGGGTCTAACGTAAGGTTAGATCTAGTAAAAGATACACAATAGTTTCCGGTGTAGAAACTATTGTGTGAAAAATTAATTAAGTGCTGAAAGATTAACTGGAAAAGAAAATAAAATAAAAAATTGCAAATAAAGCAAAAACTGTAAAAAGGTAATGGTATGCTTGCACGGCTGGAAGAGAAAAATTGAACGAAGAAGAGAGACGGCCGAGAGAGAGCTGCAGGGTTTTCCAAAAGCCACTATTTATATTACTCACTTTTTGTAACGGTTTCCAAAAGCTTTCCGTGTAAAAAATCTTCACGTTCCATTAGTCAAGCGTAACAATAGGCTTCAACGTGCCTCTGTTGCGCTTCTGAAGCCAAAAATATAGGAGAATGGTGTGACGTCCGTCACACCATGTGTTACGTTCGTAACACAAGGCAGCAGGGCGTGACGCCCGTCACACCTTGTGTGGCGCTCGTCACAGGCTCAGCGCTTGTGCTTTTGGGCTGGGCTTTGGTTTGGTGGAATTTGCTTCTTTTCATTTCTTTTTGCACCTCCTTTTCTTCCTTTTTTCGCTTATGCTTCAAATAAGCTACCTGAGATAAATAGAAAGCAAAATACCAAGTAGTATCGAATAAAATGAAATAAATTGAAGTGAATAATAATATAATTTAATTAAATCGAGTCCTAGAATGTGATATTATTTCATGTTATCAAACTCCCCCATACTTAGACCTTTGCTTGTCCTCTAGAAAAATACAATATAGAAATCGTTTAAAAATTTAGCCAGATGAAATTTCAAAACACACATCAATTTGTACTAGGTTGCAAGTAGATTTTGTTTAGGAGTAACTTGAGTTTGATCTTGACATCAACAACTACCGTTACAACCTCAGGTAACCTCACCTTATGCAAACCAGTTCGAGTCATGCCATTATAGCTAGCCTAGTTCTTTTACTCTTATTACACCCGTTTTCATTCTAGCAAAATCACATTAAGCCCTTTATCGTTTCGCGCACATAGTGGAGTGACCGGTTAGTGATTCTGATCCCCTTTTTAGCTTGAAGCTCTGGTACATTGGTCGGATAACTTCGTTATTTGGTCCATTGCAAATTGCGGGGGATCGGACCGTAGTCCGCCCTACCAAGTTCAGCACCAGATACCTGCCGAACCAACTCGTAATGGATCTTTCGTATTATGTTTTTGTATGATCTGCAACCTTTAGATTAAATGATCTGGTAAGGATCACCTAACTTAGTTAGTGCATTTCCTGATATATATATTTTTATTTTGGGAATCATTCACTTATATTCATCGGCCCTCCACGTAGTTTGCTATTAAGATGGTGCCGACTTCTTGTATAAACTACTCGGGGTTACTATAAAGTTAAAAGTCCAGGGACTTGTATAACAGGTACCTTTCTGATCTAACATGTTGAGGTTTGTTTAGAGTGTTGGGGCGGTAATAATTTTTGTCTTAATTTTTCTCAAGTTTGATAAAATAAGCAACTTTTATACTTACTGAGTGTGTTGAATTTTTGTTATGGCTCATGAAAATTTGAGGGAATAGATAATAGAAATTTCTCACACTAGGGACTTAATTTAGAATAAATATATATTATAATAAGTATTTTTTTTCATAAATAATAGAAAGGGAAATAACATTGAAAGGAAAGATAACGTACTTGAAAAGGGAAAGTTTAAAGAACAAGGTTTTCCCCCCCACACTTAAATGATACATTGTCCTCAATGTTTCAAAGTAAACAAAAGAAATAGAAAAAGAAAAGGGAACTAAAATCAATGTTGTCTGCCGCCTCTTGTTCTTGGACCTGGTGATCTTTGATGTACTTCCAAATCATCAAACCTGCTGAGCAACTGAGCGAACCGCTGATCGGTTATTGCATTCCTCGCTTCCTGTTGTTGTTGTATCTGGCGCATCATCTGCATCACTTCGAGATTCTGCGCTTGCATACCATCGATAGCATACATGATGTCGTCGTTGGTTGCTGGCCTTCTTCGTCGACGACGTCGTGAGGATGGACCAGCTGCATTATCGGAAGGGTTGAGCGGGACTGATTGTTGTGCAGGAACCTGATCACCCTGCTCCATTTCGGCAAACTCGTCTGAAGGCGGGATTGCTTGTGTAGGCTCGGTGGCTTCGGGAGCATTCAGATCATAGATGTGGCGGTTGGGATTGGTGACATCTGTTAGGGCAATGTTGGGTAGAACAACACTTGGGACTTCCTGGTTGTTTACCATAAGGTAAAACCCTCCGCCTACTCTATTTTTGATTAGACGGCTGGACCGACAGTAACTTATATCCATAGATAGGGGAGGTAAAGATTCTAAATTTTGGAGTCGGTCCCCTAGGTTTAAGCCAAGTGCTATTGTGGTTATTAATCCACCTATTACAAAAGGTTGACGGCCTCTAGCACATAGGGTGCGGATGTGATGAAATAGGAAGGAGGCAGCGTTTACCTGAGTATCGCTTTCAAAGACGCATTGGAGGAAGAATAATTCCTTGGCGTTTACTTTGCTGTTGTTCGGTCTTCCAAAAACTGTGTTTTGCAGGATGTGGATAAAGTACCGGATGGTTGGGTTATGTATATGGGAAGCAAGGAGCACATCCCAGTTGTTGGTTTCTACACCGGATATTTTCCTAAAGAGGTCGAAGGCGTGTATGTGCCACTGGGAATTCAGAGGGATTCTCGGGTGGACTTGACCTTCTACGGGGATTTGTAGCATGGTACTCAATTGGTTTTGGGATAGGGAGTATTCGGTGTTGAACATACGGAAGGTTGCGGTACCGATTAAGTACTCGTCTTCACCGGTGGGAGTGTTGTACGAATAGGAACTTAAAAATTCTAAGGTTAGGGATGGATAGGTAGGTTGATTGTGAGTGCACAGAAAGGTTAAACCAGCAAGGCGGAGCATCCATTCTATACCTTGAAGTAATCCTAATTCTTGTAAACAAGTTAAATCAGGGTACCTGGTGGGTTGGACGCCTCGCTGTTGGAAACGCTCGAACTGCTCCCTTTGATGATTATCATCTTCGGATCGGAAGATGATATTTCCGAAATCTTGGTTTCCCGCTATACCGATAAGTGGTTTGAAAGAAGTAGAAGGTAAGAAGATGAAATGTATTTTATAGAATGGTTTCTGGTGTATGAAGAAAGGTATGGTGGGTATTTATAGGAAAGGATTTGGAAGTTGGAAAGGGAGTGGTTGAAAAGTAAATAAATGTGGGTAAATGTGAATAAATGGGGAAGGTAAAAAGGTGAAGTGGTGTAACGGTCGTGTCTCCAACGGTTGGTAACGTTCACCTAGTCTGAAGGTGTCACGCTCGTGACAGGGGCGTTACGGGCGTCACAAGCACTTGGTGTGACGACCGTGATGGCGTGTGTGACGCTCGTCACACGGTAAGCTGCAACGGTCACTGCTTGCGTTCTTCATAATAATTTATAGTAATTTATTTTTATTATTTTGTTTTGCTTCAGTTTATTTTATTCTGCTATTGTGATATTTTTAGATTGCCTTGCATGCTATTTCATAATATATGTATATCTTTAATAAGTCATGTAGGTAGTAACAGTAGAGAGCATTATTGATAGATATTTGCATAAGTCATAATAAAGTAAAATAAATCAATAGCTTCATAAAATAATCATAATGTAACATTGGAAGACAAAAACAAAAATGCGAAAGAGAAACAAATACTAATATTAAAAATAATGTAAAAACTAATGAATAGCCTAAACTAAAACTAAGTAACTAAGAAAAATAACTTCTAGCCACTTGCGGGATCTCTGGCCGGAGGAGCAAAGGAGTTAACACGGTTTAGCAACTCGTGGAATTGAGTTGTCATAGTGCTCATGTATCCCAGAAATTCTTGTCCCATGTTAGCTAGAGAAAAGAAAAACAAGAGTTTTAGTCAGGATTTGGCCAAATGCCGAAAGAAGAAGAGAAAAGTTTTTTTAATAAATTAAAATAAATTAAGAATGAATACTAAATAAAATTTAAAAGAAAAAGAATAATTAAAGAAGAAATAAAAATAAAATAAAAACTTGTGGGTTGTCTCCCACGAAGCGCTTTGTTTAATGTCGCAAGCTCGACATAAAAACTATCAAATATAATCTATAAAGTTTGGAGGCATTACGTCTAAGTGCAAGACTTGCGAATCTTCATTGTTTTCTGCATAGTGATAATGTTTTATACGTTGCCCGTTTACGGTAAATGGTTCCATAGATTTGCCTTTAATTTCTACCGCTCCACTGGGAAAGACATTGGTGATTTGGAAAGGACCTGACCATCTAGATCGTAGTTTTCCCGGGAATAACTTTAGCCTAGAGTTAAATAACTGGACTGTATCGCCTTGTTTGAAGATTTTCCTTGATATGCGCTTGTCATGCCATTGTTTTGTTCTTTCTTTGTAGATTCTGGCATTTTCGTAAGCGTCTCGTCTGAGTTCCTCTAGTTCGTTTATATCAAGGATTCGCTTTTCACCGGCGGCCTTATAGTTTAAATTTAGATTTTTAATAGCCCAGTAGGCTTTATGTTCTAATTCTACCGGGAGGTGGCAGGATTTTCCATAAGTAAGCTTGAATGGGGTTATCCCTATGGGAGTTTTGTAAGCAGTTCGATATGCCCATAAAGCTTCTGGTAATTTCAATGACCAGTCTTTCCTTGAGGTGGCGACTGTTTTTTCCAATATTTGTTTGATTTCTTTGTTAGACATTTCCACTTGCCCACTGGTTTGAGGGTGGTAAGGTGTCGCTACTCTATGCCTTACGCCATACTTAAACAGTAGTTTTTCGAGTATCTTAGATATGAAATGCGATCCACCATCATTGACTACTATTCTCGGGACACCAAATCTTGGAAATATTATATTCTTAAAGAGTCTAGTTACTACTCGCGTGTCGTTTGTTGGAGAAGCTATAGCTTCAATCCATTTTGATACGTAGTCAACCGCTACGAGTATGTACTTGTTACCGAAAGAAGGTGGGAAAGATCCCATGAAATCTATTCCCCACACGTCGAAAATCTATACTTCCAAAATGCCCTTTTGTGGCATCTCGTCACGTCTAGATATGTTTCCTGTGCGTTGACACCTATCACATTTCTTGATAGCCGCATGCACATCCTTCCATATATTTGGCCAATAAAAACTGGCTTGTAGGATTTTGGAGCAGGTCTTGGATGTACTTGCATGTCCACCATAAGGAGCGGAGTGACAGTGTTGGATTATATTTTCTACCTCTTCTTCAGGTATACACCGACGGAAAATACCATCGGGGCCTCTTTTGAAAAGTAAAGGGTCATCCCAGTAATATTGTTTTATGTCATAGAAGAATCGTTTCTTTTGCTGGTAGGATAAAGTAGGTGGAACTATTCCGGCAGCTAAATAATTGACGAGATCAGCGTACCATGGTGTAACACATATAGCTAAGGAGGTTTCTCCTTGTTTATCATTGTTATTTTCTTCCAAAGTAGCTACAAGTTTATCGTACGAGAAATCATCGTTGATCGATGTTCTTTCCGGTTCAAGGTTTTCGAGTTTAGAGAGATGATCTGCTAGTACGTTTTCTGTTCCTTTCTTGTCTTTGATTTCCAAATCGAACTCTTGTAGCAGCAGGATCCACCTTAGGAGTCTAGGTTTAGGATCCTTTATTGTTAAGAGGTACTTGATAGCAGCGTGGTCAGTGTAAATGATTATTTTGGCTCCGACCAAGTAAGAACAAAATTTATCTAATGCAAACACTACTGCTAATAGTTCTTTCTCGGTTGTGGCGTAATTCATTTGTGCTTCATCTAGGGTTCTACTTGTGTAATATATGACGTGAAGCTTTTTATCCTTTCGTTGTCCTAAAACAGCACCTACAGCGTAATCACTGGCATCACACATTATTTCGAATGGTTCATTCCAATCTGGTGTCTGCATTATGAGCGCGGAGATCAATGCTTGTTTAAGCGTTTGAAATGCTTCTAAACATTTATTATCGAAGATTAATTCAGCATCTTTCATCAATAGTCCGGTCAAAGGTTTAGTTATTTTAGAGAAGTCTTTAATGAATCGTCGGTAAAAACCGGCGTGTCCTAAGAAGCTTCGCACTTCTCTCACAGTTTTCGGAGGTTGAAGGTTTTCAATTACCTCTATTTTGGCTTTGTCTACTTCAATTCCTCTATTTGAGATGATGTGTCCTAAAACAATTCCTTCTTGTACCATAAAGTGACATTTTTCCCAATTAAGTACTAGGTTTACTTTTACACATCGTTCCAGAACTCTTTCTAGGTTTTCAAGGCATTCTTCAAAGCTTTGTCCGCATACGGAAAAATCGTCCATAAATACCTCCATGATGTTTTCGAGAAAATCGGTGAATATCGCCATCATGCACCTTTGGAAGGTTGCAGGAGCATTGCACAAGCCAAACGGCATTCGTCGATAAGCGAAGGTACCAAAAGGACACGTGAATGTTGTCTTTTCTTGGTCATCAGGATGAATTGGTATTTGAAAGAAGCCTGAGTAACCGTCTAGATAGCAGAAATGAGAATGTTTTGCTAATCGTTCTAACATCTGGTCAATGAATGGTAAAGGGAAATGATCTTTTCGGGTTGCTTTGTTTAGTTTCCTATAGTCAATGCACATTCTCCATCCCGATTCGATTCGTTTGGTTATAGTTTCTCCTTTTTCATTTTCAATAACTGTTATACCTCCTTTCTTCGGTACTACGTGTACAGGACTAACCCATTTGCTATCAGATATAGGATATATGATACCTGCCTCTAATAACTTGGTTATTTCCTTCTTCACTACCTCACTCAGGATCGGGTTTAGTCTCCTCTGATGTTCCCTAGAAGTTTTACAGTCTTCTTCTAGCATGATGCGGTGCATACAAATAGAAGGACTTATTCCTTTAAGGTCAGTGATGTTGTATCCTAGTGCGGTTGGATATTTTCTTAAGATATGCAGGAGTTTTTCGGTTTCGAGTTTTCCTAGGTCTGCATTAACTATCACTGGTCGTTCAAGTTCTAAGTCAAGGAATTCATATCTCAGATTTTTGGGAAGTGTTTTCAGGTCTAGGGTTGGTTTCTTAAGGCATTGCGTAGGGTCCGATGTTATTGCTAAACATTGGTTGAGTTTGTCTTCTATACTATAGTCAGATGATTTGTCATTTTCTAACTCTGTTTCTTTTATGCATTCATCGATGATATCCATGAAGTAACATGTGTCTTCTATTGCAGGTGCTTTCAAAAATTGGGAAAGAATGAACTCAATTTTCTCTTCTCCTACTTCGAAAGTGAGTCGTCCTCGTTTTACGTCTATGATTGCACCGACAGTTGCTAAGAACGGTCTTCCCAATATAATGGGTGTAACTTCATCTTCTCTAATGTCCATAATTATAAAATCGGTTGGAATGTAGAATTGACCTATGCGCACGGGAACGTTTTCAAGAATTCCTACAGGATATCTAACAGAACGATCTGCTAGTTGCACAGACATTTTAGTTGGTCTTAATTCTCCCATTTCAAGTTTCTTGCATATGGGTAAGGGCATAACACTAATACCGACTCCTAAATCGCATAAGGCTTTATCTATGACAAATTTTCCTATGTGACAAGGTATAGAGAAACTACCCGGATCTTTAAGTTTAGGAGGCATATTCTGGATTATAGCGCTACATTCAGCAGTGAGTGTAACAGTTTTGCTTTCTTCAAGTTTCCTTTTATTAGAAAGAATTTCTTTTAAGAACTTAGCATATGAGGGCATCTGCGTAATCGCTTCTGTAAAAGGAATTGTGACGTATAATTGTTTCAGTAGGTCAACAAATTTTTTAAATTGGCCCGCATCTTTGGTTTTACTAAGCCTTTGAGGGTAAGGGATAGGTGGTTTATAAGGCGGTGGAGGTACATAAGGTTCTTTCTTTTCTACGGTTTCCTTATTACTCTCTTCCTTTTCCTTAGGTTTATTTTCTTCCTCAGTTGACCTTTTAGAGTTTTGGTTTTCTATCCTTGGATCAGACGGTCCTTCCAATTCCGTTCCACTTCTTAGTATGATTGCATGAGCGTGGCTTCTCGGGTTAGGTTGGGGCTGTCCAGGAAATGTACCAGTTGGGGCAGCAGTAGGCGCTTGTTATTGAGCTACTTGTGATATTTGTGTTTCCAGCATTTTGTTATGGGTAGCCAAGGCATCTACTTTACTTGCTAGTTGTTTGATTTGTTCACTAGTGTGTATATTCTGGTTTAAGAAATCTTTATTGGTTTGCTGTTGAGAAGCTATGAAGTTCTCCATCATTATTTCCAAGTTGGATTTCCTAGGAACATTATTGTTAGGTGTAGATGGGATCGGCTTTTGATATCCAGGAGGTATAGTTGGGGCTTGATTTGGAGCTTGTCCTGGTGCGTATAAAGCATTATTACTCTTATATGAAAAATTAGGATGATTCTTCCAGTTTGAGTTATAGGTATGCGAGTAGGGATTTCCTTGAGCATAGTTTACTTGCTCTGCTTGGATTCCTGTTAGGAGTTGACAATCTGCAGGAGTGTGACCTTGGATTCCACAGACTTCGCAATTCTGAGTTATGGCAACCACGGTGGCTGGAGGTGATACATTTAAACTTTCAATTTTCTGGACCAGAGCATCCACTTTTGCATTAACATGATCAAGGTTACTTATCTCGTACATGCCAGTTTTCGTTTGAGGTTTCTCTACCATTGCTCGGTCGCTTCCCCATTGATAATGATTTTGAGCCATGCTTTCGTTAAGTTGATAAGCATCAGCATAAGGTTTGTTCATTAGTGCACCACCTGCGGCGGCGTCTATTGTTAACCTCGTGTTGTACAAGAGGCCATTATAGAAGGTATGAATTACTAACCAGTCCTCTAAACCATGGTGTGGACAAAGTCTCATCATGTCTTTGTATCTTTCCCATGCTTCGAAAAGAGACTCGTTATCTTTCTGTCTAAATCCATTTATTTGGGCTCTCAACATAGCTGTTTTGCTTGGAGGAAAATATCGGGCAAGGAAGACTTTCTTCAACTCGTTCCATGTGGTAACCGAGTTGGAAGGAAGAGACTGAAGCCATCTTCTAGCTTTATCTCTTAACGAGAAAGGAAAGAGACGAAGTCGAATTGCCTCTGAAGTGACACCATTAGCTTTAACAGTATCAGCGTATTGGACAAATACGGATAAATGAAGGTTTGGATCCTCGGTAGGATTTCCAGAGAATTGATTTTGTTGTACTGCCTGCAATAGAGAAGGTTTAAGTTCGAAGTTGTTTGCTTCGATTGCGGGTGGAGCAATACTCGAATGCGGCTCATCTTGCGATGGAGCGGCGTAATCTCGAAGAGCACGAGCTGGTTCTGCCATCTCGGGTATCGGTGAAGGAAGAAGATTTTTGAGGTCGGGCACTTCGATAGGAGGGAGATTGTTTGCAGCACGATATTCCCGAATTCGTCGTAAGACTCGGAGATATAGTTCGATGTCGTTGATTCGTAAGTAGAACGGCTCGCCTTGTGAGCGAGTGTGTGGCATACAAATCAACGAAAGAAATAAAAATAAAAATAAGCCTTAGTCTCTACAGCGTAACAGAAGAGTTACGATATCGACTAAATAAAAGTCCCCGGGAACGGCGCCAAAAACTTGATCGCGACTTTATGAGTCGAATTTGGGGTACAAACTACAAGTGCAC
Organism: Lathyrus oleraceus; assembly: GCF_024323335.1. Taxonomy (NCBI): domain Eukaryota; kingdom Viridiplantae; phylum Streptophyta; class Magnoliopsida; order Fabales; family Fabaceae; genus Lathyrus; species Lathyrus oleraceus. The sequence continues at coordinate 394,680,584 of NC_066584.1, forward strand.
AGTTCTATCGCGTAGTTTTAAAAGATATCGATCCCACAGGGACTTATGAATCGATATACCGTTTTCTAAGGTTACTTCGTAAAGCTAAGGCGGATGATACTTTGATTGTTCGGGGGAAAAGTTAAAACTAAAATAAGATCTAGATTAAATATCAATTAAGCGGATATCGGTATGTAGTTCGTCGTAATTAGGGAATCAAATCTTCGTTGGTTCCTTGGTTTTTTAAAATAAATATTTTCAGTAAATACTATTGATTAAAAGTCTTTTCTCAAACTCTCGCTCTGTTGAATAGACTATGATTTTTTATTAACGCAGCTGTCACTTATTGGTTAAGTCCAAAATCACTTTTTGAAAACAACAGAATCTATAGAAACTCTTTTTAAGAAAACACTAATCGTTTAAACACCCTCGTCTCAAACTCTCGCTCTGTTGACTTAGATTATATAATTAAATTCAAATGCTTAACTCTCGTCCTCACATTTAACTTTTAAAAACACTTTTTGAAAAAGATCAGAATTTAATTAACTCTAAAAATTGCTTTCGCCCTGATTTAGAATTAATGCTCAATTTACTATGTCCAGTTAAAAACTCAAACTCTCGTTCTATTGAATTTAACTTCTTTATGTCTTTTACTCTCGTACAAAAACTTTGTTATTAAACCTGTAAATTGAGACCATAAAAAGAGTGACTTTATTTTTAAACGTAATTTAACCAACTTAGTTTTGATTCCTTCATTCCGCTTACTTTACATACCGATACCTAAATAAATTAGCCAGACATGCTAAATAGATCTAAACAATCATTATGCTTAAATAAACCCATCTCAGGCAAATAATATAAATAAACAATAAAGCAGGGCATATATAAATTCAAACAATAATTAAAGAACCTGAATAATTTATAGCAATCTTTGAACACTCCACCACAGACCGGTTGGATTTGTTCTTGAATTCTTCAATCGGGCAGGAAAATAAAAGTGAAGGAATAAAAGTCTAGGGTCTAACGTAAGGTTAGATCTAGTAAAAGATACACAATAGTTTCCGGTGTAGAAACTATTGTGTAAAAAATTAATTAAGTGCTGAAAGATTAACTGGAAAAGAAAATAAAATAAAAAATTGCAAATAAAGCAAAAACTGTAAAAAGGTAATGGTATGCTTGCACGGCTGGAAGAGAAAAATTGAACGAAGAAGAGAGACGGCCGAGAGAGAGCTGCAGGGTTTTCCAAAAGCCACTATTTATATTACTCACTTTTTGTAAGGGTTTCCAAAAGCTTTCCGTGTAAAAAATCTTCACGTTCCATTAGTCAAGCGTAACAATAGGCTTCAACGTGCCTCTGTTGCGCTTCTGAAGCCAAAAATATAGGAGAATGGTGTGACGTCCGTCACACCATGTGTTACGTTCGTAACACAAGGCAGCAGGGCGTGACGCCCGTCACACCTTGTGTGGCGCTCGTCACAGGCTCAGCGCTTGTGCTTTTGGGTTGGGCTTTGGTTTGGTGGAATTTGCTTCTTTTCATTTCTTTTTGCACCTCCTTTTCTTCCTTTTTTCGCTTATGCTTCAAATAAGCTACCTGAGATAAATAGAAAGCAAAATACCAAGTAGTATCGAATAAAATGAAATAAATTGAAGTGAATAATAATATAATTTAATTAAATCGAGTCCTAGAATGTGATATTATTTCATGTTATCAGGTCATAAATTTGACCTCATTTGGATTTGGAATGAAGGAGTTGTGCATTTTAGAAGTTAAGGAAAATCACTTGTTCAATGGTATTGGCCCAAAATGACCTATAATGTTTTCTCTTGGCACATGCATTTTCAAGTTGAACTTGCACTTCCTCCAAACATAAAAATTGAAGTATACATCTTGAATTTCATCATGGAATTTTAATGGCTTTCATGTCATAAAAATTGAGCAAGTTATGGCCTTGGGAAGTTGACCTCCAAACTAGGGTTCAGACAAAATGACCTATAATCTTTCATCATAAAAAATGAATTTCCAAGAAAAACTAGCTTTATACCTCAACATGAAAGTTGTTTGGAATGTTATTTAGAATAACTTTTCTCTTGGAATAATTTTCATATGACACAAATTGCAGGAGATAGGGTCTAGGGAACCCCAGTTTTGACCATTTGGCTTTCTCTGATCAACCACCATGAACCAACTTGCTAGCTTGATATTCTATTGACTTTTGGGACTCATGGAGGATCATATATGCATAAGATGATTTAATGTGAAGTATCCCTTTAAATATTTGATCAAATGTTGAAGAAACTTATTGAAGAAGTCACACAAGATACCCAGATGAACTAGGGTTTCCAAGGCAAACAAACTCCAAAATCTTGATTATTTCTTGATCAAAATGACATGTGAAGATCATGGGGATCCATATATGACACTTAGAGCCAATTTCAAATAATTCTTGATTGAGCTCCTTGCATTGAGGGTCTCAAACCCTAGATATGATCTTGATAGAGCATAGGTGAGCATGTACACTACCTACAAAAGCAACAAACTATATATTGACATATTTTTGGTATTTTGGTTAGTGAATAAAGAAAAAACAAAATATGATACAATCTAAAGTTCTTGGTGACCTCTCCCAATCCAAAACCCAATGAATGAGGGGTAAGGAGGATGCCAAAGTGTGACCCCAATGCATATGATGAGATATCATGAGGGATCTTAGGGTCAAAATTGGGGTCTTACAGCTGCCCCTATTTAAGGATGTTCTAGATGAGGAGATGAAGGTTAAAATCTTCGTATCGACTCAGTAGAATGGACTTAAATAACAGCATATAGAAACAAATTTTGGTCCCTAAGAGACCTCGTGATGAAAATGATATGAATGCTAAAATAATCTATGTGGGGAAAATGTTGCCACAAAGGAAAAGAATCCGGAGAGACCGAAAGTCCACAGGAGCATAATGCTTTCCATAAGGAACAACTCACTAGGAAGACAGAGACTCTGGGGAATAAAAAGGTGCGCGTAGGCCAGACTACGACTTAAAATTGCTGGGGGACACGAGAGATTCCATGAAAATAAATCAATGGAAAGACTCAGCCGGGGATAAAGGAAAATCTGCTGGGGAAACGGGTAAATCAAGACAAAACTGAAATACTCGATCCAAACAGGGGACGGCGATTTCACTGAGGAAATATGCACTCAAACTCAACTGGGGAAGGAAAGAACTTCAATACAGGAGTATCAGAAGTATATTATCTACTACCGGTTACTGGGTAAGGAGATAACAAAATTTGTCAGAGAGGACATCCGTTACCGGTTAGGGTAAACATATCAAGGATGACTCGGTGAGGGCAACCAGGAGGTGTATTCATTACCAGTTACTAGGTAAGAATAACCTGTCGGGGAAAAGCAAAATAGGGTTTACAACTACCGATTACTGGGCAGAAGACCAAAGAGAGAGAATATATGTCACTGATTAAAGTGAACATATCAAGGATAGACTCAAAGGGAAGAATATCCGTCGTCGGTTAAGATGAACATATCAAGGATAGATTCCGAGGGGAGAAATAGGAATTATATCCATCAGCTACTGGATAGAATACCAAAGGAGAGAATGTCCGTCACCGGTTAGGATGAACATATCAAGGATAGACTCCGTAAAAGGGGCAATGGGATTCACAACTATCGACCATCGAGCAGAAGACCAAAAAGAGGAGGAAACCTGTCATCGGTTAGGATGAACATATCAAGGATTAACCCTCTAGGAAAAATAGGGATTACAACTACCTTTATTGGGTAGAACACCAAAACGAGAATATTCATCGTCGGATCGAGGTGTGCTACCAGTCGTTGGAAAGCTAAGAGAAAGAGCTACGACTTTCATGAAGAAGTCAGAAGCTAATTCAAACTGTAACGTGGTTGAAAAATCCGTTGAAGCCTTCAGCACTAGATTTATATTTTGTGTTGGGTTATTTAGTTTGGGCTTGGGTTATGTTTTGACCAAATTAGGTTTATTCTACTTTTCCTATAACCTAAGCAGCCGAAAACAGAACACGGTATCACTATTCACGAAAATTTGAAAGCTTATACGAATTCCATGGAGAACTAATCCCTCTGATTCGATCTGTCGTAATTCAGGTTCCAAAACTTGAGATTATTATAATGTTAATTTTAGTTTAATTCCTTTCAATGATATTTTGTGTTCTTGTATGCTTAATTCGATTGCATGAAATATATTGATTTAATTTGGTTGATTGTATGATCCTAACATAGGCACGTCACATTTGCTTAATTCGTTTTTGTGTCTGATCAATCATGTTTGCTTAATCCATGAAAACTTATCATGTTTGCTTAATTCGGACAATAGGATCATACATCTCACAAACTTCACCACGCTTGTCATTGAATTTGTATCCAAATAGGAATAGACAATCCGCTTAGGGTATTAAAATTATATTAATCGATGATAGTAGGAACTGAATCGGTAGATTGAATTATTTCATAATCACTTGTTTCATAACAGCTTATTTCAAGAATTGCTTTTAATAATCACTTTTTCTTAATCGAACACCAAACCAAATAACCCCCCTCTCTTAATTCGATTTAACTTTGGATAATAATAATCAAGAATCCTTGTGAGAACGATATCCGAGTTAAAATTGTTGTCGTACTACGTTTTTGAAAAAACACTCGTTTTGACCCGCGTGCGACAGCTGATCAATCATCATCATCAGAGATCTTGTCATCCCTTTATCCATACTCACTAGGATCATTCTTTTAGAACTTGAAACTAGAAGTCTTTAGAGCAATGGACTTCTTCTCTTCCACCTTGCCTTTACCTTTCTATTTCTTCATCATCTTTTCATATTATTTTTCATGTTTTTCCAAGAAAGTGAGTTCTTGCTCATGTTCTTCTAATTTACCAAGCAAAGTAGTAAGATCAAGTGCTTTAAGATCATTCGCCTCTTTGATAACGGTGACCTTGGGTTGCCACTCCCTGTTAAGACATCTTAAAACCTTGTTAGTAGCAGTATCATTGGAGATAGAATTACCTAGAGCGTTCAATCTATAAATAAGATATGTGAATCTCTTTTGCATGTCGGAAATGGTTTCACCATGCTTCATACAAAAGAGTTCAAACTCTTGGTTTAAAGTATTGATCCTAGTTTATTTGACTTCATTAGTTCCCTCACGGGCAACTTTTGTAATGTGTCCCACATAGCCTTGGCGGTTTCACCATGAGAGAAACGATAATACTCATCAACACATTGTGTGGATATGAGAATATTTTGTGCTTTCCAATCATGAGACCACAACTTCTTATCATTATCATTCCATTGATTTTCCGGTTTTGGTACGATGACGCCTTCAGCATTGGTCATTGTAATTTGATTAGGACCAGATGCAATGACGTCCCATACACCCTTATTAACGGAGTTGATATGGATTGGTGCTCTATTATACGCCCCTTTAGGTTCGGTAGCCATTATCTAATAAGCAAATCTTAAGACCAGAAACAACTAGAGCTCGTGATACCACTTTTTAGACGATAGGCCTAGATCTAAAGGGGGTGAATAGATCCCAAATTAAAATTTTATTCAAAATTTTGATTTAGAAAATTTATGGTGCAGAAGCAAGCTTAAAATATTTCTCATATCCAAAATCGTCTAACCGAACCTTCTATTGAAAACTCAGATATACGTATGAGTACCAATGGTATGATAATAATTCACAAGTTGATTTATCAATACTTCAAGCACTAAAATGAATACTCTACTAAAGTAACTATCTATCTCCAATGTCAACAACACACTAAAGACTAGTTGACACAATTCTTCAAACACTTTACGTGCAATCAACAAAGTTTGGATATTAGTATAGTGTTTTTAGTTCTTAAAAATCCAATCACTATCAAATGATAAGTGATTACTACAACAACACAATTTAACAAAGAATTCAAAAGTTATTATCCAAACAATATTGATCAAAAAATCAAAGTAATTAAAAATTTGTGAACCAAAAAATAAACAAGATAGAGAGAGAGAGAGAGAGAGAGAGAGAGAGACAAAGAGAGAGAGAGAGAGAGAGAGTATGCAAGGATTTGTTTAGGCAGTTCCCCAATCGAACTCGCTATGGGTACGTATACCCTCAATTCGAATTCGAATTGAGATATTAATATAATAAATCTTATTTTACAAAAGTATCAATGTAAGAGATGAGAAATCAAATCCCATAAGCCCTAGGTTTATTCTTGACTCTAGCACCTCCAAAAACCTTGATCAAAGCTTGATCAAGTCACCAATAATTCCGCATCAATTCACCTGTTGTTGCTACTTCCTTGCACAACGTCCTTGTCTTAAGGCTTTCACCTGGCTGAATTATTCCCAAGCGCACACTTACGGAATCCAAGATTTGTCAATGTGATCCATTGTTTCATGTTACTCCCTTACCGACACACCTAGTCTCAAGGCTTTCACTCGATCGAATCCGAATTGCACAATCTTGACAAAAACCTTCAAACCCTAAATATCTTGAAGGAAAACCCCAAACCGGTTTTCTTATTTGAATCCCTCAAAGCTCACAACCCAATATTCTCGATAAAACAAACCTAATTGGATGTTATCAATCCTAATATAGATGGTACCCAATCAAAAAATGATTATGTGTAATTTGATTGTGTGTATGCTTAGATTGAATTAAAGATGATGATATGCTGTGAAAATCTTGGATTCATGTAGGTTTTACTCACCCTAGAAACCTTACTAGAGAATGATGCATGTATGAAGTATTTATATGCATGGGTGATTTAGGGCAAAAGGAAATCAAAGGAGGATAGAAAAACATGAAATTTTGAAGAAAAATGTCGGATAGGTCGACCTATCCAGGTTATGTGTCGACCTGTTCGATGCATAGATTGACTTGTCCAAGGTCATGTGTCGACCTATGACAGTTATGTGCTCCCTATGTGTCGACCTGAAGACTCGACACATGAAACAGAGGCCACATGCTTTAATACAGTAGCATACCTGTCGACCTATAGACTTCATGTGTCGACCTATATCCATGAATTTTTTTCCATAGGTCGACCGGTAGTTCTATGTGTCGACCTATAGCTAGAAAGTTTTTCCATGGGTCGACCTATAATTCTATGTGTCGACTTGTACCGCTATTTTTCATACAACTTGAGTTTTCATGCATGTTTGATGTATGAGACCTTTCCCTCATTGTTTCCAAATGCTTTTATGCTTCCTAATATTAAGATGCATATAGATATTTAGAGGATACCGTCCAATATATATTTACGCTAAAGTATCCTAGTTTTTACATCATATAAAACACATCTAACGGAAGTTGCATTCATAGTGGATGCATTAAAATGGAACCTCAAAATAAATGAAAAATAATAATCCAAATTATTCAATTTTCACTTAATGACAACATGCTCTCTTATTCTATTCTTTTTATTTTAACATTTCTAACTAAAATTTGATTATTAATGCATGGAAAATAAAAAACAAAAACTAATAAAAGACAAAATAAAATGCAAATGATACCCAAAGAAAGTCAAACTTTGGCTTTGGCTTTCTTCAAAAGTAAGCTAATGAATGATGTAGATGAAAGCTATTAAAACAATGTGAAAAGGATGAAAGGGTTAATCAAGATCAAAAGGTCAAAACTTTGACTTTATTGGATGTATGCAGATGAATAATTTTGACTAATGAAAAAAAGCATGACCAAATGTAATGGTCATGTTGATGCAGATGAAAATGCAATGTGATCACACTAAAATTTACGTATTTTCGACTCCGATTTCACATGAATTCTAGTTGTTTTATGGTCATTTTGTTGTGTTATTACTGTGTTTTCCTTTGTTTTCAGGTTTTTACTTTAATCGGAGCCCCGATCGAGAAAAGGAGCGAAAAAGAGCCAAAAACCCTAAAATTCAGCATTTTGCTCTTATGGCCTACCCAATGGCGGGCGCCACAGGCCAAGCCATGACGTGTCAAATTCAACTTCCATCAACTCCCACGTTTTCCCACTACTTCCACTAAGGCGCCCCATATTGTGCTTGTGGCGGGCGCCACAAGAGGAAAAACGGTTCCCTCCTATTTTCAAGTTGAAGGGCATCCAAGTCATTTCCATCTTTTTACTTGCTTATAAATAGAAACGCGAATTCACTTTTATAATCATCCAAACTTAGAACAGAGGCAAACTCAGAAGCAAATTTGTTTAACTTAGGCATATATCAGTATTTTATAGTGGTAATTGCTTCGCATTGGGGTGTTACCACAATTGTGTAATCAAGTCTGTGATAGAGTCTGTAATCGAGTTTGGAGCACTTTGGAAGGAAGTTAATCCTGCCGCCATTTTCTTTTCCGCATTGCAATTTACTCAGCCCTCCGATTGGAGCAGGTTTTTATTACTCGCCTTTACTTTATTTATTTCCCGCACTCGCTTTTATTTTGTTTATTTCCCGCACTCGCCTTTACTTTATTTATTTCCCGCACTCGCTTTTATTTTGTTTATTTCCCGCACTCGCCTTTACTTTATTTATTTCCCGCACTCGCTTTTATTTTATTTATTTCCCACACTCGCTTTAAATTTTTTATTTCCCGCACTCGCTTTTACTTTATTTATTTCTCGCACTCGCTTTAAATTATTTATTTCCTCGCACTCGCTTTAAATTATTTACTTTCCGCACTCGCACTACTTTTATTTACTTTCCGCACTCGCACTACTTTTATTTACTTTAATGCACTTTTACTTTACCATGTCTAACTAAATTTATAAGGTTAGAATGTAAGGATCGTAATTAAACCAGTAATCCGTACAATTGTTCGTAGAAACACTTAAGGGCTATTTTAATTTTCAACTTAAGTTTTCCCGCACTTCAATTTCGTTGGGTAAGATCGAAAGTCGTCCAACGTCTTTATAAACTTAATTGTTTTTAACTATTTCAAAAACAGCGAAAGCGCTTTGTCTAGTTCATTAGGAGTTTTTAACATTAAGAAGAAAAGAGATTTTAAAACTATTTTCGGACGCGTTTATAAGTTTAGAGTCTGGTTCGTAAGAACCTCTTTTGGTTAAGAAATCCAGGTTATAATACTTTTCAACTTAGTCAAGATACTATATTTCTTAAAAATAGGTTTACTACTCTAACGCAATGCGCGCCTTTTTATAAGTGACAATAAGAGGGTTTGATTAGGGAGTACAACTCGGTTCTGAATACGCGAAAGCGACAGTTCCCGTTAAATTAGTTCTTTTCAAAGTAGGAAACATTGCCCATAAGTAGCTCTATTAGCAAGTACTTGGATTATCCATTGATTACGTGAATTGCATTCGACCCTGTCTTTATCAATTATAAATCTATTTCAACACTTTACTTTTCATTGCACACTACAAAAACACTTATTTCGATTGCCTTTGATAAACACCATAACGACAGATAACGATAGATTGACACTTGGTCTCTGTGGATTCGATAATCTTTTATATTACTCTGACGCGTTCGTATACTTGCGAAAAGCACGCATCAAGTTTTTGGCGTCGTTGCCGGGGACCAATTTCGTCAAATTTCATTTTCCTGTTGTTATATCGTTTAGACTTAGGCTATTTCCCGCCGGCCAATGCGAAGAACTCGCAGCACCGGAAGTTTAAGTTTAGTATACCCTCTGGCGGAACCTGAACGTTACGCTCACGCACGTTTATTCTTTCATAGAATTAAGAGAGCTATGGCCGAAGATCAAAACCAAAGACCTCTTAAAGATTTCGCTCAACCATCTAATGAAGAACCTAGTTCTAGTATAGTAAACCCAACTATCCCAGCCAATAATTTTGAACCTAAACCATCCCTGTTGCAACTAGTGCAACAGAGACAATTCGCGGGTCTCGCTACCGAGAATCCTAACCAACATTTAAAAATATTTCTTCAATTAGCATATACTTTTAAAACCAATGGAGCTTCTCCTGAGGCAATACGTTTAAGATTATTTCCTTTTTCCGTCAGAGATAAAGCCCTATCATGGTTAGATTCCCTTCCACCCAATTCCATTACGACTTGGGATAACCTTAGAAGAGTTTTTCTTGCTAGATATTTTCCCCCGAGTAAGACCGCCGTTCTTCGAAACCATATAACTAGATTTACCCAAAACCAAGGAGAATCGTTGTTCGAAGCTTGGGAGAGATATAAAGAGTTGTTACGAGCATGCCCACATCATGGATTAGAAAATTGGTTAATCATTCAAACCTTCTATAATGGACTTCATTACAACACAAAGATGACCATCGACGCTGCCGCAGGCGGTGCTCTGATGAACAAACCTTATCCTGAAGCTAGTTCCCTCATCGAAGATATGGCTCAAAACCATCAATCATGGGGAGTCGAACGAGCGACAGTTGAGAAGAAGGAAGCCCAAGGAGGAGTGCATGAACTAAGCTCTATAGACATGATGCAAGCTAAAATGGATGCATTAGCCCTCAAGGTCGAGCATATGTACACGAACCCGAATACTGTAGCCGCAGTTTCGTCGGATTATGAGATATGTGGAACCCAAGGACACCAATCCGCAGAATACAGTCTGTTAAACGAAACCCACTCCGAGCAAGTGAACTACACCCAAGGGAACCCATATTCGAATACCTATAACCCTGGACGGAGGAATCACCCGAACTTCTCCTATAAAAACAATAACCCTATTCAAAATAATGCACCTCCGAGACCTAGTTATCAAGCCCCTAGATCAAATCAACCTATGCAACATGTGCCACCAAAGCCGAGCCTTGAGAAAATTATAGAAAATTTTATCACCGCTCAAACCCAACAAAACAAGGAGTTCATGAACCAAAACATTCATGTTAACGAATTGATTACTCAGTTAGAAACCAAGGTTGACCAAATAGTTACTCATACCAAGATGCTTGAAACCCAGATCTCTCAGGTAGCTTTAAACCAAGCCCCTCAGACTACACCTGGAGGACAATTCCCTGGACAACCTCAATAAAATCCGAGAGGACAAGCCAATGCCATTACCCTACGAAGTGGGAACGCTTATAATGAGCCACCAAACCCTAGATTAAGTGAACCCGAAACTTCTAAGGAATATACCAAACCTACGGACGAAGTAAAGGAACCAGAGGAACCTGAAAACCAGGAAGGTCGAGATAAAGGAGAAGAACCTAAAGATAAAATTTACGTACCGCCCCCGCCATATAAACCACCTATACCATATCCCCAAAGACTCAAACAAACCCAGATCAATAAACAATATCAAAAATTTATTAAAGTTATAGAAAAACTTCATGTAGAAATCCCTTTCACAGAAGCCATCACCCAAATACCTTCTTATGCAAAGTTTCTCAAAGACATCCTTACCAACAAACGTAGACTTGACGATCCGAAGCCTTTGGAATGTAATGTTATTTCCGAGGACAAATTAGCAAAGAAAGATAAAGATCCTGGAAATTTATCCATTCCTTGCCTTTTGGGTAATCATGTCATCGAAAAAGCTTTTCTAGACTTAGGAGCTAGTGTGAGCTTAATGCCTCTAGCAGTTTGTGAGAGATTAAACTTAGGAGAATTACAACCCACTAAGATGTCACTTCAGTTAGCCGATAGATCTGTTAAATATCCGATAGGCATTTTAGAAGATGTCCCTATTAGGATAGGTCAACTATTTATCCCTACTGATTTTGTCGTCATGGACATAAAAGAGGACAATGATATACCAATTCTTCTAGGTAGACCATTCTTATCGACTGCAGGAGCCATAATAGATGTCAAGAAAGGAAAGTTGACATTTGAGGTAGGTGAGGAGAAAATAGAATTTATACTTTCGAAATTTCTTATGGCACCTGTAATAGGAGACTCGTGTTATACCTTAGATATCATTGATGAATGTGTTAGAGAATTAGAACAAAAAGAAATTATAAAAACAATTAAGTTACCATCAACCCCCATAAAGGAAGATGATGACTTTAAAAACCTTACATCGATGATAACCTTTACGAATGTTTATCCCTTACCCTAGATCCTATGCCATGCCCTAAGAAACCAACCTTAGAACTTAAGGAACTGCCTAAGAACCTGAGATATGAGTTCCTCGATGAAAAGATGAACCGTCCAGTTATAGTTAGTGTTACCTTGAGCCAAGAGGAAACGAACCAACTTTTAGACGTTTTACGAAGACACCCCTCAGCCTTAGGATATAATATCTCTGACCTAAAAGGTATAAGCCCATCCGTATGCATGCATCGGATTTCGCTCGAAGAAGATTCAAAACCCTCTAGGGAACATCAGAGAAGAATAAACCCTATAATGAGTGATGTTGTTAAAAAGGAAGTTCTTAAGTTACTTAAGGCAGGTATAATCTACCAGATCTCGGATAGTAAGTGGGTGAGCCCTGTGCATGTAGTACCTAAAAAGGGAGGCATCACAGTCGTGCAAAACGATAAAGGCGAACATGTAGCAAAACGTTTAGAAGGAGGATGGCGGATGTGTATAGATTATAGAAAATTAAATAAAGCAACTAGGAAGGATCATTTCCCCTTACCATTTATTGACCAGATGTTGGAGCGTCTAGCCAGACACTCTTACTTCTGCTATTTAGATGGATACTCTGGATTCTTCCAAATACCTATTCACCCTGAAGATCAAGAAAAAACTACCTTTACATGCCCCTATGGAACTTTTGCCTACAGACGAATGTCGTTCGGCCTCTGTAATGCTCCAGCTACTTTCCAACGCTGCATGATGTCAATATTCGCAGATTACCTAGATGGTATCATGGAAGTGTTTATGGATGATTTCTCGGTTTGCGGATTCGATTTTCACAATTGTCTTGCTAACCTTGAGAAAATCCTGGAGAGATGCGTGGAGGTGAACCTCGTGCTAAATTGGGAAAAATGTCATTTCATGGTGACCGAAGGAATAGTTTTAGGACATATAGTTTCCGAAAAAGGTATAGAGGTAGATAAAGCTAAAATAGAAGTTCTAGAAAACCTAAAACCCCCAAAAACCATCAGAGAAGTCCGAAGCTTTCTTGGACACGCTGGATTCTACCGGCGTTTTATTAAGGACTTCTCCAAGATCACAAAACCTTTAACTGGACTTTTAATGAAAGATGATGAATTCATTTTTGATGAAAAATGTAATTACGCATTTAATCTTTTAAAGCAAGCACTAATCTCAGCACCCATTATGAAACCGCTCGATTGGTCGGAACCGTTTGAGATAATGTGCGATGCTAGTGATTATGCAGTTGGAGCCGTTCTAGGACAAAGGAAAGATAAAAAATTACATGCCATTTATTATGCCAGTAGAACCCTAGATGTTGCCCAGCTTAACTACGCAACAACCGAAAAAGAGTTACTCGCTGTAGTTTTTGCTATAGACAAATTTAGATCTTATCTAGTAGGAGCAAAAATTATTGTTTACACCGATCATGCTGCCATTCGTTACCTATTAAGTAAAAAAGATGCCAAGCCCAGGTTACTCCGATGGATTCTATTACTACAAGAGTTTGATTTAGACACAAGAGATAAAAAAAGGCACTGAAAATGTAGTAGTCGATCACCTTTCTAGGCTAGAACATCTAAAACCTGAACTAGTACCCATAAATGATGATTTCGCCTATGATAGACTGATAGCTAAAGTAGAAACCATTGAAGATGATAACCTAGATCCTTATGAGCACCCCCAAAATTCCTTAGCAATAAGTAACGTACCCTGGTATGCAGATTTCGTTAATTACCTAGCTGCTGATATAGTACCCCCTGATCTTGACTACCACCGCAAGAAGAAATTCTTCCACGATGTGAGAAACTTCTATTGGGACGAACCGCTCCTTTTTAAAAGGGGTAAAGATGGCATTTTTCGCCGTTGCGTTCCAGAAGAAGAGGTAAATAGTATTATCGAGCATTGTCATTCTGCACCTTATGGTGGACATGCGAGCACATCTAAGACATACGTCAAGATTCTTCAAGCTGGCCTATTCTGGCCTACCATGTGGCGTGATGTCTATGTTTACATTGTCAAATATGATAGATGCCAACGCACTGGAAACATTTCAAGACGTGATGAAATGCCCTTAAGAAACATTTAGGAAGTAGAACTCTTTGACGTATGGGGTATAGATTTCATGGGACCTTTTCCACCATCCTTAGGAAATAGGTATATCTTAGTAGCCGTAGACTATGTGTCTAAGTGGATTGAAGTTATAGCTGCACCCACAAACGACACTAGGGTAGTAATCAAACTATTTAAAAATTATATATTCCCTAGATTTGGAACACCACGTTTAGTCATAAGCGATGGAGGATCACACTTTATATCGAGAATATTTGACAAACTTTTAAGAAAATATGGAGTTAGGCATAGAGTAGCAACGCCGTACCACCCACAAACTAGTGGCCAAGTAGAAGTATCTAATAGGGAGATAAAACAAATCCTAGAGAAAACTGTTTCTATTTCTAGGAGAGATTGGTCTCAGAAGCTTTAAGAAGCATTATGGGCCTATAGAACCGCTTTCAAAACCCCTATAGGAACTACTCCTTACCAACTAGTTTATGGGAAATCATGTCACTTACCATTCGAGTTAGAGCATAAAGCCTATTGGGCCATTAAAACTTTGAATTTAGACTACCTAGCCGCTGGAGAAAAGTGTACCCTAGACATTCATAAATTAGAAGAATTTAGGCAATCTGCCTACGAGAATGCAAAAATATATAAAGAGAGGACAAAAGCCTATCACGACAAAAGAATAGTAAAGAAAAACTTCAATGTAGGCGATTCTGTTCTCCTTTTCAACACTAGGTTACGACTTTTCCCTGGAAAGCTACGTTCAAGATGGACTGGTCCTTTCGAAGTATCCAAGATTCTGAGATCCGGAGCCGTAGAAATCAAGAACCAAACCTGTATCCCATTCGTTGTAAATGGACAAAGACTAAAGCTCTACGAAGGAGGAGACACTCCAACATACTACTCAAGCCACACCTTGATTGATCCACCGATTCCTACTACTACAGGTGTATAAATTTTGATCGTCAAGCTAATGACGTTAAACAAGCGCTGCGTGGGAGGCAACCCATGGTTTTTCTTTTTCATTTTACTTTATTCGCATTTATTTACATTTATTTTTATTTTTATTTTATTTTATCTTATTTTGCATTGAGACTAAGATTTGAATGGTTTGTATTTTCAGGATCACTTTCCTAACTTTTACAGGATGCAGGGTTTCGATGACATGCATGTTGCCTATAGAGATAATGCTCAGAGTGAGCGCTACATTGCCCTGTATCAGCGCCCTATGGCACCCACACGTTACCCTGATCAGCATTGTATAGAGGCACTGGGTATCGAGCCTAATATCCGATTCCTTAGCCACCAGCTCCACTGGGACGAATTTGCTGATGACTTGAGTAACACATATAGGAACCTGAGTTTGGAGTTCCTGAGTTCACTCGACTATGACCCATACTCTGGACCAGATAGGAATGCTGCTTTCAGACATTTTGGAGTTGAATACTCCTTCAGCCAGAAAGAGTTCGGCGACCTATTGGGTTTCCAGAACACTCCTGATGTTATCCCGGAGACACCTATGGGATATTTCCTGGGTAAGGAAGTGGAGAAGTTTTGGAATGATATATCAGGTGGCGGAAGCCAGGATCCATCTACGCAGTTATCTTATGTCATACATAACCCAGCCTTCAGATATTTTCAGATGATATTAGCACATTCCTTCCTGGGAAGACCGGATGCAGAGACATTACTGAGTGAAGAGGAGATCTTCCTATTATTTTGCGCATCCCAGGTGTCATTCGGTGAACTGACTTGGGGTATTTTGCTTTTTATCGCAATGTCGCGGATAGCAAGAGTCGCCACCGACTTTTCTTTTATCCAATAAGGAAAGGTGGAAAAGAACAGGAAAGACCTCAATAGATTTTGGGTTCGGGAGGTACATTATACAAAGGGAAGGTGTTAGCACCCTTTGTATCCATGGTTATCCATGGGGTCTTAATTGCTGGATCACTTATATTTTTGTCTGAAAAGTGTTGGTGAATTGCTTAAAAATGTTTGAAAGAGAGTTTAACTTTGTAATGATTCTCGTATGAATGTATACAAAGTGTTTATCTCGTTTGATTTTGAAAGCGGTTTAGAAAAGGTATAACTTGGTAATGATTCTAGTGTGAATGTATACCAAGTGTGACGTGTGAAAAATGTTTTAGGTTGTGAGTCAGCAATTAAGAGTTATACCTATCCGAGGTCTTTGTGGGCATTTCCTATCCTGAGGAGGGTAAAACTGTCCTTACTATTGAGAAGTAAGTAATTTTATCCTTTGGATATAAAGGGACATCGTAGGGTCATCGCTTGGTCATTGAAGGCAACATTTGTAAGGATACCTTAGCATTCAGAGGGACGATCATCATTTAACCGTAGGCTACACCGAACGGTCATCGAGGGACAAAGGCAACATTCGAGGGACTATGATGATTTAATCGAAGGGTCTTTGCTAAGTGTATCCCCACATTCGCGGGACATGACCGTAATACCGTAATATCGTAAGGCACAAGAGAGGTCCAAGATCACATATTTAAAGGCCATATTTTAAAGTCAATTAGGTGATTAGGATGAATCTCCACATTAAAATCAATACATTAAAATTAATACATTAAAATTAATACATTAAAATTAATTAAGCAATTTAGGGTGGATCTTCATAAGGGTATCCCACAAATAAAGTGGAAGGCCTAAACAGCACTCTTTTCCTGGGATATGTGAACCTTTACAAAATTCAGCAAACGGGTTAGAATACCAATCAGGGTGCAATCAAGAGTTGCACCAAAGCAGTAATAGTATCAGGTAAACAAAGCATGGTTATAATAAAACAGGTCAGATGGGCAAAGATCAAAACAGAGCGAAAAAAAAAAACAGCGGCATCCATTACAACAATTCAAGGTATCCAGGCATACTTAAGTCCACATGCAAACCCTCAAATATATTTATGAATTCAATTATGGTATCACATGTGAATTCGGAACATAAAGCGGCGATAGTAACGCAAACCTGTTTGTAATTGAATTGCAACCTTGAATTAGCCGATCGGATCGAATTGAGCGGTGCCGCCGGCTTTTCCTTCAGGGTTTCCTTTAGGGTTACTCGGAATAAGTTAAACAGTAGTCCTGAACACTCCACCACAAGCCGGTAGGATTTGTTCTTGGATTCTTCAACTAAACAACAAATTAAAACGAAGGAAATAAACTAGATCCTAACGTAAGGTTAGATCCGGTAAAAAGGTACACAATAGTTTCCGTTGTAGAAACTATTGTGCGAAAAGAATTAACTAAATGCTAAAAAGGAAATAGGAAATTGCAAGGGAAATAGTGTAGAACTCGTAGGAAAAACAATGCCTAAGCCGATGGAAAAGAAAATATGCAAAAGCGAAAACGACAAAGGAAAAAATGTGGAAAAGCTTCCGCCCCTTTTGGTTTTGCAAGTAGCTATTTATATATGCTTCAGTAACCGCTTCCGCTGCCAAAAAGGTCTTCAACGTACATAAAAGCATGGCGTGGATATAGGGCTCAACACTCCCTCAACGCTCAACGTCTCTGAGGCGTTCCTTGCGCCAAAAATGTAGGGGAATGGTGTGACGTCCGTCACAGGGGTGTGCAAGGCGTGACGCTCGTCACAGCCTCTGTGACGCTCGTCACAGGTGCAACACCTGTGTTCTTGTACTTTGGGCTGGGCTTTGCTATTTGGTTCGTTTTCTCTCCTTTTTGCACCTCTTTTCCTCCATTTTTACTTGTGCTTCCAAATAAGCCACCTGAGACAAATAGGAAGAAAATACCGCGTAATATCTAACAACATAAAGTGAACTGAAATAAATAATGATAAAATTTAATTGAATTAAGTCCTAAAATATGATATAATTTCATGTTATCACTAGGCGAGCGTGTAGCGAACAGGCCAGTTTGGGTCATTCGTGAGCTAGGCCTTCGTTCCTTTAAGATCAGTGTCATAAAAATGAGTCGGAGTGCCCTGAAAAAATGTCTTGAAATATTAATGGGCAAATTTTGGGGTATGACAGCTGCCCCTGTTCAATATTCTTGAACCGAGAGAGTCAGAATGGTATGTACGCCATTCGTGGTCTGGAGGTGGAAGATTATTGAACACTTAGAACGCCCCAAAAATTTGCCCTTGTCAATTAGTTAGTCTTGATGGAGATGGGCTTAAAGATGCCATCTAGGAAGTTTGATGATGAGAGATTCAGAGTGCGTCGTACGTTAGAAGATATCTGAAGTCACGGGTGTCACTGGGTCATACGCTAGACCGTATAGTGGGTCATTCATTAGGCCATCGACTTCCCTGGGGATTTAGAATGGGTCATACGCCGCTGGGGATAAAGGATCAGAATGGATCGTACGCTAGATCGTATCTGAGTTGCGGAACGAGCCGTCCGTTAGGCTGTATCGTTACTGGGGGTGAAGGATCAGAATGGATCGTATGCTAGATCGTATCTGAGTTGTAGACTGAGCCGTCCGTTAGGCTGTACCTGATGATGAAGGGGGGGTAGTCATACGCCAGACTACACTTCAGAATGTACCGTATGCTAGGTAGCATTTGAGGGGATGAACATCCAAGCGGGTCGTAAGCTAGACCGTCTCTGAGTAGCAGGACGAGCCGTCCGTTAGGCTGCATCCGATAATAAAGGGGTAGTCATACGCCAGACTACACTTCAGAATGTACCGTACGCTAGGTAGCATCTGAGGCCTTGAAGGTCCAAATGGGTCGTATGCTAGACCGTATTGGAGTTGTTGAAGGTCAGAATGGATCGCACGTTAGATCGCATCTAAGTTGAAAGAGTCATATGTTGAGCTGAATCAGAATGAACCGTATGCTAGGCTATATCTGATAGTATTTGTATATGTTGTATTTGCAATAAATGTCTGGGATGGGCTTATAGATGCCATCGTTAGGAGGATGTCAGAATGAATGTTGACATGGAGTATATCTGAAAGATGTAGTTGAATCCTGAACGTAATGGACCTTTGTTTTGACTGTATCAGGGGAATAATTAACCTGAAAAATAAAGTTAGCTTCATGCCATGTCATGATGCATGAGATGTTTTATGCTTCCGAAAATAACTGCGAACGATGTATGCATGCGTATGCTGTGAAATGATGTAATGAATGAATTATGCATCTGAAAAGTCCTTCCAGAGGACTCTACTGGGGAAAATAAATCTCAATCTTCTGGTTGGGGAGATACTGGTATCGATGACCCTTTCTTAGCCGGGGATGCTTGATTTTTGTCTGATGGTAAAAATGTTCAACAGAAGCCTGGCTGGGGGTGGAAGAGATGACCCATTTGTCTAGTAATGCCACTCTCTTCTGGGAATGACTGGCTTTGCTGGGGGATAGGATTAGCAATGGATTCATTGGAAAGCATGATTAGACCTTCTCCTCGATCCTGAAGTCTAGTAGTAATCGCTATTTCTATTTTATGCACGCATTTTTGGTAAACATCGATCATATCCAAATGCATATATTAATTCGAATTAAATCAATGGACGCTTATGCAAACAAAACAGAGAAAGTAAAACAAAAGCATTTTTTTTTGAAACTAAAATTATATTGATTTCGAAAGAGGGCCCATAAACAGGCAATTTGTGTACAAGGAGACAGCAATCCTAGTAAGAGGAAATTGTCAAGAAAATAAAGAGAAAGCTATGCAGACAAAGTCCTATTGACTTTAATTCCACTACTGCCATTATGTCTTCAAGCCTCTCATCTCCTGCTGTCGGATAGAAGTGATTAGCTTGTTCAGTCCTTTGAACTTGGATGAAGCTGTCTGAGAACGGGACGTAGTCATACGCTTTAATCCCTAATTTTTGCCTGGACCGCCTTTTCAGGTTTTCAATCCACCAGGATACCCCTTTTTGCCCAAGCCGCCTTTTCAGGTTTTCGACTTGCCGGGTGCATATTTTTTATGTTTATCCCTAATTTTTGCCCGAACCCTTTTGGTTCGCCGGGATGCCCTTACTTTTGCCTAGATACGTCGACCTAGCGGGTCTCTTTTATGCGTAGTATTTTTTAACTATGTCTGCGTTTACGGGATGCGGGAAGTCTTCGCCGTCCATTGTAGCTAGTATCATGGCTCCACCAGAGAATACCTTCTTAACTACAAACGGCCCTTCGTACGTGGGAATCCATTTGCCTCTGGGATCACCTTGTGGTAGAGTGATGCGCTTTATCACCAAGTCGCCAATTTGATACACCTGTCTCTTGACTCTTTTGTTAAATGCCTGGGTCATGCGCTTCTGATATATCTGTCCATGACACACAGCCGCAAGTCTCTTCTCATCGATCAAGTTTATCTGGTCGAGTCGAGTCTGAATCCATTCATCTTCATCTAAGCCCGCCTCTTTTATGATTCTTAGAGAGGGAATCTGGACTTCCACTGGTAAAACGGCTTCCATCCCGTAGACTAAAGAGAAAGGAGTTGCTCCTGTCGAAGTGCGTACTGAAGTGCGATAACCGTGAAGAGCAAACGGTAACATCTCATGCCAGTCTTTGTACGTCACCGTCATCTTTTGTATGATCTTCTTGATATTCTTATTAGCAGCTTCTACAGCGCCATTCATCTTTGGTCGGTACGGAGAAGAGTTATGGTGCTTTACGTTGAACTGCGTGCAGAGTTCAGTAATCATCTTGTTGTTCAAATTAGTACCATTGTCGGTGATAATCCTTTCAGGGATACCATACCGACAAATAAGACTATTCTTGATGAACCGTGCCACCACATTCTTGGTGACAGAAGCAAATGAGGCGGCCTCTACCCACTTTGTAAAGTAATCAATAGCGACAAGGATGAAGTGATGCCCGTTAGAAGCAGTAGGTTTAATCTCTCCAATCATGTCAATGCCCCACATTGCAAAGGGCCAAGGTGCGGTCAACACGTTCAATGGAGCAGGAGGTGCATGTACTTTATCCGCATATATCTGGCACTTGTGACAGGTTCTGGAGTGATGGTGGCAATCAGCTTCCATGGTAGACCAATAATACCCTGATCTCAGAATCTTCTTGGCCATCGTATGTCCACTAGAATGAGTCCCAAAAATACCATCATGCATATCTCCCATAATCTTTTCTGCTTCCTTTTTATCCACACAGCGAAGCAAAGTCGAATCGTGGTTACGTTTGTATAATACTCCATTACTCAAAAAGAATTTAGCAGAGAACTTCCTCAGGAATTTTCTATCATTGATAGATGCCCCCTCAGGGTACTCCTGAGTTTCTAAATATCTTTTTACTTCGTGGAACCAAGGTTTCTCTTCCACTTCATCAGTATTAAGCTCATAACAATGTGCTGGTTCATCCAATCGCTCAATGGTGATCATGGGAGCTTCATTGTCCCATCTGACTCTGAACATAGATGACATGGTAGCCAATGCGTCTGCCAACTGATTCTCTTCTCGTGGGATATGTTCGAATGTAATCTCTCCAAAGTATGGGGTTAGTGACAACACCTTCTCTCGATAAGGGATGAGATTCGGATGTTTAGTGTCCCATTCTCCTTTGATCTGACTGATTACTAATGCTGAGTCCCCGTACACACTCAAAAACTTGACCCGCAGGTTTATAGCAGCCTTGAGTCCCAAAATACATGCTTCATACTCAGCCATATTATTGGTACAATGAAAACATAGTCTAGCAGTGAAAGGCGTATGGTAACCCTCGGGAGAAATGATTACCACACCAACACCATGGCCCAATGCATTAGAAGATCCATCAAAAACCATAGTCCATCGGGATCCCGGTGCGGGTCCTTCATCCGGTCCATGTTCTTCATGATTGGTAACAAACATGACATCTTCATCTGGAAACTCAAAATTCATAGATTGGTAATCATCCACCGCTTGATGAGCCAAATGATCAGCTAGCACGCTTCCTTTGATTGCTTTCTGAGTAGTATACTGGATGTCATACTCTGTTAAGATCATCTGCCATCTTGCTATTCTTCCGGAGAGAGCGTATTTCTCAAATATGTATTTGATAGGATCCATCTTAGAAATCAATAAAGTGGTGTGATTCAACATATACTGTCTCAGTCGGCGAGCAGCCCAGGCCAAAGCACAGCAAGTTTTCTCGAGCAGTGAGTATCTTGTTTCACAGTCGGTAAACTTTTTGCTAAGGTAGTATATGGCATGCTCTTTTCGACCAGACTCGTCATGTTGCCCCAACACACACCCCATTGAATTTTCTAACACGGTCAAATACATGATTAGAGGTCTTCCTTCAACTGGTGGCATCAGAATTGGAGGTTCTTGAAGATACTTCTTGATTTTGTCAAAAGCTTCTTGACATTCCTCATTCCATATCATCTCTTGATTTTTCCTCAGTAGCTTGAAGAGGGGTTTGCAGGTGGCGGTCAAATGGGAGATAAATCGGGCAATGTAATTCAAGCGTCCCAAGAAACCTCTGACTTCTTTATCTGTACTGGGAACTGGCATTTCTTGAATAGCTCTCACCTTGGCCGGGTCAACCTCAATCCCTTTACCACTGACAATAAAGCCCAGGAGTTTGCCGGACCTTACCCCAAAGGTGCATTTGTTCGGGTTCAACCTCAACTTGTATTTCTTCAACCTCTCGAACAGTTTGTATAAATGATCGAGATGTTCCTCCTCAGTATGAGATCTGGCTATCATGTCATCCACATACACTTCTATTTCATGATGGATCATATCATGGAACAAAACCACCATAGCACGCTGGTACGTTGCCCCTGCATTCTTTAAACCAAATGGCATTACTTTATAACAGAACGTGCCCCAGTGCGTCACAAACGTAGTTTTCTCCATGTCCTCAGGCGCCATCTTAATCTGGTTGTAACCTGAGAATCCATCCATGAATGAGAACACCTTGTGTTGAGCGGTGTTATCTACCAGAACATCAATGTGCGGAAGTGGAAAGTCGTCTTTGGGACTCGCTTTATTCAAATCTCTGTAGTCTACACACATTCGCACCTTACCATCCTTCTTTGGCACTGGTACCACATTAGCAACCCATTGAGGATAAGAAGTAACAGCCAGAAAACCTGCATCCAATTGTTTCATAACCTCGGCTTTGATTTTCTCAGACATTTCAGGACGCATGCGACGAACCTTTTGCTTAACAGGACGACATTCTTCCCTCGTTGGCAGTCGATGCACTACTATATCGGTATCCAGTCCTGGCATGTCTTCATAAGACCAAGCAAAAATCTCTACATAGTCATGCAACATCTGAATCAACCTTCTTTTGACACTGTTTTCCAAGCCTGCTCCTATTTTGACTTCTTTCTTGTCTACTTCGGTACCCAGATTTACAATCTCAACTGACTCCTCGTGCGGCTGTATAGTCCTCTCTTCCTGCAGTAACAGTCTGGCAAGTTCTCCAGGTACTTCACAATCTTCCACACTTCCATCCACGGCTTGGTAGATCGGATTTTCAAAGTCATAATGAACAGTAGTAGAACTATTATCAACAGGATCCAGAGTGGGTATGGATCTGCAATTCGTTACGTGAGTGTGTGTAAGAAAACATAGCTTGTTTGGAAGATGACAGAAAAGATAAAGAGCGCAATATTTGAATGCAAAAAGTCCATTGATTTATTGAATATGAATATGCTTATGAAGATGACAAAACCCTTAACAAATTAGCTGTTGTGCCCCGGGCATAGACACAATGCTTGGAGAAGTTCAATTGTAAAAAAAACAAAAATTTGCAACACTAAAATAGACAATAACAATTACTCCTGACTAAAGGAAATCGGGATAGTGTCTTCAGCCTTCCAATTATTGAGTTCGTCACCAATTGTTGGGAAAATCCAGCTATCCAGGTCGCAATCGCTGTCAGCATCTTCTACAGCATTAATTTGACTCTTGTCAGAGCTGAACCCCAGGCCAAATTTGTCAGACTTGTACGGTACGTCGATCAATTGACCCCAGCCAGTACGACCACCATCTTCAACCACGGCTTGAGCGTCCTTCAGAGAAATCATAGCAGGAGGTGCACGAATAACCTTGGGTACAAGGGGAGTTGGCTTAAGGACAGGATTGGTCGGAGGAACTACTTCAAATGATTGACAATGAGTCTCAATGAATTCACCATCCATCTCGACGTATCTAAAGGTATGCACACTACTGACAATGTACTCTTCTTTTCCACACACGGTGACAATTTTGCCCTTTGTGGGATACCTCAACTTTTGATGGAGAGACGAGGCTACAGCGCCTGCCCCATGAATCCAAGGGCGTCCCAGTAAGCAGGAATAGGCAGGACGAATGTTCATTACATGGAAGGTGGTATTGAAGACTTGAGGTCCTATCTTGATAGGGAGGACTACTTCGCCATGGACAACACTCTTCGCACCATCGTAAGCACGTACCACAATGTCACTAGGTTTCAGTTCGATGCTTTTACAGTCCAGCTTATCCAGCACAACTGTTGGCAGCACATTCAAGGAAGAGCCATTATCGATCAACACATGAGACAAAGTGATTCCCCTACACTCAATGGAGATATGCAGGGCTTTATTGTGATTCTTTCCTGCTGGTGTCAGATCAGCATCGGAAAAGCCTAGGCCATTGTCAACAGCCAAGTGAGCAACATAATTTTCGAACTGATCGACAGATGTTTCCTGAGGCACATGAGCAGTCTTCAAGAATTTTATCAATGCATTGGCATGAGGTTCAGAAGATAACAACAAGGATAACATCGAGATCTTAGACGGGGTATGCCCCAACTGTTCTACAACATAAAAATCACTCTTGCGAATGATTTTCAGCACTTCTTCCATTTCTTGTTTGGCAACATCTTCGGGAGTAACTTCGGCCGGTGTCTCTGACTGAGAAGGATTGACTGGTTCCTTTCCTCGAGTTTCAAGGACAGGAGGTGAGATTTCTGGAGAGAAGATCCTTCCGCTTCGAGTGATTTTACTAGTCCCAACAATGCCACTAGTATTAGCAGCATTATCCACTTGCTTCACGCCATGGACGTAAACATCACCGCCATAATTCCACGGAATAGCTTTGCTTGAGGAATACGGGATCGAGCCAGGTGCAGTAATGATTAGGGGAGCTACCCTGGGCTCAACAGTAATCTTCACAGGCGCCCTAGTAGCGGTAATCTTCACTGGAACTTTGGACTTAGCAATCACAGATATTTCTTCAATAGGGTTTTCCGCCTTAGGAATCCTTTCGAAGAGAACTGTACGATCGTCCATCAGCCGTTGAATACCATTCTTCAATTTCAAACAGTCCTCGGGCCGGAGCATGCAGAGATTGTAATCTTCAGCACAACCTGGAAATAAACCAGCTTGCAACAAATTCCTCTTTATGATCTGGAGAGCAGATGTTAAGTCAGCCACATTAGAAATGTGAGAATCGTCATCCACGGTATTAACCGTCTTGTCATGATTAGGCATAGGAGCAGTGATGACATTAGGAGTCTCCGGAGGCTCAAACTCAATTTCTCCAGCTTCGATCATATCCTGAATCTTATTCTTCAGTGACCAGCAATCGTTTGTATCATGCCCGGGGCTATCGGAGTGATAAGCACACCTGGCATTGGGATTATAACGAGAAGAAATAGTGTTGGGATTCGCAGGAGGATCTCTGAGTGTAATCAAATTTGCTTTTAGCATCCCCTGCAGTGCCTGTGCCAAGGTCATATTGATCCTGGTAAACTGCCTTCTTGGCCTGTCTTGTTTGTGTTGGAAGTTTTGAGATGGCGGTGCTGCAATCGTAACTGCTCCAATGTCGTGGTCACGGTTTTTCTTGTTACGACCCTTTTGACCGTACACAGCATTTGATTCATTCCTCCCCTGATAGGACCTTTTGGTGCTTGCAGAGGCAGCCGCCTGTATCTTTCCACTTCGGATGCCGCTTTCAACACGTTCACCTGTCACTATAAGTTCAGTGAAACCTGATGAAGAACTTCCCAGTAGATGGCTGTAGAATGGGTCGGTCAGTGTGCCCATGAACATGTCCACCAATTCTCTGTCAGTCATAGGGGGTTTGACTCTGCCAGCCAAATCTCTCCACTTTTGAGCATATTCTTTAAAGCTTTCTTTAGATCCCATAGTCATATTCTGCAACTGTAGCCGGGTAGGTGCTAGTTCAGAGTTATACTGGTACTGTTTATAGAAAGCTGTTGCTAAATCAGTCCAGGTGCGGATGTCAGAGCTCTCGAGCTGATAATACCATTCCAACTGTGTGCCAGATAGGCTCTCTTGGAAGAAATGGATCCATAGCTTCCTGTCAGTGGTATGCGGCTGAATCTTTCTCACATAAGCTCTCAGATGCATCTAAGGACAAGACGCACCATCGTACTTAGTGAAAGTGGGGATTTTGAATTTGCGAGGAATGGTCACATCGGAGACCAGACCCAAACCTTCGAAATCCAGACCGGGCGCCTTCTGACCCTCCATAGCTAGCATACGTTCTTCCAGCAACTTGTACTTATCATCTCTTGGAGAGTACTGTTCATTTTCATAATCTTCATCGTCATCCTCAGGGTTGGAGAAATCAGCATTCTCTTCCTCTGAATCATTCTCCGCCCCCTCTTCTGGACCATTCGGGATTCCAAACTTGACTGTTGCGGCCTGTCCTTTACGCCTTCTTCCCGGGTTAATGAAACTCACAGCTTTCTTGTCTTTCTTCTTTTCGAGCAAAAAAGAGCCTTCAGTTCCTCCTGCCCCTTGGATAAGCTTAGCATCATCTCCTTGAATTGAGCATTCTGAGTCTGGAGATCTTTGACAGTTTGTTCGAGATCCATTTTTCTGTTTGCAATGAAGACCGTGAGAACATTGAACTTGTAGAATACCTGTTATGCAGTGTTATGTTATGTTATGCAATGTATGAAATGTTTTCAAGGACTTTTGGAATTTAACTTTGCGTAAATCACCAACAAGAGAGAAATGTTTATTGCTAATTTCTTTGACCAATGTTCATTACAAAAGGAATAATAATAAAATACAATGAAAGCTCAAGTCTCCCAGGGGCGGCTTCTTTTTGGGCGAAGATACGCATTGAGTCTTCGTTCCTCATTAAGCTGACTGGTAAGTTCTAACACTTTCTTCCTTTCTGCGACGAACTGAGTCTCGAAAGTATCCCTTTCTTCTCTCAACTGGATCCAGGATCTCTTTAGTTCCTCAACATTGGTAGGCATATCTGGATAAGGAATGATCTGAGGAGCACCTCCTTCAGCTTCAGGTTCGACAATCTGAGGTCCGACTGCAAGATATGGCATGACAAGTTCACGAGCTCTGGCGCGTACCCATCTGAGATAAGGTTCCATAGGAATAGAATTTTTCTGTCCTAACGTACCTCTCTTCACCATGCCCCAAGCTCGTACAAATCTTTGACGGAGGCCTTGGGAATCGTTGTCATAGTCGAACATGATGCCTTCGATGATCATTTCATGTGGACCATCTCTTCGAGCACAACCAAACTGTCGCAGAGCTAAAGCAGGATTATAAGTAATGCCTCCTCTTATTCCTAGGAGTGGTACATTAGGGAACTCGCCACAACGGTCAATGATGGTAACATTTTCCTTGAACTGAGGACACCAACAGATGTCTGGGTGGGAGAGCGACATTATCCTTTGAGACCATTTCAAATTCTGCTCGTTCTTCAAGACTGATTGAGGAAGGTGCGAAATAAACCACCTAGACAACAAAGGTATGCAGCACATGAGAGTCCCTTGCTTCTTCATGGTACGAGTGTGGAGGGAATGCAAAATGTCTCCCAGCAAGGTAGGTACAGGGTTATGAGTGAGAAATATCTTAATAGCATTCATGTCTATGAATTGGTCTGGATTAGGAAATAACACCAAACCGTAGATTAGTAATGCTAGGACATCTTCGAAAGCGTGGACATCCATAACTTTTAGGAATTCCCGGGCCTTATTTATCAGAAATTTGGCCAGTAAACCCTTAACTCCACTCCTTGTTACCCAATTAGCTTCAATGTCGGACTTCGTCATGTGTAAAGCTGCGGCAACTTCTTCAGACTTCGGAACCTTTTCTAAACCACTGAAAGGTATTTGATCAAGGATAGGTATCCCAAGCAGTCTGGAGAATTCTTCTAGTGTAGGTACCAACTGATAATCTGGGAATGTGAAGCAATGATGTTTAGGGTCGAAGAACTGGAATAAAACTCTTATCATATCTTCTTTGAACCCAGTGGTAACCAAATTGAGGAGGGAACCGTGTTTCTTGATGAACTGCGCATGATCGGAAAGTTCTGACACTAAGTTCTGGAGTTGAGGAGAAATTGCTACAAAATTGATCCGGATGGTCTTCCTGGGAGCCATAGCCTTACAAAACAGAGCAAAGTTAAATCCCTAAGTCCTTGAAATGGTTAGTACAATGTTATGATGTCATGATGTTATGATGTTAAGATGTTATGATGTTATGAGGTTAAATAAATAACAAGCACAAGCAAGTCACACAACCATCATTCCTAGGTTTTAAGGCTTGCATGAGTTCCATAGGTAAGTACCCTCCCCACTGAAGTTTGGTTGGTTCAACCTGTCCTAGAATAGTAACCGGGTTCTAGAAGGATCTCCAATCATTGACCTTCCTTTAAGTCCACTTCAGTGCAACACCAAGTGGTTGACCGAAGCTTCCCTAAAGTCCAATCTCAAAGAGTGTAGTATCGAGTCTCAACCAACCCCAGTCGGAACCGAAGTCAGTTATCTCACTACTTTCTAATGGCCAGGATGAGTCAATTAGGGTTCTAAAGGTCTGGTTAATGCTTTAATGACACCACGCGGAAGCCAAATTTTTCCTCAAGTGAACATGAGGAACATCAGGACATCCAAAGTGTCACATTAACCGTAGCCATCATTTTAACCATTCCAGTATACGCCGGATAGTCGCGATGATCTATTGCTACTTACCTAAGGTACACTAGATCCGGGTGTAGGATCTTTCACTCAAGCATAACATACCCAAGCAATCCCTTAAAAGTAAATCAGACAATTTGGAATAACTGATCTTGTTTTTAAGGTAACCTCTCTTTTTAAAGTATCCCCAGCAGAGTCGCCAGTTCTGTCATTCGGTGAACTGACTTGGGGTATTTTGCTTTTTATCGCAATGTCGCGGATAGCAAGAGTCGCCACCGACTTTTCTTTTATCCAATAAGGAAAGGTGGAAAAGAACAGGAAAGACCTCAATAGATTTTGGGTTCGGGAGGTACATTATACAAAGGGAAGGTGTTAGCACCCTTTGTATCCATGGTTATCCATGGGGTCTTAATTGCTGGATCACTTATATTTTTGTCTGAAAAGTGTTGGTGAATTGCTTAAAAATGTTTGAAAGAGAGTTTAACTTTGTAATGATTCTCGTATGAATGTATACAAAGTGTTTATCTCGTTTGATTTTGAAAGCGGTTTAGAAAAGGTATAACTTGGTAATGATTCTAGTGTGAATGTATACCAAGTGTGACGTGTGAAAAATGTTTTAGGTTGTGAGTCAGCAATTAAGAGTTATACCTATCCGAGGTCTTTGTGGGCATTTCCTATCCTGAGGAGGGTAAAACTGTCCTTACTATTGAGAAGTAAGTAATTTTATCCTTTGGATATAAAGGGACATCGTAGGGTCATCGCTTGGTCATTGAAGGCAACATTTGTAAGGATACCTTAGCATTCAGAGGGACGATCATCATTTAACCGTAGGCTACACCGAAGGGTCATCGAGGGACAAAGGCAACATTCGAGGGACTATGATGATTTAATCGAAGGGTCTTTGCTAAGTGTATCCCCACATTCGCGGGACATGACCGTAATACCGTAATATCGTAAGGCACAAGAGAGGTCCAAGATCACATATTTAAAGGCCATATTTTAAAGTCAATTAGGTGATTAGGATGAATCTCCACATTAAAATCAATACATTAAAATTAATACATTAAAATTAATACATTAAAATTAATTAAGCAATTTAGGGTGGATCTTCATAAGGGTATCCCACAAATAAAGTGGAAGGCCTAAACAACACTCTTTTCCTGGGATATGTGAACCTTTACAAAATTCAGCAAACGGGTTAGAATACCAATCAGGGTGCAATCAAGAGTTGCACCAAAGCAGTAATAGTATCAGGTAAACAAAGCATGGTTATAATAAAACAGGTCAGATGGGCAAAGATCAAAACAGAGCGAAAAAAAAAACAGCGGCATCCATTACAACAATTCAAGGTATCCAGGCATACTTAAGTCCACATGCAAACCCTCAAATATATTTATGAATTCAATTATGGTATCACATGTGAATTCGGAACATAAAGCGGCGATAGTAACGCAAACCTGTTTGCAATTGAATTGCAACCTTGAATTAGCCGATCGGATCGAATTGAGCGGTGCCGCCGGCTTTTCCTTCAGGGTTTCCTTTAGGGTTACTCGGAATAAGTTAAACAGTAGTCCTGAACACTCCACCACAAGCCGGTAGGATTTGTTCTTGGATTCTTCAACTAAACAACAAATTAAAACGAAGGAAATAAACTAGATCCTAACGTAAGGTTAGATCCGGTAAAAAGGTACACAATAGTTTCCGTTGTAGAAACTATTGTGCGAAAAAAATTAACTAAATGCTAAAAAGGAAATAGGAAATTGCAAGGGAAATAGTGTAGAACTCGTAGGAAAAACAATGCCTAAGCCGATGGAAAAGAAAATATGCAAAAGCGAAAACGGCAAAGGAAAAAATGTGGAAAAGCTTCCGCCCCTTTTGGTTTTGCAAGTAGCTATTTATATATGCTTCAGTAACCGCTTCCGCTGCCAAAAAGGTCTTCAACGTACATAAAAGCATGGCGTGGATATAGGGCTCAACACTCCCTCAACGCTCAACGTCTCTGAGGCGTTCCTTGCGCCAAAAATGTAGGGGAATGGTGTGACGTTCGTCACACTATGTGTGACGTCCGTCACAGGGGTGTGCAAGGCGTGACGCTCGTCACAGCCTCTGTGACGCTCGTCACAGGTGCAACACCTGTGTTCTTGTACTTTGGGTTGGGCTTTGCTATTTGGTTCGTTTTCTCTCCTTTTTGCACCTCTTTTCCTCCATTTTTACTTGTGCTTCCAAATAAGCCACCTGAGACAAATAGGAAGAAAATACCGCGTAATATCTAACAACATAAAGTGAACTGAAATAAATAATGATAAAATTTAATTGAATTAAGTCCTAAAATATGATATAATTTCATGTTATCACTAGGCGAGCGTGTAGCGAATAGGCCAGTTTGGGTCATTCGTGAGCTGGGCCTTCGTTCCTTTAAGATCAGTGTCATAAAAATGAGTCGCAGTGCCCTGAAAAAATGTCTTGAAATATTAATGGGCAAATTTTGGGGTATGACACCAGGTCTCGCCCAGCAGCATGTGGGAACTTTTTATTGAACATTCTCAGCGGTATCTCTAGATCCACCGAAGGAGTCATCCATGTTGGCGGAATCATCACACAGATTGATGTCGCTTTAGGTCTGTCCCGCAAGCTGTTGCATCTTCGGACCTACTGTGGATACACTACCACGGACATCGATTTCTGTTTGACCAGAGGATTGATGAGGAGAGCCTCTTTCCACCCATGTCAGTTCTGATTGCTAGTCGACAGTGAGGCTATCCATTATTTCACACTGCCAGACCCTATGATGACCAATGTGCATGATCCAGCGAATTGGAGTTATGCTCTAGAGGGCCAGGGAGAGACCGTTGAGGCACCGAGATCGCCATCCGTTGTTGAATACACGCCTGCACCACCATCTCCTAGAATCACTGTTTTCTCTAATAATCATTCATTGCAGACACCCGACATACGCACCCAGATTGCTGAGTGCCGTAGAGAGATTGCAGAGCTTAGACAGGAAGTGGCGGACTTAACTTTACAGATGGGAGTGTCTGATCTCACCCATGCTACTGAAGTTGATTGTCTATATCAGGAGATCGCAGAGCTCAGGCAGGAGATAGTCGTGCTCCGTGGATCCACTCAGGCAGACGACAGCCCTACTACCTGATCTCACAATTTCATTTCATTTTATTTCTCTTTTATATATTTCTCGTATTTGCATTGCTCATTATTATCGCATTTGAATATTATATAAACTACTATTATACATTAGTATTTCTATTTTTATCTATATATGTTTTATATTTATTTGAATTTTAATTTTTCAGTTATTTATTTATTTTTAATTTCTGTTTTTGTTTTTGTTTCAGTTTCACTTTTTATTTTTTTCGTTTTTACTTTTAAAAAATTATGCAAGTCAAAGAAACTAGGAGAATCACAAGACAAATGGTATCCAGACCCCTCAAAGCCAAAAGACAAGCGAAGCCCAAACCAAAGGTACAAAATCTGGCCCAGCCAGATTTTGCCTTGTGGCGCCCGCCATAGGACCTGTGGCACCCGCCACAGCGTCTGTAAATGGTCGGGGCAGACCCCTTTTCTTCACCATTTTTGCAACTTACAACCTCCCAAACCCATTTTTTTCACCTTGAGAAAACATCCTTGAACCCACAAAAAGCTCATACTTTCCTAACCACCGTACCACACAAATCATTAATCCACTTTCCATTTTCGATTTCATCCGCCGGATTTTGTAAAAATCCGACCTTTTCACCAACCACTTCATCTTCTTCGTCCACTTTTCAAGAGCATTCAAATGGAGTTCAACGGATTCATTCTTCGAGGAGGGAAACCAGGGGAGAGACAAAGAAAAATCATTGAACGGTTGCAAAATCGGGAAATTCTCCCGACAAGGTATGTTGACGAAAACTGTCTCTATACTTTAGGTATCTACCATAGCGTTTTCCATTTATTAGACAACTTAGGTTTGCATAATTTCTTTATCAACAAAGAACCCACCTATGAGCGGCTGACAATCGAATTTTTAAGTTCCTTAATTTATATTGTCAGCCCTAACACTGCTAGCACTGTAGGTACTGTCAAATTTAGAATGTTTGCTGTTGAATACGAGTTCAGTACCGACGAACTAGCCAGCTTGTTAGGGATCCCTCATGGGGAAGGTGCTATTTGTGAGGCCCCTTTGGATTCCGAATGGTCTGTTGAGGTATTTTCCTTTTGGGAGCGTTTATCAAACACTTCCATAAACTCTTTTGAAGGAGTTCTTGCCTCAACTATCCATAACCCGGTCATCAGAGTTTTTAGATATCTGTTGGCATGCACTATTTTTGGCCGGGAGAATCCAAATAAGGTTAACGCTAGAGAGCTTCTATATTTGCAAGGAAGCCTCACAAATAGGAGAATTAATTCGGTTCCGTTCATGCTCGCCCATATGATTTTAACTCTGAATAAGGCGGGACCGATTTCTTTTGGTGGATTGATTACGTCTATTGCTCGGGCACTTAACCTGAACAATGAGATGGCTACCCTAGACCCCTTACCTCCTCGCACAATTAACTTAAAATTTCTGAGAGACATGAAATTGTGTCGCTCAAGGAGAGAAGGAGGTTATACACTTATGATTCATGGTGTGACCATCCCATCTATTATTCTACCTTGCACTAGACGTACAGATATACGTGATGAGAGGAATTGGACCTACGATTTAGATGCTCCACCTGTTTTGGGTCCTCTTACTCCTAACATTCCTGATGAGGCGGGACTTGACACCGATGATGAATATGATCGGAGAGAGAGATCTCCCGTACCACATGTGTCCCCCCATCATCCTTCACCACCACACACCGCACCATCTTCTTCTTCTGTAGGTATCACTCATGGCTTCTATATTACAGAGGAGATGTGGCGTGACCACCTGGCTAGAGAGAAAAGGCGTGACGACCTACTCTCTATCCTCCAGCAACAAATGACAGATAATATGAACTTCATGCAAGAATCGCAGCGGAGGACAGACAGGTCCTATGACACTGTTCTACAGTCTCTGCAAGTGATCACAGACTCACAAGCCCGTCAACAACATTACCACCAGAGACACATGACACTAATTGAAGCCACCCAAGGTTCCATTATAGGTAACCTTCAAGAGGTGAGGACCGCTCAGAATGCCCTGAAGGCGAGGATGGATCAGAGAGACCGTCGTCGTACCCGATCCCGTCGTCCACCTCAGGATGGAGAGGGCACCAGTGGTCAGCAATAGGTTGCCAGGTAACCCTTCCTTATCTTATTTCGAAACATTGGGGACAATGTTCGATTTAAGTGTGGGAGGAGACTCTATCGTCTTTCCTTTATTGTTTTTCTGACTTTTCCTTTTATCTTCAGTTTTATTTGCTGTTTTTAGATAGTTTATTTCCTTTTAGTTGTTTATTTTGCTTTTTAGTATAATGCATGAGTCTGACGAGTCACCAAATATAGTAGATCCTTAGTATAATCCTACCTCCCCATACCTTTAGCCCCACCAAAATTTTTTGCAAAAGAAAATAGTGTTATTTCGAAAGTTTTCAGGTTCTAAGGACATGTTTTGAGTAAGGATGCGGTGACTTGGGAGAACTTTGCGAAACATCAGTATCTGTTTTAGCACCATAAGCTTCGTAAATATAGGAATCATTCTCGAAACCCCATGTAGCACCTCAAATTTGCACCTACCCTTTGTACATACATTCTCATATTAGGTCATAACATTAACATAGTCCACTGCATAACATTGCATTGTCCCTTTTGCCCAAGTGCAAGCCATTCAGAAGAATTAGGTCAAACTGGTCAGGAGATCAGTCAATCAAGCAAGTCAGTGCATTTTCCTTTGAGGCAGGGCCCTAGGTTTGGTCCAACATGTTCACATGATCTAGGGGTCCTTTTGAAGTGTTTTGGTCAAAGATTGGGTGCCCAGAAGTCATCAGTCATGGCTCAGTTCACCAGAAACCCTAAAAAGTCAACCATGGTCAACTGTGGTCAACTGTGCCTGATTTTATGGATTTCAAGGTGGGAAATGGTTTGAAGGGGTTCATTCATGTCCATATAGGCCTCATATAACATGTCAAACATCATCATGGAAGAATTTGAAGTCAAACAAGAAATTTCCAAAAATAGAAAGTTGACCTGTATTTGGAATTTGACAAAAATGGAAAGTCTTGATCCTCAAAACTACATCATGATACAAGCTTCAAATGAATTTTTTCCCAACATGAAAGTTGAAGATCTTGTTCTCCCATTTTCAAAAAGTCCAAGAACACTCAATTCCCATGAATGGTTGGCAAGTTATGATCAAATCATTCTCAAAAAATTTTGAACTTCAAAGTGGCATATCTTCCAAACCATTTGGCCAAATTGGGTGGGGTTTTTTGCTACAAGTCATATTTGATGCCCTCTTTCCAAATATGTCATCACAATTTACCAAAAACTCACCAATCAAAATGGCACTTTTTGAAGTGACTTGAATTATTTCAAGTGAGGTGAAAAAGTGATTTTGCAATTTAAGCCTTTCCAATATATTTTGCCAATTGAAATTGCTAAGAAATCATATTTGGAGTGTGTACAAGGCCACTTTCGCAGCTGTAACCACAGACCTTGCCATTTGAGTGAAAATGGACCAAATTAGCAAAACATGTGATTTTAACAAAATTTGAATTACCACTTGGACTAATCATGCTTAGCAACATAAACAACATATATATTGTTCATTTTCTGCTCAAAGGAACCCTAGCAGCCACATTATCACACAGAAAAACTCAGTTTCTCTCATTTTCACATTTTCCTTCATTTGGATTTTCGACCAAAAATTGCAAGGACCTCGACCTGGCCTTTGCTTGCTTCATCACTACTCACCATTTGGAGCACTTTTCAAGCTTGAATCTCCAGCTGTAATAGCATCCTCGAGCTCTGTTTCACCAAGAACATTTCCATGGCAGTTCAAGTTTGAGGACATACCAAGCTTTCCTGAGCCAAGGCCTTCACTCATCCATCATTTCAAGCAATTTTGAGCATCTGTTTTAAGCCAACATCACCAAATCAACACTGTTTCACTATTTGTTTCAAAATCAAGTAAGGTTTCGAACCCATCCTTTTCCAAAATCATGATATGCAATGTGTAGATCTCACTACCCTGGTCACAATGAACTTGGAATCATGTTGAATGGTTGAGTAGTTTAGGAGAAATCTAGTTTTTAAGTTTGGTGATGCATGTTGTTTTTGCTCGATTCGTGTTAATTAGTTGGATTCAATGCAAATGAGTGATGGATTATGCATGCTTGTTGTTTGCTGATTACATTGATGTATTCAATTGCCATTTCTGGGTTTAAAATTTTTTCACGAATTTTGGAAGGGATGAAGTTGTTACTGTTCAGCATAAACCCTAATCTGTATTGCCATGCCCAGAACTTTGAACTTCACGTGCATTGCATGGTCCTGTTCATCCATTAGCCAATCGTTTTATTTCCTTTCCCTGGCCAAAACGCGGCGTTTAGATAAGTGACCCTGGTTATTACAAAAATGCCATCAGCGTGCCCCTTGTCTCATTAAACTCATGTCATTTTTCATTATTTATTTCAATTTGATACATCATTTTGCAAAATTCATAACATCATCAGTTTTAATCCAATTTTAATGGGATTTTTTGCATTTGATTCATCAGGATCTCTATTATTTTATCATATTTTTTCCTGATTTTTTGGATAAGTGGTTTTTATTTGGTATTAGGGTTTGCAACATGTATCCATTTCTTGTACCTTTTGCCAAATCATTTGTGAAATAGTGATGCTTTATCCTTTGCCCTTGAAATTTTTTGTGCTTAAACTAGACACATCCATGGTGATTTTGGTATAAAGTTCATGAATTTATCATCTCTAGTCTTAGAGTTATGATTTTTTGAAGTAGGGTGTGACAATTTGTGTCACACCATTGATGTGCAACTTGATGATTTTCATAGCCATGCCTCTTGACCTCAAAATGCTTTGATTTTTTGCATGAATGTACTTGAGTATGTCTAGTTTACATGTGATTTTTCTTGGAATTATTTGTGGCATTTCCTAATTGTTTGAGATTTTTGTCCCCTGTTTGGTCTTATGTTGACTTTTTGTGACACATGTTCCCATTTCATTTGTGAAATTCTCATACTTTATTATATGAACATGAAATTTGATATGTGATTAGTAGACATCTTAAGCTTTGCCAAGGTTTTAGTACCATTAATTTCTCATATGCCATCACTGATTTATGATTTTTTCAAGTTGATGCATGTTTGGTTGACTTCTTTGAGCATGCTTAAAATTGCCTTGCCTTTCTGATTTTCATTGACCACCTTCTACTTGTCCAAATGAGTTGAAATTTGACATGCTTACCATGCTATGGATTATGTTTGACCATGATTTATTTGATGATTTTTGGAAATGTTTGAGATTGGTTTTGAGCTAAGTCTTGCTGTTGACTTCTATGAGCTTCCATATGCCATGCTTTGACTTCTTTTGCTTATAAAATGATGATAATGATTGATATGAATGTGAACCCAATTGATTTTGTCTCTTGATTGTTTGAATATGATTTTGATTGGATTTCATTTGCTGTTTTGACTTTCTTATCCTCTTTTGACCCTAGGCTTGTCCTAGTGGTCCTGTTACTCACATTTGAGTTCATGTTTTCAGGTTGACCAACAATTATCCAATGAGACCAATACAAATTGGTTGTGTTTGCTTGTTTATCATGACTAACCCATTTGTTTTGTAGGTTGCTTGGCTCACATGCCTTGAGCCTTGTGCATTGCACACTTAGCTTGTTTGTGTTGACTGGTTGATATCTGTTTCCTTTTGCTTTAATTTTGAAGTTGTGTACTAATGTTGTCTGACTGGTTTCAGGTGCTTTTAGTTGCTCAGTTCCTTGTGAACTTTTGCTTTGCTTTGCTTGATAAGCAATTTGCATTGAGGTATACCTTTCTATCTTCATGTAGTCTGGAAGATCTGGCCTGTTACTTGGCCAGGCACCTGTCTGAAGTCCTCCTTAAGAGGCAATGTTTGTGATTGTTTACATTTGTCCCTGTACATATTCAAAGACCTCCTAAGTGAAGAGGCGATTGGCAGAACCCAAGGGATATGCAATCTATCCCCTGCTATTCTGTGTGTCATTTGCTTTGCTCACACCATTGTGTCGATGCATTGCAAATACAAACCCAAGATCTTGTACAATTGTACAGTTGAGTCAGTATCAAATGTGTAGAAGGGTTCCCCCCTTTCTGAACCCACACATTCTTGTCTTAAGCTCTCCCAGGCCAGGGATAAGAGCTGTGAAGTCTTATCTTCACTCACCTTTCATCTGCTTCACCTTAGCCCCTCAATGGCAAGGTTAAGAGCACCATTAACCCAGTTCCAGTGGTTTGTTTGTTGAGGTTGATATGACCCCTCGACTAAAACTTAACCCTGATTGAGCCCATTGCTTGCATATAGTGTGTGTTACTTGTGCTTGTGTGTTTGCTTTAGCTTGCTTCCTGTGCAATTTAGGTTTAGTTTAGCTTGCTTCCTGTGCAAGTTAGGTTTGGTTTGGCTTACTTCTCGTGCAAGTCATGTTTAGGATAGGCTTGCTTCCTTTGCAAGTTAGTTAGAAACCTTAACTTAGGGATGATTTTGCATGATAACATCTAGGCTCGAGTCGTAGTCTCCCTAGTTGTGTCTCCCTCTGTTATCTGGTTAGGCTAGTCCTGTATCCCTATAAAGGGGAACTACGTCGCCCTGATTCTCATACCAGATGAGATACGTAGGCAGGAGATCGTGCGAGATCTCTCCGGGCACACTTTTCTTTCTTTTTGTGTGTGTGCTTGACAGTTATAGGCTCGAGTTCCCGACTCCCTATTAACTTGTTTGGTTGTTGTGTGCTTGGAAGCTGATGTAAGTCCATCGAGTGGCATTCGGGTTCCAGTGTGCGTGTGTTTTGGTTCGGATGCCGATGTAAGTCCAGTGATTGGCGTTCGGGCTCCACGTTTGCCTTTTGTGTGTGCTTTGGTTCGGATGCTGATGTAAGTCCAGTGATTGGCAGTCGGGCTCCATGTTTGCCACCTTTTTGTGTGTAGGTGTCTTGTTTTGTTTGGCGTGCGTAAGCCGAACTACGGCAACTCTGATTCTCATGTTCAGATGAGATACGTAGGCACAAGATGCGATGTCTTGCCGAGTTTGACTAACGACTAACAACTAATCTTTGTTTGCTTTCGCCCTTGTTGCGATCATTTCTCTCGCCCTCGTTGCGATAGATACCTTTCCTTTCTCTCGCCCTCGTTGCGATCGAGACTTTCCCTTTCTCTTGCCCTAGTTGCAATCGAGACCTTTGTTCCCATAGTTAGATGAACTACGTTTTGCTCTGATTCTCATTCCCGATGGGATACGTAGGCATAAGACGCGACGTCTTAGCGAGCACACTCCTCTTTAACCCATAGATACCCGAGCTACGAAGACTCTGATTCTCATTCCAGATGAGATACGTATGCAGTGGATGCGACATCCGTGCGAGTCATTTTTTCTCTTGACCCTTTTAGTAAATAGTACATTAGATAAACCTACACCCTTTAGACAAGAAACAAACAAGAGTGGATCCCGTAGAGTACTACGGATGCGTAGGGGTGCTAATACCTTCCCTTCGCATAATCGACTCCCGAACCCAAGATTTGGTTGCGAGACCTTGTCTTTTCCTTTCCTTTCTCCAGGTTTACTTCGAGCGTTTCCTTTCCCTTCTTTGGGATAAATAACGCACGGTGGCGACTCTTCTGTCTTTTCTTTCTCGCCGGTTGTTTTTTTCGCATACCGTATTTTTCGGGTTGCGTCACCCCATATACCATGGCCTTAATCATCATTTCCGTATAAGTCCTTAGTAGTTTATCTCAGCGGTCAGCTCCGGCCTACGCATCCTCTACGTAGGGGACCGATGCAAATAAGTGAATGATCCAGAAAAAACAAAAAAATAAAAGAAAGCAAAAAGGCAACTCCGGTATAGGTGACCCTCACAAAGTCATTTAAACCAAAGAATTGTAAAAAAAAATTGCTACAAAAAGAAAAAGAAAAAAGAATAGCAATAACCCGCTGGTAGTTGGTTCAGAGGTATCTGGCACTGAACTCGGTAGGGCGGATTACGATCCGATCCCCCACAACTACAGTTGGGTCCAATAAAAGGGTTTACACATATTTATGTGCCAGAAAACCCATGCTCAGATCATAATCACTAACAGGCCACTCTACTATGAAGCATGTACGGATAACGGGCTTAATGTGCTTGCTCCTGAATGAAAAGGACACAAAAAGAGATGAAGAGGCAGGCCTAGGTATTGTGGGATAATATGGGTTGGTTAATATAGGAACGAAGTTTATGTCCGTATTTGCGGATCAGTGTCATCATGATACCCTTAGTTCACTCAGTTAGTACCTATCACTGCATCCCGACTTGAACTTAGAATTTTTACCAGAAGCACTCGTTTACACCAGTTTTTCTTTTATGAGCTTTATAATGTTTTGCTTGAGGACAAGCAAAGGTTTAAGTGTGGGAGAGTTTGATCACACTAAAATTTACGTATTTTCGACTCCGATTTCACATGCATTCTAGTTGTTTTATGGTCATTTTGTTGTGTTATTACTGTGTTTTCCTTTGTTTTCAGGTTTTTACTTTAATCGGAGCCCCGATCGAGAAAAGGAGCGAAAAAGAGCCAAAAACCCTAAAATTCAGCATTTTGCTCTTATGGCCTACCCAATGGCGGGCGCCACAGGCCAAGCCATGACGTGTCAAATTCAACTTCCATCAACTCCCACGTTTTTCCACTACTTCCACTAAGGCGCCCCATATTGTGCTTGTGGCGGGCGCCATGGCCTTGTGGCGGGCGCCACAAGAGGAAAAACGGTTCCCTCCTATTTTCAAGTTGAAAGGCATCCAAGTCATTTCCATCTTTTTACTTGCTTATAAATAGAAACGCGATTTCACTTTTACAATCATCCAAACTTAGAACAGAGGCAAACTCAGAAGCAAATTTGTTTCACTTAGGCATATATTCAGTATTTTATAGTGGTAATCGCTTCGCATTGGGGTGTTACCACAATTGTGTAATCAAGTTTGTGATAGAGTCTGTAATCGAGTTTGGAGCACTTTGGAAGGAAGTTAATCCTGCCGCCATTTTCTTTTCCGCATTGCAATTTACTCAGCCCTCCGATTGGAGCAGGTTTTTATTACTCGCCTTTACTTTATTTATTTCCCGCACTCGCTTTTATTTTGTTTATTTCCCGCACTCGCCTTTACTTTATTTATTTCCCACACTCGCTTTTATTTTGTTTATTTCCTGCACTCGCCTTTACTTTATTTATTTCCCGCACTCGCTTTTATTTTATTTATTTCCCGCACTCGCTTTAAATTTTTTATTTCCCGCACTCGCTTTTACTTTATTTATTTCTCGCACTCGCTTTAAATTATTTATTTCCTCGCACTCGCTTTAAATTATTTACTTTCCGCACTCGCACTACTTTTATTTACTTTCCGCACTCGCACTACTTTTATTTACTTTAATGCACTTTTACTTTACCATGTCTAACTAAATTTATAAGGTTAGAATGTAAGGATCGTAATTAAACCAGTAATCCGTACAATTGTTCGTAGAAACACTTAAGGGCTATTTTAACTTTCAACTTAAGTTTTCCCGCACTTCAATTTCGTTGGGTAAGATCGAAAGTCGTCCAACGTCTTTATAAACTTAATTGTTTTTAACTATTTCAAAAACAGCGAAAGCGCTTTGTCTAGTTCATTAGGAGTTTTTAACATTAAGAAGAAAAGAGATTTTAAAACTATTTTCGGACGCGTTTATAAGTTTAGAGTCTGGTTCGTAAGAACCTCTTTTGGTTAAGAAATCCAGGTTATAATACTTTTCAACTTAGTCAAGATACTATATTTCTTAAAAATAGGTTTACTACTCTAACGCAATGCGCGCCTTTTTATAAGTGACAATAAGAGGGTTTGATTAGGGAGTACAACTCGGTTCTGAATACGCGAAAGCGACAGTTCCCGTTAAATTAGTTCTTTTCAAAGTAGGAAACTTTGCCCATAAGTAGGTCTATTAGCAAGTACTTGGATTATCCATTGATTACGTGAATTGCATTCGACCCTGTCTTTATCAATTATAAATCTATTTTAACACTTTACTTTTCATTGCACACTACAAAAACACTTATTTCGATTGCCTTTGATAAACACTATAACGACAGATAACGATAGATTGACACTTGGTCTCTGTGGATTCGATAATCTTTTATATTACTCTGACGCGTTCATATACTTGCGAAAAGCACGCATCACAATGCAATTTTAAGGTAAGACATAATTGGGGCATGACAACTGCCTTATCTAACTGCCTTAAACCCAGGAGAATAAACTGCTACAGTATTCATACTTGCAGTGTAGAGGTCAATTAGATACGAAAAGACCTCAAAATTTGTCTTTGGAAATGGAAAATGAAGTGATTTTATGAAGGATTAACCTTGTTAGGGATACAAAGGGGTTACGTTTATACTCTGATTAGGGTTTCACCTTTGATGATGATTTTATGCCAAGAAATGATAATTGACTTATTCCTTGAGACATAACAAAGACTACTATTGATTTCCATATGTTGAAAGTTTCTCCAAGAGTTGACGAAGTAAACTTTCAGTCGGCGGTCATCGTAATATTTCCTTTAGACTTAAAAACGAACATGTTCAAATGTCAAATACATAAATAATTCCTCGAGAATTAATAGGGATAGAAAATCCTTCAAGAACTAATCAAGTGAGCTTTCCACTAACTGTTATTTGAAAGGTTCTCCGGGAACTATCGAGAGTTCTTCTATCTTAGCACGTGAAGATGTAAAGAAAGTTTTATTTAGTTTTTTTTAAATGCATGACAATAATCAATGTGACTTACAACCATTGAAAATATTTCCCGGGAATTATCAACAACACCTTTCAAGATAACAATCACCGTAAGAATCATCATAACTTGAAAAGTGATAGTGAATTGGTGAGGACCTACACAGACTGGCAAATCCACCTCTCCAATGACTTTCCTTCTTGATCCATCAAAAGCTCGTACAATCAGTGCACTAGCTCGCATCTTTGGTCCTTCAAACTGCAATTGACTCAATGTTCTCTTCGGCAACATATTGAGTGAAGAACCTATATCAACCATGACCCTAGAGATTAAGGTATATGTATAAGTAACAGAGATGTACAAAGCCTTGTTTTGGTTGTGCCCCTCGACTGTCAATTCTGCTTCATTAAAACCCAAGTACTGAATTGCAGTGATGTTAGCCACTACGTCATCAATTTGATCAACTGTAATGTCTTGCATCACGTGGGTAGTTTTAAGAATTCCCAAACAAATTTGTTTAATTTTTTTATAAAAATGCATAACAATAAACAATGTGACTTACAATCATTGAAAATATTTGACCATCTAAACTTCAAAATAATCACCATTTGAATGGTCCTTCGTGAACTGACCAAGAAAACCTTCAACTTAAGCAAGTACATATAGACTTTTTAAAATAAAAATAAAACATGCAACGGGAAATCATTAAAAGATTCTTTGTGAACCAACAAGGTGAAAATTCAAATAACAATCATTGAAAAGATCCTTTGAGAGTTGACAAAGTGATCCTCCAATTAATCGTCATTCTTAAAATTCCCTGAATGTTAACCGAGAAGGCTTTCAAATAACCATACTAAAAAAAACTTTTTTGATTTTTTTAATAGATGGAATGCAAAATGATAGCTATTAGAAGATTCCCAAGGAACTTCGCAGAAAACTTCGATTAGACATTATTGAAACAATTTTCTATGAATAAGCAGATACCACTTTCATTTAAAAACTAATCAAAATATCCTCCAAGAGCTAATGAAGTGAGCTTTCAACTAAATGTCATCTGAAAACTTTCTCCGAGAATTAATAGAGTTAAATTTCAGCTTTGCTTTGTCGAAATATCCTTTTGATACTTATGCAGAAACTCCTAACTAAGAATAAATATGAATGATATATAGAAACACTACTGAAAGTAAAGGTTTTGAAATAGTTAGGGCAGGTAACAAATAGGAGATCCTCTAAGAATTTATAGAGTAATCATTCCATAAAATAAAACCGAGACTCTTTGAGAATTAACATAGTAGGGCCTACAATGATCAATAACAACTAGGAGACGCTCTGAGAGTTTACAGAGAACAAAACTCCATGAAAGACAGTTGAGCCTTTTTGAGAATTGACAGCTAAAATACTCAACATAACACCATCGAGACTCTCTTAACATGGCAACGTCTCTAATGATAAAACAATTGGAAGATGCGTTGAGAATTGACGGAAATCGAACTTCACAGAAGACAATTGAGGCTTTCTGAGAACTGGCAGATAAAACATTCAATATAAAACATTTGAAACTCTTTGAGAATTGATAGGGTAGTATCTTAAACAAAACAAATGATATTCCTCAATAATTGACAGAGCAGTATCTCATATGTTCATTTATTAGGGAAAATAATCCAGAAAAGACTCCATTGGGGGAGGTTCACCGCAAAAGCTCTACAGGGGTAAAGCTCCTAGGAGACTTTTTAGGTTAACCTCTGCTTGGGGAGAAAAAATAGAAAAAATGTTAGGGAATATCATAGTAAACACAAAGGTGAGGAATTACTTGATGGGGATAAACCCGTGAGCACATGAGTGGTATGAAATCTCTCAGAGAAACATCGCCGACTTGGCTGCGGACTGACCTGGATACTTATGATTAACCCTGGATCCTGATTTATGATATCTTATGTATGCTTGATTTTTTTGTATGATACTCCACCTTAGTGGAAATATTATGCATGAATTGATGTATTGAGATGCATGTAGGGATGCAACTAGTTGACTGAATTTTGTAATGTCTTGC
Source organism: Lathyrus oleraceus (assembly GCF_024323335.1). Lineage (NCBI taxonomy): Eukaryota > Viridiplantae > Streptophyta > Magnoliopsida > Fabales > Fabaceae > Lathyrus > Lathyrus oleraceus. Next base: position 394,725,387 of record NC_066584.1, read on the forward strand.
CTTGGCAGAATGCAATGATGCATGAAATGCATATGGAAATGCAGATGATTGATATAACTGTATTGAATGAAACTTATCACCTTAGTGGGAATGTTATACATTAGATGATGCATGTGATGCATGTGGGAACGTAGATGGGTGATTAAATTTTGTGGAATTGGTTTTCTTTTCTCAAGTGTGGGATTTTAGGGTACAAATGTCAATTGTATTTTGATGAAGGAAAATACCAGCAAGGTGGACGTTTATTTTGGGAGACCAATGAATATTTATGAGTTGCGTGGGTCTGACTTCTCGACACTCATAATTTGACGATTCTATGATCGGTAAGAACACGTGGATGCCCTTGGTGCCCCAAGATGAATATGTTATTGTCACGCTATGTATGAGCGAGTCCTCAAGAGAACTTTGTTGTTTGTGTTGAAAGGGACATGACGACCTGTAAATTGTTTGACATATTTATACGACAAGGGTATTGTTAGGGACTATCGATCTCCCTTTAGACATTTCAAAAGCCAAAAACAATTTAATTTTATTTTCAAATGCTTTTATTATTGACCAAAGTCTTAATGCAATGTTTATAAAAACTAACGACATTTTGCAAGCAAGTAGATAAAGTAAAAACAATCGGGCACATTTTTAATGAGAAAATCCTCTTTTATTAAATTGACTTGTAACTAGGTAGTGATCCATAAGGATGTAATTCCTTAAAGAGGTCATTATTATGCAAAAAAAAGTAAAATGGCAATGGGAATTGTTGAGTTTCCATTAGGTTTCAACACTTCTATAGTCCTTACGTCCCTGAAGATCTCAACACCTTACTTTTGAGGAGAGCGGTTGGATCAATTTTTCTCTTCTAGAGCTTTCCATGGTAACATGGATTCACGGGCCACAGTCTTTGCCTTGGAAAAAATCCATAACTTTTGCATTAACCGCCCTTTCAGGTTTTTAGTCTATCGGGATACTCATTTTTTGCTTAAGTTGTCATTTCGGGGTTTCAACTTAGCGGGCGATATTCTTTTGATTTTATCCTTAACTTTTTCCTAAACGTTTACATAACTTTTTTGTCCACCAGGATAACCTTTTTTGCCTAAGTTTCCTTTTCAGGTTTTTGACCTAGCGAGCTTTTGTATTCCACTTTTCTAGGCAAAGTATCTTTTGATTGCATCGGAGTTCACTGGGAGTGCTAATTCGTCACCATCCATGGTTATCAGGATCAGAGAACCTACAGAAAAAGCTCTTACTAAAAGCCCCGTGAATCTTTATGAAATGACAAGATATTCTTTAGCACCAAGTCGCCTTCTTGGAATACTCGAGGTCAAACCTTTTTATCAAATCCTTTTTAAGAAGCCTATATAAACTCGACAGTGACATAATGCTTTTAGGCTCTTCTCCTCTATAAGGTTGAGTTGATCAAACTTTATTTGAATCCATTTTGACTAATCTAGCTTAGTTTCCATCAAGACTTTCAGCGAGGGGATTTCAACTTCTACCAGAAGGACTGTTTCCTGAAGCTGTGTGAAATATACCTGAGCGCATCACACACTCAAAGATACAACAGAGTCATCATCGAGCTTTATTTATTCCCTAAGGAAAGGGAAAACATCGATAAAACTCGGGGGAAGAGAAAAAGGGTAAGGAAGTCAGTTATGCAATGGGAAGGTATTAGAATTCTTCATATATGTCGTACTCAACGGGAACCGTTTCGATTGTTCTTTTCTAGAACGGGTGTTACTATATAAGGATTACTCACGAAAGAATGAAAGGATAATAATTAATGTGAAAAAGAAAGTAATAAATCATTGTGCTCGTCAAGGCTTTGAACCCCTGTGCCTACGTACCCTCATTTGTGCAATAAGGAAATCAGAGCTTTATAGTTCATGGAACTAAGACGGATGTGTTAGTTATTTTTAATGAACAGTATTAACGTTCATGTTCTACTGTCAACTTGCTTGTATGCTCGAGCATGTGAGACTTAAGTGTTTGTTTGTTTGCGATAAAATGGATGTACTCTGATCGCATTCTAGCAATTAAACATTGTTTGCTCACACATGGAGGCTTAAGCTTTGTTCACGATAAAACGTAAGTAACATGTCCTTTTTGAAAAGGTTTTAAACTGAAGATGAATCCCAAAGGCAAAACTAAGTTTGATGAGGTAAGTTTACTTTTATTCTGAAAAGAGAGTCATGATTTGGATCATACTAAAGTATATGAATGGAGATGAATACAGTGAGCAACTAGGTCATTCGTCTCGTACCCAAAGATATTCAAAATGAGGATAGGAATTATCCACTCTCACCCCCTGTCCATTGCTTAAGGCTCGTAGCATACAATCCTAGTCATATTGTTAATTGTTTTTGAATTTACTCACAAAATGGTTTTAGTTTTACTGAGAGAAAACAATAGGGAAGAAAAGAAACCCTAGAAGGTTGAAGTCTGGTCTTCAGTCTTAATCCCACATCTGCGTAGAAAGATTTATCAATTGCTCGATTTAAATTGCACTAAAGTCTATGAATAGAGGTGAATACGATGAGCAATTGGGTTATTCGTCTCGTACCCAAGGATATTCAGAATGAGGATAGGAATTCTCCAGTGTCACCCTTTCTCTATTTCTTAAGGCTCATGGCACACGACTTGACTTGTGATTGACAAGTTTTAAGTTCACCTTTGTAGTGCTTGAATAGTACTCCAGTTTGTCTTGTACTGGTTTGAACAACTTCTTGAATCTTGAGGTCTTATACAACTCTTGAGATCCAGTATATCCCGTACTTCTTGAACAATGGACTCGCCCTTTTAAGTTATCAAGGATCTTTTGATCACTTGAACAAGCTTGGAGAATTGAGCATAGTGCAAAGGATTTAATTGATCAAAGCAAACTTTGGTCAACTGAATCAATCGGGGAAAATCAATTGAAAATTTATGCACAAACGAGATAAGGACTTGAAAACTCTAGGGATCAATCAGGTTAATAACCAAGTTTAATTCTAAAACCTAGATCTAAGGGAACATGTCATGGGTTAAGGTGCAACTTATCACAAAAATCATATCAAGGTTTATACAAGAATCAAATTGATTTAAAAGATCAATTAAGAACAATTAAAATTCTACCTAATTACAATTCTCAAAATTAGTTCATAAAATTCTAAATTCTAACCTAAACTTCCAATTGTCAAGAAACTTTAATCAAGAAATCTAATTAGCCTAATCAAGATTCTAAAACCCTAATTAATCTAATATCCTAATTAAACTATAATTAGCCTAATTACCTAATTGAGCTAATTTCTTCTATGATTAATTCTAATGAACTAATTACAAGTATAAAAATCCTAATAAGTTCTAAAACCTAAATCATACCCTAATTAAATTCTAAAACTTTTAATCCACCTAAAATTCTAATGGACTAAATCTCTAACTAACATGATCCTCTAATCTCTAATGACCTTAATTAATTAAATTAATCAAGAAAATAATCCAGGGGTGCAGGCCCATGCAGCATGTGGGAAGGGCAAGAAATGGTTCATGTAGGCCCTAGGCCCAAACATCCAAAGCAACAAATGCACACCCATGAGGAACACATACACTGAAAACCAGAGGGCTACGAAAATGTTCACTTAAAAAGCTACAAACGCGAATTAACACTTCTGAGCTAAAAGCGTTTTTTTTTAAATAAGATCAGATCAACAAGTGATCTTGAATCTTAGCTTTAGCATCATCGCGTTAGCATCCCGGGTCACTGTGCTAACATCGCATCCTGGAGCATCAATTCACGTTTCTTACTCTTTTGCATCACTTCGTTCAAAATCATCATCACGCTCACGCCATTCCCTCATCCGTTAAAAATTCAAAAGTTCACAAATTCCATTGGCTCTGATATCGTATGTACGCAAACAGAAGGGGAAAATGTCGAAATCGGATCGAAAAAACTCACTGGATTGAAGCTCCGATTACGAACAGGTACGAATCTTCTTTCCTTCTCTCTGCACTTTTGGTTTCCTCCTTCTTTTTCTTCTTCTTCTTGACGTGAGGGATTGAGACTTGAACGAATGTGAGGATTTTTGGAGAGTAAAATGTGAGAGCGTTGCTGAATGATTTTTCCGGTTATGTGATTTTGTTATGTTCTGAGATTTGTGATGAAACGAAGATGAAGAGTGATGAATAATGAATTTTTTTCTGAATGAACGAAGATTGCACTTATTTATAAGTTCGAATTGAGTTGTGAAATATACGCTAAATTCACCTTAAATTCCCTTTGAAATTAATCAGTTAGTTATCAAATGTAGTGATTCTGTTAGAGTTAGGTATGTGTGAATTAGCTTGTGTTAAGCTTAAATTCAGTTAAAATGAAATCTGCTTAAAATGAAAATGTTAACATTTTACCTGTTAGCAATTTCCTGATATGCAGTTTGTGAAGTTAATGTGTAAATGAGTTGAACTCTATTAAAATGTTAGTTATGCATTGCCTTCTTGATGTGGTATACTGATGTGAACTTTTTGTTGATGCTAATGTTAGAAAATATTCGTGTGTTTTCATCTGCTTGTTACGCATTGATGGTTGTTAATGTTATGTAAGGTTAAATTGGTTGTTTATTGGCTTCTGCAAAATGTTAGGAAATACTGAAAAGTTGTTGTTGGTTGTTAAGTTAGGTTAGTATGTTGTGTTTTTTTTTTCCAACAGATACAATATGGGAGCCACTCGGTTGAGATGTCCAACACACCCCATCATGTGAAGAGATTAGATGCAAATGGCCCAAGCGGTTCAGTGGTTGCTCCTCTAAGGCTTTCCATCGATTCAACAATGCCTAACATATTATGTGTATTCAATTTCTGTCTCCTAGGAACTCTCGCTTTAAGTGAATGTAATGATGACGATAATGGTTTTGAAATCTAAATGAGCAAGAGGATCTCAATCTTCAAGCATAGGCATCTTGAAAAACACATCATAACCTTTGAAAGCCTTGGAGAATCATTTCTGACTTTCCATTGGTTGGAATTGAATTGACTTTGGGATGCCTTTGGATTACGTTGAAATGCAATGGATTTAATGCTACTCTATTATGATTATTGCAGGCTGGATGTTATCATGGAGCTATTGTGGTTTGGAATATGATCATAGGCCATGTGAATTTGGATTGTAATTTTTGTAATTTGAAATTGGATCATGTTGTAATTTTTGTAATTTAAGATTGAAATATGAATGTTGGTTTGTTGTATTTGAATTTGTGAATGAAATGTGAAATTGAATGGAACAATTTGAATTGAAGACGTTGTATGGTTTGAATGGAAAATGGATGGAATGGAATTTGGAAATTGAATTAAAGATTGGTTTGATAGATTTGAATATGGAAATTGAGATCTTGATTGAATATATATGGAATTTGGTTTATGAAGAATGTACTTGAATGAATTTGGAAGTGGAATTGACTTGAAAGGTTTATGTATTGTAATGTTTTGATGTTTGGTGTAGTTTAGGTCATTTGGTTTTATGGTTAGGATGAAATGAACATGTATTGTAATGTTTCTTGAAATGGCTTAAAAGGGTTTTAAAAAGGGTTTAAAATGAACATTGACAAAATGGTTTTAAAATGCAAACATGAACAAAAAAATGAAGATGACTTTGTTTAAAATAAATCATGGATTAAATGGAATCGACTTAGGCATGATAATGAATTATGAATCATGTTTTCTTGGACATGAACATGAACCATGGTTTAAAAATGACATAATGTTGTATAGTTTTAATGGGGACTATAGGGTGTTTGCCATGGTAAGTTGACTTTGGTCAACTGGTTGACCAAAAAGTCAATAGCTGACTAAAAGTCAACTTATGTAAAAGGATGATGTAATCTCTTTCTCAATGCAATGTATGAACTATGTGACTAATGAAATGGAATGGACTTCTTTTGTTAAACCATGTTCTAATGAACCAATAAAATCCAATTGAAACCAATGTCTAAGTAAATGAATGATAGTGAAGCCTAATGATCATGCCATGACTTGACCAAAATGAATCAATGAAACATGGATCAATGGACCTCAAGCACACCTTGATACACTATGGAATCTATGCATGAAACTTGGACCAATGAAGATCAATGGAATCAATGGATGAAGTGACTTAGATTAAGTGATACCAATGACAATATGTAGTGGAATATGAATGTAAGCATACCTTTAGACCAATCACAAGGCATAATGGACTAGGGTTTATCATAGACTGAACTCCAAGATCCAAGCTCTAAGGCCCCAAGCATCTAGCAGCTAGGGTTTTGATTAATCACAAATCCGACAATCAGCAAATCACGGTACTTAAGCATCAACCATCCCTGATTAAGTTTTCAAACAAAACATCAAGCTTCTCAAATACATCTCAAACCATAGGCTCACCATTAAGGTTTAGCAGTCTATTCAAATACACACAAGGTCAAACACAAGATCACATAGGAGCAAAGTCAAGAATTAAGGTTTGGATGCATAAATGAATATCATGGTGTATACTTGAAGAATCAAGGTCCCAAGGAATCAAGAAATTATGGTTTCACTCCACATGATGAGGAAAACACCAATCTTCAAGCAAAACCCTGATTTTTATTAACCATGAACATTGAATCTATGTTACTTGTTAGCGGGTGTTAATCATGAATGAATGATGTACATGAATGAAGCATGAATGAGTATAAATGAATCTCAAGTTATAGGTTAGATAAAAAGTGAAAAAGGGGAGGTTAAATTTTGGGGTATGACACTTCCAAGTCATAGACTAATGAGTAAGGGGTTGCCCCCGTTGAAGTGTGAACTAACGTTTGATAGTCGTGCATCGTAAAAGGTAGAGTTTCATGCCAATCCTTATATGTTATCACCATTTTCTGGGTGATCTTCTTGATATTCTTATTTGATGCTTCAACGATGTCGTTCATCTTGGGCCGGTATGGCGATGAGTTATGATGTTCAATTTTGAAGTTTGCACATAACTCTTTCATTGTTTTTTTGTTGAGGTTTGACCCATTATCAATGATGATTTTGTTAGGAACCCCATAATGACATATGATATTGTTCTTCAGGAAGCGAGCAACCACTTGTTTGGTGACACTGGCGTAAGATGAAACTTCAACCCATTTGGCTACATTGGCGTAAAATCACCACACACTTGGTGAATATTACAGTAAATAAATAATTTATAATAAGACAGAATTTGCAGCAGACTTGATAAATTTGAGAGTTTTGCTGCTTTTCTCATATATTAAAAGTTTGATCTTCTCCTTCAATGAACAAATCAAGAGCATATAAATATTTAAGTGCTCACGTGTTTTCACTAAACTTTTTCACAAATTAATGAAAATTATGCAGGAAAAAGTTTCTCTATCAAATATTACTGACACTTTAAACAAATAAAAAATTGTTCATGAAGAAAGTGTATTTTACTGTCAAATGATTCAGATATTTATACATCACAAGACACCATTTTGAAAAGGCTTGCAATCCTATAAACTAATCAGCAATAATTTGCAACGCTTTAAGAAAGTGATTCATGAAAAAATGCAATGAAGAGGTATCATGCTGCTTCATATTTTTCCAAAAGCTACATAGGTAAATCGATATACCTAAGGATGTTAATCAATTTACCTATCCTCAACGTCCAAAAGATATGTTAAAAATCACCAGGTTAATCGATTGGAATAACTTGGTTAATCAATTTACATAGTTGAAAATTGGAATGGGTTAATCGATTGACCTGTTTGAAAACTCAAAAATTTGTTTTAACAAAACCAATGTAAATCGATTGACATCACGGGGTAAATCAATTTACCTGATTAAAACATTGAAATTTGAGTAAGTTAAAGATGCAACTATGAAATAATGCATGAAAAAATGTTTATGAATAATTCTTGAGCACCTAAATCTTATAACAATTGAATTGCACATTGTACCTTGGTCTATGATCCAATTTTATTAAAATCCAAAACTTATGAAAACTTGATACTTTGATTCCAATATTTTTCTTCTTTGATCTTTCTTCTATGATAGTCTTTTATCTTCATCAAAATCAAACTAAGAAGGATATGAACATCTTCTTCAAAAGTTGTGCTTGTTACAAAAAGGTACAATCAACACGAAGGCATATATTTTGATGAAGCTTATGCCCTTGTATATATATTATAAGCCATAAGGATGCTTTTAGGTTTTCATGCATTTTACATTTCAAAATCTTCCAAATATATGTATAGAGTGTGTTCTTTAATGGTTACATTTAATAGGAAGTGTATGTTGATCCATCTCCCTAATTTCTAAACTTATCTTCTCTTAAGTGTGTCTTCAAGTTGAAAAAGACTCTTTATGGTCTGAAATAAGCCCCTTGAGTTTGATATAATAGTTTGAGTAAGTTTCTGTTTGAAAAAAATTCCAAGAGTAAATTTTTATATAACATTTTTCATTAAAAAACAAAGCAAGACATTTTAATTGTGAAAATTTATGTCTATGATATTATATTCGAGGTTACTTATGAGTCATTATGCAATAATTTTTTATGATATGATGCAAAATGAATTTGAAAGGTCTATAATGGGGGAGCTTCAATACTTTCTCGGGTTAAAAATTCATCAATTAAAGGAAGTAGCCTCCATCAATTATTCTAAATATTGTAAAGAGCTATTAAAAATATTTGGTAAGGAAAAAGCAAAACCAATCTCAGCTCTAATGAGCACTTTGTGTAGTTTGGATAAGGACGAAGGAGGAAAAGTAGTTGAAGAAAGAAAATATTAAGGTATGATAGGTTCCCTTTTTATCTTACTATATCTAGTCATAATATTATGTTTTATGTCAATTTCTATGCATGTTTTCAACCAAACCCCAAAGAACCACACCTCCATGCGGTCAAATACATTATGAAGTATCTCACTAGCACACCATATATGGGTTTATGGTACCTAAAAGGATGAATTATACTTTATTTGGGTGCTCTAATTCCTTCTTTATAGTTGTAAATTAGATTGGAAAAGTACCAGATGTACGTGTCATTTTCTTAGGAATTCATTTGTCTCCTAACATAGCAAGAAACAAGCAAGGGTTATGTTATCTACACTAAAGCAGAATAAGTCGTTTTGGATAGTTATTGTGTGAAAGTTACTTGGATGAAACAATTGATAAGTATTACACATATAGTTAATCTCATAATTGTCCCGATAAAATACGACAACACTAGCCCCATAAATTTTACTAAGAATCTATTACTTCACTCTCGGATGAAACACATTTAGATTAGATACCATTTTATTAGGGATCATGTCAAAAATGAGGATTGTATATTTGAGTTTGTGTCTTCATCTAAACAAGTGACATATATTTTTACGAAACCGCTTCTAAAAGAAATTTATTTTTTTAAGAACTGAGTTAGGTATCTTAAATCAATAATGCATGAATTTATTTGCTATAGTGATTCTTCTCCTTCTTCTTCCATTTATTAATGTGTTATATGTGTTTTTTATTTATAATCTCTATATATCTTTTTTTATTTTTATAATGACAAAGAGGGATAAGTGTACTCTTAGAGAGAATAACATATACTCATTTTATCTACGAGGGGGAGCTTAACAACTGAACAAGAATGAATATATCACAAACTTCATTAGTCAAGAAGCAAGCACAATACCTAGTGTTCAAGTTCCATTTGAAATGGATAATAAAAGTTAAATCATGTCATAGAAAGGAATTAAAATTGTGAAGTTGTGAAAGCTCGCCAGATCATGCTCTCAATATTTTATCTCGTAGTTTAATTAGTTAAATGTAAATGAATCAAGAGTAAGTCTTGAAGTACTAAGGTGACACACACACATACACGCGTAAAAGTATTTCAATCTTCTAAACATTTTATTAAAACTTCTTAAAATAGATATATGTAAGTACCTTATAAATTAAGAAGCCTTCTAATAAATTAGGAAAACAAATATCAATTGCCTAATTGATTAGGCCTTTTATTCTAATTGATTAAAGCAACACTAATACATCCTAATCAATTAGTTACGCATTATAATCAATTAAGTATCATAGTAGAGGGTTTCCTTTTTCGACTTATAATAATCGATTATGTTGGTATTCTATTAAATTAAGAAGCACGAAACCCCATGTATTATAGCCTTTTTGAGACAAATTTCTTTCTATATAAAGGAGGAATTTTGTTACTTATAAACACACCAAATTTTTGAATTATCAACTCTTCTATTATCACTCTTTTATAAGTTCTATTCATTATAATTTGTCTTAGGGCTAAGAGAGTGAAAAACTTTATATGATAATTATGGTGTTTTAGTATTGTGCCAAATTTATTTATTCAAGAGCATGGTTATCTTGTGATCTTGTAATAGATTTGAAGGTTGCAAGCTAAACATGTAAATAAAACTTGATTTAAGGTTGTTGGGCTCAACTTATATAAAATCTCAAGTTATTTGTGTAAGGTTGTTGGGCTGATCTTGTGTAAAACTCAAGTTGTTTAAGATTGTTGGGTTGAACATGTGTAAAAGCTCAAGCTTTTGTTTAGTGGAAATCTCAGAAGAAAACTCTTGGGGACCGGAGTATGCCACTTGGTTTGTGTGATCTTTTATCTCTTTATTTTTTTTTTATTTATCTTTTCCACTGTTATTTATCTTTTCAGCTGCTAAATCTCTCATTATATATACTTATAATATAAATCAATTTTTTTATGGAAAAAATTGAATTCCGAATATTATAATTCACTTCTCCCTCTGTTATGTTTGAATTAGCTTGTCAAATAATGACATCCATACAACCTACCACTTTCAAGTGAATAGTTATAAAACTGAACAACATAGACAACTTTACTCTAACTTAAGTAAAATTGTTAGAATATATTTTTTTGTTTCATTTATGATTACCACTATTAAGAGAAATTTATGTTATTATTATAATCCATCCATACCTAAAGATTTTCCCACATTTCTTTAGCGATATTACAGTGTGATACTCTAAAAAATTAAATCATACCTAAATAAGTAGTGATAATAGTTTTAACTTTCAAACTGTATTACACTTTTTGTTTATCCTCTTTTATTTTTCCACCACTACACAATTAACTTGATGAGAAAGGAGAAACAAATCATTTTTAACTACATCCCTAAACAAAGAAAGAGACAAGGGATACGTATGGAATACACCAGATTAATCCTGGTTTGGCATAAAAGCACGAGGCCTACATGTTATCCCCAAGGATATCACTTTAAGATTCTCCATTATCAATAGAGCTTTTAACACTGGATCGGCCAAACTGTTATAACAGGTCAAGCTTGCAACCTTTATACTTTATAAGTTCAAGAGAATAACACTCTCTTTATTTTATAATACTCATCAAAACTACAATAGCGGTTACACAAGTTTCTATTTAAATATTACTCTTTTAGCACTTAAGAAGCAACTACTTAACTTTTATGGTTTTGATAATGAAAATATACCACCTTAAACCCCAAAACTTATTATAAAATATTTAAACGACAATTTAAGGTATCACCAATGACAACCCTTCAAAAACACATAAATTCATTTGAAACTACGCAGCGGAAAAACATTTCATAACATCTTCATAATTAAAGTAATATACTTCAAAACAACAAATTCAACATCAACATAAAACATATCGAACTCTCGTCCATGATGTTACACGATAAGAGCACTAAAACCCCCTAATGTATAATAAATTGATAAATAAAAAAGAAGAGTAGCTCCAACAAGCCATCTTCCATATACATAACAACAATGATCACTCCTGAGTATCTGCAAGATGTCCATGGTAGATAACATGAAGCAAGTGAGGTGATAAATAACATTCAACATAAATAGTGTAAAGATTACTAAGGTAGAGAACATATAACATATCACACATTCAGTACACAATCAACAAAAACATAGTCTCACACTCATTCATAACAAGATACACATATATGTATATGAAATGTGACTCATGACACAACGTGACACATATACATGTGGTACCATTATAGACAATACAAGTCCATATCGCTCCTGAATCCCTACCATAGGACTAGACTACACCAAATTGTTACTATCACCATAAGTAACATTTCACTGATTCCCATCTAGAACCAGCTACTCACTCCTGAATCCCCACCATAGGACCAGAGCACGCCAAAATTAGAGTGAAGTCCATGATGCATGACTCTCTACAACATGCATTTTTATCAAAAGAATCACCATACATTTATCACCATTATGCACAACATCATTCTCAATATGCAACAATTAATCAATGTTATGACAATTAACCAATAACACCAAACAACAACACTTCATCAAATGCATATTCACACAACATCCAGTCATGTTAATTTATTATAACATCAACTCATCATTAAGAAAACACAACAATTCACTAATTGGTCATACATGTCATCACAAATATTCCTACAATGAACACACGACTACAATTCAATTATCTCACCAACGCTACAAGAAATTTGCCATTTACCAACTGCAAAAATTCGTTGGTAAAGGTATAAAAATTGTTGCTAAAGGTAAAAAAATCCTATACCAATGAACGTTTGTTTCCATCAATTATAATTCACTATACCAACGACAAATTGTCGTCCCATTATCTTATACCAACGACAATTTCCATACGTTTGAAAAAGTTTTGGTGTTATAACAACGACTAATTGCACTATTTAATAACTTTATCCATCACATATTTTTATTGGTATAGGACAAAATTAGTCGTTGGTATATGTCTTTTTTTTTACAATTTTTTCTTCCTATTTTTAATAATTTTTAATAATCAAATTTTGACAATACTTTTTATATGCACCACACAAAATTTAAAGCAACATTAAAGAAATTTTCAATTATATTATCAAAATAACAAGTCTTACAAACATATTAAAATAACAAAGTAATGTAAATTATATAAATACAACCACCAAAATAGATGTTGTGACAAAAAAATACACACAACCATATTAAGATAAAAGCATATTCTAATCTTCCTCTCTTCCATCTTCATCGATGCATGAATTTTGACAATTTGTCTAATTTGGGGCACTAGAAGTATCAGCAGCCTATTGAAAATAAAATAAAATAAGTTACAAACTCAATTCAATAAATGTTTTCATAATATTCAAAATATGAACTCAAAGAGTAAAATATAATATAACATTCAAATTTTCTTGAGATGATCAATTTTGTATCACTGACATCATATATGTCCTCTCTTGACTTTCTCGCATTTTCTTAAGTTCTTTCCTCAACTCTTGATAGTACACATCTTGTAATGTAAGTTCAAGACTAATGGTACAAATATTCAAAGTATAAGAAATATTATGTTTATGATTGATTGCATATCTATGTTACATCAAGAGTTAATCAAATTAGTAGATGACTAAGCATATACCATGTGTCTAATTGACGTGTTCCATTATTTCCATACAAAAACCCAATGAAGATTGCTCAGAACACTGTCTAAAGTGCACCTTAAAATTTATTTAAATGAATAAACTACAAGCACATCACAATTTTCCACTGTCATATGTGCATTGGAATTTGTAGGTGTTGGATTACAATAGGCATATGTAACAAAGCTGGACATATAACACACATCTTACTAAAACAGTAATTAATAAGCCTTCGAGTGCGACAAGAGTGTGCATTTTTAGAACAATAAGAGTTCTAAAAATATTTTTAGAGCTTATCCTATATCTATTTTTGTTTCATTACTTTTTTTCACTACCATGAGGTAGCTCTGTGTGTTATCGCTCCAACACTTCAAACGACACCTCATTTGAACCTACAAAACTAAAGTTATTACCAAAATCGTTGGTAAATGCAACAAAGAAACAAACACAATTTTTCAACATTTGACCTACAACAATTGATTGTGATAGGATGACAATCGATTGTCATCGAGTTCCTTTTGCCTCTGACTTTAAAAAAAAAGAATTTGGAAGCCAAATAATTGATTAATTCTAAGGTGCAATCAATTGTCAGTGTGACCTTTTTTCAAAATTTAAACTATTGCAAATGATTGTTATAGAGTGACAATCGATTGTCACTGACAAATTTTCCAAAAAACTCAGTTTTAACATACATTATTCATCCCTTTCATCCATAAACCTTCATACATCATTCCAACCAATTTTCCCAAGATCAATTAACCCAAAATATGAATTTAGGAGTAGGAAATGTTATCGCAACCATCAACATATTACAAGACTTGTACTCATCATGATTCATTATGATTCATCATGCAATTACATCAACAATTCTACCAACAATCATATTCACAATCCAAGAACTCAAACATTCATCAATGGCATAAATTTATATATGTATAATCATGATGATTTAAACATAGTTTCAGTAACAAAATCACATGTATAAACATAATCAATCATCAATTTGCATATTTCTAACACAACAACAATTCATCAAGATAAAATCATGGAACCCTAATGAGAGCAAGGACATCTCTTCTTTATCCTATCATTCAATACTCCTATAGTGAAAACCCATTCTATCCTTTACCTTAGTTTTCCAGCAAAAAACAACAAATCAAGAAGCTCCTATGGATTATCTCTTTCAAACCTTAGCTCTCCCTTCCAATGTTCTTGTTTCTCTAAGCCTTCTTATTTTCACGTACTGACAAAAATTTCTCCGCTAAAACTAATTTCTCTAACTTTTAGAATATATAATATTCTAATTACTTTTGTGTAATTATTATTATTGCCTAACTAACTTCCAGCTTCCCTCCTCTTACCACATACTTCCCTAAAATCACACAATTGACTCAATTCCTCATATTTACCAATTTCTCACTTTATTTCTAATATTAATTTAAAATACTAATTATTCTAATTTATAGTTATTGATAATTATCCTATTAAGCACCCTACTCTCACCACACCCTACCAATATCATTACACCCCAACAATACATATAATCACCAAATTTATTTTAAAGGCACATCAAACACCAAATAATTAAATAAAAATCTAAATAATTCAATTAAACTAATTAATCGAATTTTGGGTGTTACATAAAACACCTGAAACAGTAACAACAACTGAAGTTGTTTTGATGATAACAACGAATGAAGTCAAGAAGTTACTAAAGCTAGCTCAAGCGGTCAAAGATGCACAAGGTGGATGAGCATCTCTCTAATTATGGTGACTAACTTAAAAATATCCCAAGCCTCATAGAACTGAAGATTCAAGGATATAGTTATGTGATTATGTGATAGGTATATCCAACAAAGGGACTTGAAGCTTCACGTTGTGAAATAGAGGAAGTATGAAAGCTCGCATGACCGTTTTAGGGCGTTTTTATAAGTAATGGATACATAACACACACACACACACACACACACACACACACACACACACTTAAAACCTCGATAAGCCTATCAATTTTTTATAAAAGCAACCAAAAAATGTTTTTAGAACATAGCCAGTTAAAATGGGAACTTCCAAATTGATTAGGATAAGTTCTTGAACTGTCTAATCGATAGAAGAAATAACTAATCGATTAGATAAAGACAAATCAAGTCCATAATCGATTATAAAAGTCCCTTAATGATTGGTAATGTCCATCTATCCAAACCTTCTAATTTTGGCAACAACAATCGATTATTGCAAGTGTCTAATCAATTAGCTAATTAATTACAACAATTAAAAGGCTCATGGATTGTTTCAATTCTTACACCATCTCTTGGCCTATAAATAGTGAGGTCATATACCATTTCAAATCATCCAGAAAAATGAGAAACACCTCACTTATCTTCTCTCTTAATTTCTCTAAATCATTTTATTTTTCACACATATTTTACTCATAGTACTTTGAGAACATTATTGAGTTCCGTGAAGATTTTGTTTTAGGTGAGGGTTTTATTGTAAATTCACCAAGAGTAATATTTTATCTTGAGTAAATCATTGTTCCTTAGGAAGCGATCATTTTTGTCAGGTTTGGTTTTGGTTTGTTTGTTTGTTTGGTTTTTGGGATTAGAATACATATATGTTTGGTTCGTGTGATCCGATATTAAAGAAAATCTCTCCTTTTGGGTTCATGAATAATGATAGAAAAGTCTTCACAACAGTTCTTGAGCTCATCCCTATTAAAAGCTGTATCAGTTCGAGATTAGTTTGATGTAAAATCTTACTCGATTTTTAAGTTTAGCATGTATAAAAGATCAAAGGGTTCGAGCCTGTTTGTTGTTTAGCAAGAAGGTTAATCGCTTCAAGTTTGTTTGTTGTTTAGAGACTAACTGTTTCAAGTTATGTTCGCTGTTTGGTTAAAAGTCATTCTAAAACTTCATTTCCTTATATAAGAGGTTCACGGGTTTAACCCTCTAAAAGCTCTCAAGTATTAGTGGATACTCTCAAGATCAATTCTTAGGGAAAAGATTAAGTCACTTCTTTAAGACCGAACCTCTATAAATCTCTAGTGGTATCTCTTATTTCCCTTATCTTTTTTATTTTTCACTTATTTTCTTTACTTAGAATTTTTCTCTGTTTGTTCAAACGTTTTTTGATAAAATATTTTCAAACTCTGATTTTCAAAATAATTTTTTATTTTAATAAATGATTTTCAAACCTTCACAATTCATCCCTTTTTGTGTATGAGTCACATGTTCAACAACTTTTTCAATATCCCATATTCTAAGGATAAGCCTTTCTACTGTTCTTTAAGAACCTGCTCCCCCCGCTTGATAGTTGTCATCAACTCGATGATTCTTCTTTTTAACGTGCATTTGGAGGGGTTCCCCAATCGAGGAAGACCTCTGGTGATGGATGCGATGCACTATAAAATTTTCCTTTCCAATCAACTTCCCTGTCACTGATGTTGTCATTCTTTCCTTTAGAGGGGGTCATTTCTCCTTAAGTGACTCATCTCACTTCTTATTGTTTTTCTTTCTACCCCAATCCTTCTTTCGACTACTTCCTTGGGTGTATCGGGTAAGTCACTTTGTCTTGACCAACTCCTCAATCCCATCCTTCAAGTGAATGTATAATTCAGTGTTGTGGTCGTGACTTTTGTGGAAACAACAATATTTTTATTTTTCTATCATGGCCGACTCCCTAACTAGATAAGGGTTCTTGCTCCTGACATCTTTAAAGAGGGCATTTTCACATTGTTACTAAATTTAATCCCTTGATACGTTCAAGGGAATGTATGATGAGAATCTAGCTCGAGGCCTTTGGTCTATGCAATTCTAACGACGATTAGAGTCTCTCTCAACTGTCCTCCGTGTCTGAGGTTCCCTGCTCCACGACCCCTTTCTCATTCTTCAACCATATACATTATTTAACAAATCGTTTACCCATTATGTGCATAAGTTAACTTGCAATTATTGGAGATTGTGAAACATTTCACGTCTATGAACTATAGGTTGTGCTAAAGGTTGCTTCAACGACTGACCTTGGAACAATTATAGAAAAGGTTGGGAATTGGAAAATATTGAAAGGTTCCTTGTCTAACTGTTGTAGGTGTTAAGTTTTGCAGCGTTATAATTGTAGAAGGAGTGATTAAGACCATAACATCTTCAATTGATAAAGGAAGTGTGACCTCTTTATCATACCCCAAAATTCACCCTACCCCATACAACTTTCATCTGATCCATGACCATATTACACATATATGCATTCATTGTTCCATCATCATAATTGCATTAACATTCATAACCAAAGGCATACTGCATGGACTCAAGGCATGTTGTTCACACCTGAGAAGAAACTGAGATTTTCTGGTTAAAGCCCTAAAGAAAATACCAACAAATAAGGAAAAAATCACTTTTTGGTCTGTGTAACCGGTTACCAGAATCAGGGTAACCGGTTACACCCCTTTTAAAAGCAGTTTCCAGGCCATTTTTGGCCTGTGTAACCGGTTACCCTGATTCTGGTAACCGGTTACACAAGTGTAACGTAGGCTCCCCAAGTCATTTTTGGCCTAGGTAACCAGTTATCCTGATATTGGTAATTGGTTACCCTACGCAGAACAACAACAATAACTTTTTTTACTCCAAATTGACCCTTCTTTTTTACTCACCTGCCCACTTGCTTTCCCTACAAATAGAACACTATTTCCCCCTCTTTTGGACCATGCTTGCAGCCCAAAAAATTCTGAAAAAACATCAATCAAATCCTTTTCCTTAAACCTAAGTCAAAACAAAAAAATCATTATGTCGTACCTCAAGAAAAATAGAGACACGACCTAGCGAAGCGCAATCGTACGCTCGTAATGATGGACTAAACAGAGTCGCCACCGAACTTTATTTATTCCTGAAAAGGAAAGGGGAAATATCGATAAAACCCAGGAAATAACGACAATGATTATGGTCGTCGCAACCAATATCAGGGTTCGGGAGTCGATTATGCAATGGGAAGGTATTAGCACCCCTCACGTCCGTTGTACTCAATGGGAACCATTAGGTTTTGTGCGCGTTAGTGTTAGCTTGAAATGTTGGGCTTCTCGAGTTATTAGGTGGGAAATAAAAAATATAAGAGAGAAGAATGTTTTTGGATTTTTCAATAGAGAAGTCAAGGCTTACGTAGTTCTGGGTAGAAAATGTTTGTTTGTTGGTCAATTTTAGCGAAAGCTATATTATATTAATAGACGAAGACATTATTTTACCCAAAACAGATGAGGAGCGGACGTATACCACACATCGAATGGATTTACAAATCAACATTTGGAAAAACGTCACTTATCTCAACTCAACAATTATGGCTGAAACATTGCTTTGCATCATCTTAAGACAAGATGTCTTACGTTTATGAAAAGGGTTTTCTGATCAATCGCACAGCGGCGAGAAAGAGTTTGATTGGTTATATGTATTTTTGAGTAATGGCGAGAACTTGGATGAGCGAGATATCTATCTCGAATCCTAGTCTCAGGAGTGCACGGTATCCACCATGTTCCATTTCCATCTTTATTGGCAAAAGTGTTTAATAAAGATTAAGTGTTTTGAATTTGATTGAGAAAGGGGTTTGCAGAAACCGCATTGACAATGACGGCGAGAGTCAAGATAGGCGAGGCATCCACCTCGAGTCTTAATTTCAGGAGTGCACGGTATCCACCATGTTCCATTTCCATCTTTATTGAAAGGGGTTAAGTTAGGAATTAAGTATTTTGGAGTTTGAAAGACGAGCACTTATGACTTGCAAGCTCTTACAGCCTGGGTCTAATACTCGGGACTACGTCTGGATATTTCACCCAGGTAATCTTTTTCTTTCAATTTTGCTTGAGGAAATGGTTCGAATATTTACCAGTGTTTTAGAGGAGAAAGACGAATATTTATGGCTTACAAGCTCTTACAGCTTGAGCCTAATATTCGGGATTACAACTGGATATTTCATCCAGGTAATCTTTTTCTTCCAACTTACTTAAGAAAATGATTTGAAGTGATTTGAATTGAGAATGAAGTGTAATTGAGATATTTACGTGTATGAAACGAACATGGATAGATATCAATCGACCAAATATAATGAAATCGAGTAATCGGATAATCTACTTAACAATAATTAATTAATCTAATTAACTAAATCAATAATAAAATTAGGGAGATGTAATTAGACATAGGGTGCGAAACATGGAAATGGGATGTGGACTCTAAATGGCATTTTGGGCCCAAACCCATAAAAGTTAAACCCATTATTTAAATAACAATTGATTTTAAAGAAAGAAAAAAAAGGAAAAGAACAACAAGTTGCTCCAAGGAGGGGTCGCATCCCCTATCCCAAATTCCATTTTTAATTAAAAATAAATAAATGAAACCTGGAGAGTTTTTTCAAATTAATTAAGGTTATTGGTTTCCCAAGATAGCCATTCACGTTCTCCCTTTTTTTTTACAAAACATTACCTCTTTTTCAATGTGAAGAAAAAACAGAGAACACACTCCATTCTTTCAATCTCTCTCTAAACGCAAACAAACCATGGCTTCAAAAAAATCATAAAAAACAAACCTCTCACCTTTCTCGTTCGTTCTTCAGACGGTTCCTCTTCCAGAAGAAAAAAAAACGAATCTCAACGGTTTGTTCGTCTCTTTTTTCAAACCTCTCACCTTTGATATGAATCTCTCGCTCCCACGAGCTTCTCTGCTTCGTCGATCACTGGTGGTCGCCGAAAGCCGTCAACGGCGGAATGGTTTATTGCGTCGTGGTTGTTCGTCGAGCTCCAATGGTGACGCGATCTGGAGTAGACACGAATATGAGTGGCAGTCCGGCGTCTGTTATTGGAAGTTGGTCGTGAGCTTGAGGTTATCGATCCTTGGGATTCCGTGGTCGCGATCTGGTGGAGGAGGCGGTTGTGTTATCGATTGATTCTTCGGTTGCGAAGGAGATGAATGGCGGTGAGCAGAGTCTCTCGCGGTGGATCTGCGGAACTGTGTTGAATCAGCGGTTCGTGGGTGGTTTCGATTCCTCGCTGGTGAGGTACAAGAGTTTGATGGGAGGACGTCGTCGGATAGTAATGTTGTCGTGTTGTTCTTTGACTTGCAGCTAGCGCGTTTGACAGTGCTCTAAACGGTGTTACGACAACTGTTCATGTTGTTGTTCAAGTTGTAGCTTGTGTGTTTGAGTTCGGTTGTTATTCGAGGGGCAAGTTGAAGAGATGGAGGAGTATTAATGGTGTGGAGATGTTCTTTGTAGTAGAAGGAATTTTTTTTAGGTCTTTTTTGATGAACAACAACCATGTAAGCGAGAAAACTAAGAGAATTTTTGCCCTCTGTTTTTGTGTGTAGAAAAAAGGTCCTGTTTTTGAAGATCGTCCGCCCATTTGTATAGTCTTCTCCCCGTTTTTCTTAGGTGATTCTTGTTTTTTCGTCAGTATTTTTAGAGTGTCTTTTTGCAAGATTTTCATAAAAACTTGTCTTTTTGAGATTCCCCGAGAAAAGTCATTACGTCGACCAGTCCCCTTTGGTGAAGCTGTCCTGTTACGAGTAAGGTGGCTCTTCTATGGAGAAGAGTCATCACCTACTTTCCCTCTCCTGCTTTTCTATTGCTATATTGATGTTACTTAAAACGTGAGAGGGACCTTGGACCAAATGGGTGTGGCTACTGACTAGCCTTTTTGTTGGTGAGCTTTTTGAGTGTTTTTTTTTGTTTTTTAGAAGAAAGTTCTCTCTCTTTATTTAATGATGGGGTTCGTGCCTTTTCAACAACATCTTTAGGATTTGTATAATTTCAAACTACGGTTGCTAAATTTGAGACAAATACCAAAGTGCCTCTCCTTTCAAAGTTTTTAGAACAAAAATGAGTTTTAAGAATTAAATAAAAATTTAATGAAATTATTCTTAAAAAATACTATATTAAACTGAAACAAAGACGTAGAAAATTCTAATTAATTGAATCAAACATTTTTACAAAGAGATAATAATAAAATGTCTCAAAATGGATAAAGGTCGGGCGCAAAAGCGTTTGAAAAATTAAAATGAATGCATAAAAATGATCAGTACGAGATAAAGTTATTGGAAAATTACAGCGTTTCTTTTAATTTTGAAATAAATTTTGACCGGTTAAACAGGCTCGAGCTGATTAAAAAGTGGCCGAAAAATTAGCTGACAAATAAATCGAGCATTCCAGATCAAACTACGCGAAACATAGATTAATAAAATTGATGTCTAGAAGCTTGATTTTAACATTTTTCGTCCACTGATTTGACACACATCCGTTGATTAATTCAACTGTTTTGCCTGTAGATCCGAAAAAATTATTTCTATTGATATTCTAGGCACTATGCGGTATGGAATGCATGGTATGCTATGCAGAGATGCGATAGTTATTATGAATGTATTGAATCAACGGTTCAGGGTCAAAATTGGGGTGTGACAGTTGCCCCTATTTAAGTATCTTCAATCAGAGAAATATGAAGCAGGACACTCTTCATATGATCATAGTGGGAGATAATTAAATACTAAGAAGACCCGAATTTTGATCCTGAAATGCAAATGATATGATATGATATAAGATGAATGCCTGAATGAATGACTCTTTTTTTTATTTGATTTGCTAGGGATATGATCAGACATAAGATAAACCCTAACAGGATGTTTTCTGATGGATACAAAATGAAACAAGGATCTATGGAGAATAATGGAGACATGTTGTAACGGTGGCCCACAGGAAACAAAAATGAAGGTGAAAACTTGTTGGGGATAACAATCCTGCTGGAGGAAAGACAACGGGGGAATATGCAAAGAGATTTTAACAACAAATTCGAACACGACTTAACAACAATAGAAAACCCAAAGAAAACTGCAACAACAGGTTCATACATGACCTGATAATATTGGAAAACATGCAAAGCAAGTATCGTCAATCAGTTCATACATGACCAGGCACTTTAGAATACATCAGACAGTTCTGGAGATTTCTCACGAGAAATTCATCCGATCAGAGATTTTTGAGATTCCCAACAGGGAATTTATGCAAAACAAAGATAAGCAGGAGTCTTCTTATAAGTAGATCATCCACACAAAAGGCTACGATGATTCTTTACAAAGAAATCAAACAAAACCATCATCATTGGAGTTTTCTAACACGAAAAACCTCCAAGCTTCTGGGAATTCCTCAAGATGATGAGTCATACATGACTTTCACGGAACCATCAGGAAAGACAGGGTATTCAAACTCTCTGTACGTGCCAACAATAATTGGACTTTGACCGTAAGCAATGGATTACAACCAAACTTTTAATGGATAGGTGCCAACAACAATTGGACTTTGACCATAAGCAATGAATTACAACCAAACTTTTAACGGATAGGTGCCAACAACAATTGGACTTTGACTGTAAGCAATGGATTACAACCAGCTTTTAACAGATTTTGCCAACAACAATTGGACTTTGACCGTAAGCAATGGATTACAACCAGCTTTTAACGGATTTTGCCAACAACAATTGGACTTTGACCGTAAGCAATGGATTACAACCAGCTTTTAACGGGTAGGTGCCAACAATAATTGGACTTGACCAAAGGAAATAGTAAAATATTAATTATCACATCAGAGATTCCCAACAACAACTGGACTTGAAATAAATCCCAAGGACTATGGGATTTTTTTAAAAGAGATACTAGTAACCACTGGATTTTTGATGATAATGCCAGTAATGACTGAATTTTGGAGATGCCAATGATGATTGAACTTTTGAAACGATACTAGTGACAACTGGTCTTTGGGTCAAGAGATAACAATCAACAACGGGACCGAAGGGGCCACACACATGAGTACATAGTACATTTTGAACCATGCATGATTTAATTTTTGTTTTATGCATGATATATGAATAGGGGTGTTCGCGGTGCGGTTTGGGCGGTTTTTGCGATAAAAATCATCCGAACCGCAAGAGAAAAAAGCATGCGGTTCGGTTTGGTTCGGTTGACCTTTAGAAATAAAACCAAACCAAACCAAACCAAATCAATGCGGTTTGGGTTGGTTCGGTTGGTTCGGTTTTTTATAATATTTTTATTGAGCCATATATACTCCTATAAATAACGATATAACTTTGTGTTTAGTTATTCCTATATTACTAAGTAACATCAAAATTCATCATATTTAGACAAAAACGTTTCATTCAATATACAAAAAAAACCAAATTAGACAAAAGTGGAATAAAAGACAAATATAAATAGTAGCATAAAATAATAACAAAGACATTATAATAAAGCATAAAAAAAACATATGAGATGAGAGATGAGAGAAGATGAAAAAAAGAACATAAGAGATGCGAGATTGAGAAGAAAAGTGCAATAAAAACGTAATTGGAAGAGAAAATAGTAACATAAAAGATAAAAAAGAAAGAACATAATAGAGGAGTTATTAGAGTAGAATAGGTGAGACCTACGTGGAAAAGAAGATGAGAAGAATGTGTGATACTACTATGAGAGATTTAAGAAGGTTGAAATTGAAACCCTAAGTGCGATTAAGAGAAAATCGTTTGTAATTGTAAGGTTAAGGCATACTAGGTTTGAGGTTTGGGTTGGATGTGGAATAAGTGAACTTTGGGTTGTAACATAATGCGGTTTGGTTTGGTTTAGTTCGGTTTACAAAATACAAACCGCAAACCAAACCAAACCGTGCGGTTTTATTAAAAAATGACCCAAACGAATCCGAACCAAATGCGGTTTTTTGCGGTTTCGGTTTGGTTTGGTTTGCGGTTTTGTATTGGGTTGGTTTGGTTTTGAACACCCCTATGAATGATCATGATATGCAATGCTGACAATAGGCAGACTGGGAGTTTGTAGGGACTGTTTATAGAGATTCTGATTCCTCAACACCAATAACTCAACCCCGTACAGGTAATAGGCGTATTCAGAGGGGAATCTAACAAGATTGACAGTTATAAATAACCAAAGGTCCACCCTTCCAGAGGATTAATAAGTCGTGTTCCATGGAGATTTTTGTTGGTGATCCATGAGCATTTATGCAACCTTGAGACCTTCGGAAAAACAAATGATTTTCTCTTGATTTTCACATATATCAAAGTAATTTTGTTCCTTTCGCTAAATTTCAAATTCTTTTCAGGTTTCAAAATTTCATTATTAACAAATAAATAACACTTTGCATAACAAAGAAAAACATAGAAGAACACAATTAACAATGATTGATAGGCAAAACTTGTATTTTATTCAAGGATGGTAGCACACAAATGGCGTAGCTCCATGGGATGTTACAATCTTGAAAATGGCAATAAGGAAAGGTTTATGTTGAATTCAGTGACCACTAACATCCCCAATAAATATGATTCCCCAAAACCTTGCTTCTAAGGGGAGTAACTGGATTGATCTTCTGCCTCAGATTCTTCGGTGTTAATCAGTAACAACTGATGCAGCTTATGCCTTGTGCCCCTAACTTTTGCCTGGATCGCCCTTTCGGGTTTTCAATCCACCGGGACACTCTTTTTTTTGTTGCCTAAGTTGCCCTTTCAGGTTTTCAACTTAGCGAGCTATCATTTTTTATTCATCACTAACTTCTGCCTGGATCACCCCTTCGGGTTTTTGATCCAACGGGATACCCCCTTTTTGCCTAAATCGCCCTTTTAGGTTTTCGACTTAGCGGGTTTTTATTAGGCATAGTATTTTTTAACTGCATCAGAGTTCACGGGGTGTGAGAGCTTTTCATCATCCATAGTTGTGAGAATCAAGGCACCTCCGGAGAAGGCTTTCTTCACAACATATGGCCCTTCATAATTGGGAGTCCACTTCCCACGTGAGTCCTTGTGTATTGGCAAGATCTTCTTGAGCACGAGGTCTCCTTCTCTGAATTCCCGAACACGTACTTTCTTGTCAAAAGCCCTCTTGAGCCATTTCTGGTATAACTGTCCATGGCACAAAGAAGTCATTCGCTTCTCGTCTATGAGGTTTAACTGATTAAATCTATTTTGAATCCATTCAGCCTCTTCTAGCTTGGTCTCCATCAAGATTCTCATTGAAGGTATCTCCACTTCAATTGGGAGAACCGCTTCCATCCCATATACCAAAGAGAATGGGGTTGCCCCTGTTGAAGTGCGGACGGAAGTCTGATATCCATGTAGTGCAAAGGGTAGCATTATGTGCCAATCCTTATAGGTTTTCACCATTTTCTGCAGGATCTTCTTGATGTTTTTATTAGCGGCTTCAACAACGCCATTCATCTTTGAACGATATGGTGAAGAGTTATGGTGCTCAATCTTGAAGTTTTCGCATAGTTCCTTCATGGTCTTATTGTTCAGATTCGTCCTATTATCTGTGATGATCCGACTTGGAACTCCATAACGGCAAATGATCTCTTTCTTGAGGAACCGTGCAACCACTTGTTTTGTCACATTAGCATAAGAGGCGGCTTCTACCCATTTGGTAAAGTAATCAATGGCAACCAAAATGAAGCGGTGACCATTGGAAGCTTTGGGCTCGATGGCGCCAATCATGTCGATGCCCCACATTGAGAAAGGCCAAGGTGACGTCAAGACGTTTAGTAGGGTCGAAGGCACGTGTACCTTGTCGGCATAGATTTGACATTTATGACATTTTCTAGCATAATTGAAGCAGTCGGATTCCATGGTCAACCAGTAATAACCAGCTCTCAAAATCTTCTTGGCCATGGCATGCCCATTGGCATGAGTTCCAAAGGATCCTTCATGAATCTCTTTGATCAACAGGTCCGCTTCACGTCCATCCACGCATCTGAGCAGAATCATGTCGTGATTTCTCTTGTACAACTAACCATTGCTTAAGAAGAATTTGGATGCTAACTTCCTCAATGTTTTCTTGTCAAGGGTTGTTGCATCTGTTGGATATTCTTGGTTTTGCAAAAAGCATTTGATGTCGTGGAACCAAGGTTTACCATCGGCTTCCTCCTTAATCAACTGACAGTAGGTAGGCTCAACTTTCCACTCTATCTGAATGAGAGGCGCTTCATTATGGAATCTAACTTGGTACATTGAAGCCAACATGGCCAAAGCATCATCAATCTGGTTCTCAGTTCTCGGGATATGACGGAAAGTGATTTCGTCAAAGTATATTATTAGTTCCATAACATAGGCACGGTATGGGATTAACTTGGTATCACAGGTTTCCCATTCGCCTTTAACTTGATATATCACCAAGGCTGAGTCTCCACATACTTCAAGGATTTTGATTCGGAGGTCAATTGTCGCTTCAATGCCTAGGATGCACGCCTCATATTCTGCTATATTGTTTGTGCAATCAAAACACAACCTTGCTGTGAAAGGAGTATACCGACCATCCGAGTTCAATAGGACAACTCATACGCCATGCCCCATGTAATTGGAGGAACCATCGAACATGAGCTTCCACCGAGATCCGGGTTCAGGTCCTTCATTAGGTCCTGGAATTTCACAATCTTTTACTACCATAATGTCTTCATCAGGGAAGTCAAATTTCAATGGCTGGTAGTCTTCAACGGGCTGGTTTGCCAAGTAATCAGATAATACACTTCCTTTAATGGCTTTCTGGGATACATATTGGATGTCATACTCAGATAGTAACATCTGCCAACGGGCGAGTCTTCCAGTTAAAGCGGGCTTTTCAAAGATATATTTCATTGGATCCATTTTTGAGATCAACAAAGTAGTGTGGCAAATCATGTATTGTCTTAGACGACGAGTGGCCCATGCTAAAGCACAACAAGTTTTCTCCAAGAGTGAATATCGGGTTTCACAATTGGTAAACTTCTTACTCAGATAGTAGATGGCATGCTCTTTTCGGCCGGTTTCGTCATGTTGTCCTAGCACACATTCCATTGACTTTTCAAGCACAGTTAAGTACATAAAGAGTGGTTTCCCTGAATAGGTGGAATTAGAATAGGGGGCTCTTGCAGGTATTGTGTGATCTTCTCAAAAGCCATTTGGCAGTCAGAGTTCCATTCAACTGCTTGATCTTTTCTAAGCAACTTGAATATAGGTTCACACGTAGCAGTCATATGAGATATAAACCTAGAGATATAGTTCAAACGTCCCAGGAATCCTCTAACTTCTTTCTCTGTACGTGGAGCAGGCATTTCCTGTATTGCCCTAACCTTGTCTGGATCTACCTCAATTCCTCGTTGACTGACAATGAAACCAAGCAACTTTCCAGATCGAACATCGAAGGTGCATTTAGCAGGATTCAGCCGTAGTTGAAATTTCCGAAGATGCTCAAATAGCTTTTGCAAGTGATCTATATGATCCTCTTCACTTTGGGATTTTGCAATCATATCATCTACATAAACCTCAATTTCCTTGTGCATCATATCATGGAAAAGAGTGACCATTGCTCTTTGGTAGGTTGCCCCGACATTTTTGAGACCAAATGGCATTACCTTATAGCAAAATGTTCCCCAAGGGGTGATGAATGTGGTCTTTTCCATGTCTTCTAGATCCATCTTAATTTGACTATAACCCGAGAATCCGTCCATAAAGGAGAATACCGCGAACTTAGCAGTATTGTCTACCAGAGTGTCAATATGTGGCAGGGGGAAATCGTCTTTTGGACTAGCTTTGTTTAGATCCCTGTAATCAAGACATATCCTGACCTTGCCATCCTTTTTGGGTACTGGTACAATATTAGCTACCCATTGGGGGTACTTCTCAATTGCTAGAAAACCGGCATCAAATTGACGCTTCACCTCGTCATAAATATTGAGAGCCATGTCGGGTCTTGCTCTTCGGAGCTTCTGCTTCACTGGCGGGTAATCTGGCTGTAGTGGTAGCTTGTGGACAACAATATCAGTATCTAAACCTGGCATATCCTGATACGACCAAGCAAATACATCTACATATTCTTGTAGCAACTTGATCAATCTTTCTTTGATGCTTGCCCCAAGTGTAGTCCCAACTTTGACCTCTTTCTTGTCTTCCTCAGTGCCAAGGTTGATTGTACCCACTGGTTCTTGATGCGGCTGAAGGGCCTTTGACTCGTGCTCGAGCAGCCTTTCCAATTCTTCAGGGAAATCACAATCTTCCTCACTATCCTCTTCCGCTTGGTAGATGGGGAGTTCAAAGTTATAGGAAGTAGTGGGGTCATCGAATTCAACTGGTTTATTGATTATTCTGCATGTTTTTTAAATGATGGTTTTTTAGAAAAGTGGAAATAAAATGAAAAAGAATTAAAAATATTTTTGTTGTTTTTGAAAGGATTGCCATTTTAAGGAAAGAAAAACAAATGAATGAACGATAAGAATTTGAACAAAATGCTCTTTATTTGTCATATGATTTTGAAATTTAAAGTGGCCCTACAAATGATCCGTTAGCCTTGGGCAGAGCTAAGGATTTTCAAAAAACAAAGGAAAACACAATTACTTTGACACAGGAAAAACTTTTGGAATCTCAACTTCTTCCCAATTTGTTAAGGCTGCTTCACACCGGTATATCAGATTTGATGCTTCTCCATCTTCAGTGTCATCTTCAACTGTGTAACACCCCGATAAAAATAAGATAATTATTTAATTTAAGTTAATAATATATCTATTAATTTAATTAAATAATTGGAATATTATTATTGGAATTATTATTATTGGATTATTATTTTATTGGAATAAAAGTTGGAATTTAGAAAATGGTCTCATTTGGTAAAAAGGGTTATTTTCACGTGAAAAGGAAAAGAGACAGAACAGGGGAAAAAGGGCAAAGAGAAGAGCCAGAGAACAAGGGTTGAAGAGAGGAAGAGCTTGAAGCTGAAGGATTGCCGGATTAACTCAGGTAAGGGGGGTTTATCATCGTTTAATGGGTATTATGGGATAACATGTAATGGGTAGTGATAAACCATTGATTTATTCCTGATTATAATGATGTATGCTGAAATTGGTGAAATATTGGATGAACGAAATTTGGATTATAATTGAAGGAAATTCGTAGGGATTAGATGTAATAATGTTAGAATTTGTGAAATCGAATAGGGTATGATTCGTGTTAGATGATATGATCGAACACTGTGTAAAATTGGACTGTGGGAGGTTGGATCTGAAGAATCTCGTAGCAGAGAAAACCATAGCAGATCTGGAATTCTGGTTTCTGGTCATACGCGTATGGCACTAGGCAATACGCGTATGAGATGGTCTGGTACGCGTATGGCACTAGGCAATACGCGTACGGATGAAGAAGATGATGATTTTAACGTAGTTTTGTCTCTGTTGGTACGCGTATGAGGATGTGGTACGCGTAGCATACGCGTATGAGGCAGGCAATACGCGTATGGGATTGGCTGAGAAATGGGCCATACGCGTATGGGACTAGGCAATACGCGTATGGGCAGGATTGTGATTTTTCTGTGCTGTTGTTGTGCAGTTTTTGGTTGTTCAGCTGAGTGATGTAATTTAGCTGATGTATGATAGAGTAGGGATCATTTCCCGTTGTTTTGAGCAGTATAGGTATTAGTAGAGTGTGCTAATACTGTGATTGATTATGTGGTATAACATGATATGATTATGTGGTAAATATGTTGATGATGTATGATGGTATGCAGAATGTGTGAATGTATCTATCATGTATGAAATTATGAATGGACTGTTTATGGCTTAGAGTGTGAGCATATGTCCATTGTGGATGATTGTTGATGTTTGCATGACTAAGTGATTTAGCTTGCATATTGTGGCCTTTATGGTGGTAGCTAATTCCCATGGTGAGGAATTAGTGAGTGAGTATTATGGATTGTTGTTGATGTTTGCATGCTAGGTGATTAGCGTGCATATCATAGCCCTTGGGGTGGTATCTAATTCCCATGGTGAGGAATTAGTGAGTGAGTCACTAGGTCTCAAATGAGTGGGACTAGTGAGCTTGGTAGCCGTATCTGGATTTGATCGGTGAGGTTGAACTATATGTTCACGAATAGTCGGTATCGCATGCATGGAGTCTCATTGCATAATATATGTATGTATGGCGTATAATATGAATGGATGTATTCCAATATTATACGTGTGTTTTATGGTTGTGTTGAGTTTGAGTATGATGATGATGATGATTATGAGTTGATATTGCCGTTACTGAATATGTGTGATCTGATTAGGGTGATGATATGGGTTAAATTACTTAGCATTACATGATATTTTATAATGCTTATTATATCGATTGAGGAACTCACCCTTACAACTATTTTTCAGGTAACGAGCAGTGATTGAGTAGAAGCTAGTCCTTGGAGTCTAGTGTAGTTCCTTAGTGGGTCATGCTCTGGTAGATGTAACATCGGGATGGGATGTTTTATTATGTTTTCATTTGGTTGTTGAACAACTTTACATGTAATGTATTACATGGTTTGAATGTTGTTAGTTTGTATCCGCTGTGTATTATGCAAATGTTTTATTTTGATTAAATAAATAAGCATGACAGGATATTTTGGAAAATGATGTGAAGTGTCAAGTGTGACACCCTTAATTGCATATCTACTATGATTATATTTTGTGGTTTTAATTAAATATTTGGGGTATTTTTAGAAGGGTGTTACAAACTGCACCAACCTGATCCTCATGGATAAATCCCGTGCTTAGGAAAACTTCTTGTATGCTCCGTATGCGGTCCTTTGCAGGGACCAAGGCTCCTTCCATAGCAGAAGGCTTGTACCCCAAACCAAAACGATCATTTTTATCGCTGACATTGATGACTTGCCCCCAACCTGTAGGACCTCCACTTTCAACTACTGACCTTGCACTATTCAAAGAGGCGAACGACAAACTGGTTTTCTCAATAGGATCCTTTACCTCTGCAAGTGTGGCATTGGATATTTCAAGTGCTTGGAAAGAGGTCTCTAAGGCATCCTCATCAGCCTCGATATAACGGAAAGAGGAGAGTTGACTAATGATAAAATCTTCTTCACTTGAGACAATGACGAGCTTGTCATCGACAACAAACTTCATTTTCTGATGCAAAGTAGAAGTCACTGCCCCAGCAGCATGTATCCATGGACGTCCCAAAAGGCAGCTATAAGCGGGATTTATGTCCATGACTTGGAAATTTATGGGGAATACATGCGGTCTGATTTGGATTGGTAGCTCTACCTCCCCAACTACTGTCCTCCGAGAACCATCAAATGCTTTTACCACAAGTGCACTAGGTTTCATTTTCGAACCTTGGTAAGATAATTTAGAAAGTGCCCTCTTTGGTAGAACATTGAGGGATGATCCAGTGTCAACTAAAGCCCTGGCCAGAGCATCTTCTTGGCACTTTATGGATACATGTAAGGCGCGATTGTGATTCTTCCCTTCCTTGGGTAGCTCTTCATTGCTGAAGCTTAGAGTGTTGCAGGCTGTGATATTGGCGACCACCCCATCGAATTGGCCGACCGTTATATCTTGGGTAACATGAGCTTGAGCAAGCACTTTCAGTAGAGCCTCCCTATGAGCTTGGGAATTTAGAAGCAAGAACAAGATAGATATTTTTGACGGTGTCTGATGTAACTGATCAACTATCTTGCAGTCGCTTTTCTTTATCATTTTTAGAAATTCAATCGCTTCATCTGCTTGCACTGCCGGCTGTGCCCCTCCATATTCTGGGGGAGGATATGCAGTTGCAACTTCCCTTGTTGGTTCTTGAGGGATTATATTAACATTGGGAGTATAAATCCGACCGCTGCGAGTCATTCTGCTCGTCCCTGCGATGTTAGTGATGTTGGTGTCAACATTCTCCAAGCTTTCCTCACCTTCAACACCTTTGGGTTCTTCATCTACCACTCCATCTATCACAGTTATGTCATATTTCCAAGGTACCGCTTTGGTACTTTCGAAAGGAAAGGGGGTAGGCATACAAACTACCACGGGTGATGGATGAACAACATCATTTCTTTGATAAGTTATCTCAACTGGTTCTGGTAGATTGAAAAAAGGTTCAATGACTGAAATTTCCTCGTTTGTTGCAGGACCACAAACTTGTAAAACGCCTTGATCCATCAAGTTTTGAATATCAGTTCGTACCACTTTACATCCCCTTGGATGAACGACACATTCTTCACAGTTGTCGTGACATGTATC
Source organism: Lathyrus oleraceus (assembly GCF_024323335.1). Lineage (NCBI taxonomy): Eukaryota > Viridiplantae > Streptophyta > Magnoliopsida > Fabales > Fabaceae > Lathyrus > Lathyrus oleraceus. The sequence goes on from NC_066584.1 coordinate 394,757,819, forward strand.
AATCAAACTAGCTCCCACCAATCTTGCATGGAGTGCTAGCAACGGAGTTTTAACATCTTCAACATGTTTGATTATACAAACATCAAAAGCATAGTTAATGGCATTAACATCACCATGTGTCGGCAGAGGGTTACTTTTTACATTTGGTCCAATATCTTGGAATGAAAGAATCTTCTTCTCAACTAGCTCTCGCACAATATGCTTCAAAGCATAACATCCCTCTAGATCATGCCCAGGGGCACCCTCGTGGAAAGGACAATGGGCATTTTGATTGTACCATGGAGGTAAAGGATTTGGTGGAGGACCCAGAGGTCTGGGAGTCACCAACCCTTTCTGCAGTAACGACGGGTATAACTCAGTGTATGTCATAGGGATTGAAGCGAAAGGAGGTTTACCTCTTTGTACCCTATTTTGATTTGGAAGATTTTGTGGACATGGAGCTTGTGCCCTTGGCTATTGATAAGCGGGTGGCATGTGTGCTTGCTGGTATACTGGTGCTTGTTGAATAGGTTGGTAGATAAGAGCTTGTGATTGGTTGAAATTTGGTGTGACTACTGCCACATACGGTTGTTGAATATACTGCACTGGATAAGTTGGTTGTTGCTGAGCAAATTGATGTTGCTTCTTCCATGAATGACTCCTTCTTTGACTGGTTGACACTGCATTTGTTTCACCCTCTTTCTTTCTTTGAAAACTTACGGGAAACTTTTTGACATTATTACCAGATGTTTCAGAGGTGGTTATCATTTTTCCATTCTTCAATCCAAGCTCGACCTTTATGCCCACGGCAACCAAGTCAGAGAAGCTTGTCGATACACTACTCACCATCCTTTCATAGAACATAGGTTTTACCGTATCCATGAACCAATCTGCTAACTCCTTCTCAACAAGGGGTGGTTCGACTTGCGAGGCCACTTCCCTCCATCGTTGTGCATATTCCTTAAAAGACTCGTTATCTTTCTGGGACATGCTGAGCAATTGCCTCCTATCTGGGGCCATATCCATGTTATACTTATAATGTTGGATGAAAGCATCAGATAAGTCTTGGAAACAATGAATTCTACTTTGATCAAGGCTTAAGTACCACTTAAAGGGAGCACCCCTCAAGCTGTCTTGGAAGCAATGTATCATAAGTTTATCGTCCTCTACGTGCGCAACCATTTTTCGATAGTACATAATAAGGTGACTTTTAGGACATGAGTGGCCCTCATACCTATCAAAATCTGGGGTCTTGAATTTCGCAGGAATCACGAGACCTGACACTAAGCACATCTCCCTAGCAGCAGCACCAAAGACTTGGTCACCTTCCATAGCCCTTAACCTTTTCTCAAGGATCTGGAAATTCTCTTTCATTCCTCTTATGTCTTCATTCCTTTCATCATCTTCGTCCGAAAAGTCTGGAGCATGTTGTTGATCCTTAAAATAAGGTTGCACGTGTGCACGGACAAGGGGTGGTGCGAATGTGTGGACCACGGGATGAGTTTCATTGATAATTGGTAGAGGAACCATCTGCTGAGTGGATTGTACAAAACCAGGGGCGCCTTCAACTGGAGGTGTGAAACCGGGAGGTAAACCATAGACTGGCAAAGTGGTCGGTATTGTCCTCGCAGGTTGGGGTTCAATCGTAGGACCAGTGATTTCTAAAACGACCGTCGTTTGGGTGTCCAACTTGGCCTTAATGACTTGTAGTATCTCCATGACTTGACCCATGTTTCCTCGTAAGTCTTCAAGTTCTGAGCTTACTCTCTCCAATTCTTGTTCTTAATCTACCATTCGTTGACGAGCGCTGGCTCTGGTGTTGTAGTGGTGTTGAGGACTCAGTGTGGAACTGAAGAAGACACAAAAATGAGTTTTTTGTTTGAAGAATGACATGAGTATATGTTATGGGTGAATTTTGTGCAAAGCTCTTAGTTATCTTTATTATTTATTCCAACAATGTTAGAATATATTAAATAAGAATAACACGTAATAATTGAGGCCCAAAATGACAACTTCCATTAATTAAAATCAAATTCGAATACAAAAGGATTTAACTTCAAGTACAAATGATTCAAATACAAAAGATTTAAACACCAACAATTCAAATTCAAGTACAAGTAAACTTAAGCTCTGTCTCAGCTCTTATGATCATAGCAAGATCTGTGGTGAGCTCCTTCATCATTTTCTTGCAAAACTTGACAAAATTGAAAACTTGACGAGGCGTGTTTTCTGGACATATACACCAATCCGCTTCCTAGAGTTTTTCTGGGAGTTCCAACATGTTGAGGTTAACAAATCTAGCTAAGTTGCGGAACTTGCCATTCCATTCAACATAGAGCTCTTGGAGTTTCTTGATGACCTGTTGATCTCCGTCTAAGGTTTCTCTAGCCTCTCTATACAACCTTTTCCAGTACACACAATCATTCTTTAGGAGCAAGTAGGCTGCATCACCTTCTTGGCTCTCCAAAACTGCAAACCTCCTATTAGCTTCCTCCAACTGGTACTTGAGATGGTGACAATTTCTTTCAGCTTCTTCCTTTTGGAGTATCTCGCGAGACAACTTTTCCTTGCATTTCTTCAGAGTGTCCCTTAATTCACGGATTTGTGCCTCAAAGTCGAGCTTAATTTCTTTCTTTTCCATGAGAGATCTATCCAACATTTTTCCTAACTCACAGATTCTATATTCAGCTTTCTTGAGCTCTTCCTTCCTGGTTCAGATCACTGATGTGGAACCTATAAGGATATGATCAAGATCGTCCTTCTGGTCTTCCAATAGCCTGGCTCTCTTATTACTATCCTCAAGTTCTTGGGCTTTCCCCTTACGTTCCTCTTTCAAATTCTGATTTTCCAAGATAACTCGGTTCATCTGAATCCGTAATTCAGTATTCTCCAATTCGAGCTCCTTAACCTTAGTAGTGAGTTTCTCCATGTCCTCAGGGAGTATGGGCTTGGGCTCAGGAGTTTTGGGAAAAGCTGAAGCCTTTAAGATTAATGGCAAATGGATTTCCCCAACTCTTTCTTTCACTCATCGAGTGTAAGGTTCTTTGGCGAGAAGGTTTCTTTTTCCAAACTCTTTGCCTTTCCTAACAACCTTTAACCAAGCCTTTCGTATTGCTCTTACATCAGGATTGCTTACTTGGATGTCAAAGAGCACAAATGGTTGTAAGTCCTTTGCGTTAGGAGGACCATCCATGGAGTAGCCGTGTTGCATTCGAGATAACATAGGGTTATAATTGATGCAACCCTTAGTACCCAACAACGGTACATTAGGAAATTCCCCACAACTTACTATAATGTCTGGGGTTTCCCACTCTCGGATATACCATCGGATGGAACTTGCAGTGAGAGAAGCTAATCTTTAAGGAGACTTAAGTTCTTTTGCCACAAAAGGGCCTTCTTCGGGCATGTGTTGCATGAACCAAGTATAAAGCAAAGGAGCACAGCACAACAAAGTTCCACCCCTATTTTCATGTCGAGCGTGAAGGGCATGGTAAATGTCAGCTAAGAGAAATGGTACGGGATTACCAGAGAGAAAGACTTCTATGGCTACCTGATCCACAAATTTTTCAACATTTGGGAAGAGCACAATCCCATGGATCAACAAAGCCAACACAACATAGAATGCATTCCAATTTCCCTTTTTCTTGAACTTCAGAGCTAAATCTTCCAAAAACGTCATGGCAAAACCTTCGCAACCCCCTTTCTCAACCCAATTGTCTAGAACAGTCGGGACATTGATGCTTAGGGCTGAAGCTATCTTCTTTGGGCCCGCTTCTTCTTCGAGCTTTGGAAATGGATTGAAATCTTTCAATTTGAGACCCACGATTCTCTCAACTTTTTCCAAAGTAGGAGCTAGTTGGAAATCAACGAACACTACAACAAAAATGGGTTTAGGCAACAACGAAAAACCGCCCCTTAAAGGTATAAAACCGTTGCTTAATGCTTTAGGGGACGGTTTATCAAGCGTGGAATAAACAGCCGTTGCTTATTCCATTAGAGCGCGGTTTTTTGATTTCTACCCACGGATTCTGAACACCATCGCCTAAAATATCAAAGTCCACGGTTTTATGTGAACTTTTAAGCTGCGGTTTTCAAGTAGCAACGTAAAATAATTGTCCCCAAAACATGTGAAAAGGCAACGGTTATTAATAACCAACAGATGTAAACCGTAGCTTAATCTATAATTTCATTTACACAACACATATAACCGCGCCTAAAACAAAGGAATATACTACGGTTTTTGATAAGCAACGCATAAAAAGCGTTGTCTATAGATTGAAAAACAAATCACATTTACATATAACGTTAGACTTTAAAAGATATAATTAGTATAGAATTTTCCTGTTGTGCACTTTAGACTTTGAAAGATATAATTTGTATAGAATTTTCATGTTCATTTATATGGTGATACATTTGTGATCATATACCTGTCGCATCCGCGAAAAACAACCGGCGGGCTAAAACAAAACAACACAGAGCCGCCACCGTGCGTTATTTATCCCAAAAGAGGGAAAGGAAACGCTCGAAGTAAACCTGGAAAAGACATGGTCTCGCGACCAAAGAGAATGGGATCGGGAGTCGGTTATGCGAAGGGAAGGTATTAGCACCCCTACGCATCTGTCGTACTCGACGGGATCCACGCTCAAAAGATAGAAAAAGGTTGCTAAAACAAACATCACACACACACACACACTGAAAACAACACAGGTGGGAGAAGAGGGGAGAGGGCTCGCTAGGACATCGCATCCTATGCCTACGTATCTCATCTGGAATGAGAATCAGAGCTACCGTAGTTCGGCTCACGCACGCCGAAACAAAACACAACACAAAAGGCAAACATGGAACCCGAACGCCAATTGCTGGACTTACATCAGCTTCCGAACCAAACAAACCCACACTGGAAACCAGATGCCACTTGATGGACTTATACCGGACTCCAAGCGCACAACAATAGGATACGGACTGCCAATCGCTGGGCTTATGTCCATCTCCTAACACACAAGAGGGTTAACAAACAACAAGCTACTAAGGAGTCGGGAACTCGAGCCTAGCAACTGTCAAGCACAACACACTCAAAAAAAAAGGGTGCCCGGAGAGATCTCGTGCGACCTCCTGCCTACGTACCTCATCTGGTATGAGGATCAGGGCAACGTAGTTCCCCTGAATAGGGGAGAAAGACTAGCCTAACCAGATACAGAGGGAGACACAACTAGGGAGACTATGACTCGAGCCTAGATGTTATCATGCATATCATCCCTAAGTTAAGGTTGCTATCCAACTTGCTCAGGCAGCAAGCTAATCCTAACCAGGCAAAGCAAAGCATGCAAGCATAATCAAAACGAAGCAAACATACACAATTAGCACACACTATATCCAGACAAAGTGGGCTCACACAAGGGTTAGGCTGCAAAAGCAAGCCAACTGTATCAGGTGATGTTAGCTCTTAACCCTAACATTGAGAGTTAGGGTGAAGCAGATGAAATAGGAAGTGAGGGGTGTGCCTCACAGCTCTTATCCCTGGCCAGGGAGAGCTTTAGACAAAGAAGCGTGGGTTCAGAAAGTGGGAACCCTTCTACACTTATGACACTGACTCAACTGTACAAGGATCTTGGGTTACTATCCACAATGCATCAACACCAGTTGTGTGAGCAAAGGGACGACTCGACTGAATAGCAGGAGATGGATTGCACATCTCTTGTGTCTGCCAATTGCCTTAACAAAGGTCTTTTCCTGGTTGGCACAAAGATAAACAATCACAAGCATTGCCTCTTAAGGAGGACTTCAGACAGGTGCCTGACCAAATAACAGGCCAGGTCTTCCAGATTACATGGAGAAGAAATGTTATACCTCAAATGGTTTATACAACCAAGAAACAGCACAAGCAAGTTCAAAATGAACTATAGCAACTAAGGTACCTGAAATCAATCTAGCACAATTAGTATTCAACTCAAACAGTCAAACAGATAAACTCAAAGTCAACAGTTAACTGTACATAAACAGACAAACAAGCAAAGCAATGCACAAAGGTGCAACCCACAAGGCCTAAGTACAAGTCTCAAAGCCTACAAAACAAACTCAAGGTTAGTAATAAACAAGCAATAAACCAACTCCAATTGAGTACACATCATCAAGCATAAGCAATTGTGCTCTTTGACCTGAAACAAAACTCAAACATTAAGCACTAACCACTAGGACATGGCCTAGGGTCAAAATGGGAGCAATAAGCCAAAACAGAACATGAAAATTATCAAAAATCAAGATAAATCAAATAAGAAACAAATCCAAGTGGTCTCACATTCATATCATCAACCAATATCATTTCATGAGGCAAAGAGTACAAAGCATGCAATTTAGAACCTCGTAGGACCAAACAGAAAGATCCAATTCAAATCAACTCACAAACATTTCAATAAATCCCCAAAAATTTCATGGATAAACAGAATTCAGGACATGATCTACACACCAAATTTCAAGTCATTTGGACAAAGGGAAGCAAGTCAAATAAAATCCATAAGTCAAGGTATGCATATACAAGCCCATACGAGGCACCAAATCATGCATCAACTTCAAGCAATCATAAAACAGAAACTACACATGATAAATGAACCAAATCAAAGCCATGACATACTTCAAGATGTCTAGAATACATGTATAAAATTTCAAGTCCATCCAATAAACCACAAGAATTTCACAAATCAAATAAGATCATGACTCACAAAAAGTCCACAATTGTTCAAACAGGGAAGAAAATCTCAATCAAATTGGAAATACACTCAAAAAAATCCACAAAAATTCACATTCAAACTTAACCTTCAGAAGAGTCAACATGAAAAAATTTAGGTCATTTCAAGTTCATATGGCATGGTAAAGAAATTCCACAAATTGGACAAGAAATGGTGTGACACACATTGTCACACCTCCAATGATCAGGTCATATCTCACAAACCAGGCATGCTAAAATCACAAACTCTATACCAAAATATTCATCAAAGTGTCTAGATTACACATGTAAAATTTCAAGAATTTTGGATTAAGCATCATCATTTCACAATCAAAACATCAAGCAAGGTGCATGAAAGAACACATGTGAACAAACCCTAGGCAATTTTTAAATCCACACGTGCACAATTTTTGTCAAAATATTCACAAAATTCTAGAGATTTTAAGTATCACAATAGAAAAAACCTCATGTAATTTGGACAAGTAATCAAGAAGTTATGAATTATTGAATGAGAAAGAAAATAAAAAAATGGCATAGAAAGGCTTGTATAATCATGTGAACATATGAGAAAAAAAATGCAAAGCCAATTCATGGAATGTCATAGCAAGGAATCGAAGGGAGGCTACTTTCAAATTGTAGGGCGCGCTACAGTGTGACTAACACCAACAGCATGCAAGCAAGCGCTTAATTGGATCAAACAAGATTTCTGGAAAAAATTTCAAACATTCATCACGTGTTCTTCATCCAAACCCAGCTCATGAACAAATGTTCACCAAAATCAACAAAACGCATATCACTAGAAAGGTCTTCTAACGTACATCACGAATCCAGCAATAATTTCATCTAATTCTACTCATGCTCAAAGAATCGATCAAAGAAAGTTTCACATGTCAACATTCAAATCATCATAACTTCCTTGTTTCTCAACCAAATTCAGTGGTTCAACTTGCAGAATTACCTCCTAAGCAAGATCTATCTAAAGCATATATCAATTGCATGAATTATCAAAATCGAAAACTCACCTTCAAGAATTGGCAGAAGTTGATTCGCGTGTTTCAGGCCATGGAAGTGCAAAACAGAAGTTCTGTGATGATGTGGAAGATGAATGAATGTAAGGCTTTAGCTCAACAGTGCTTGAACACGATGAAATCTCCATTTGCCATTGTTGAACACTCTTGTAACAGTCCACGATTCTTCAAGATTTCTCCAAGATTTTGCTTCAATCCACTTCCAATATGCATGTAGATGATGAATTGATCGAAGGCAAGGCAAAAAGAATGAAGAAAATTGATGAAGAAAGTTGAGAGAAAAACGAAAAAGTTTTGGATCTAGATCTAGAATTCACAATTCTGTTATGGTTAATTAGAAAACAGTTATGATTATGGCTTTATATGTGATGCTAATGAAGTTGCTAATCATGATTAGCAAAAATGCAAAGGTTTAAGCCAAATCAAGTTTTATGCTAAATGGCAAATTGACCAATCCACCCTCACATGTGAAAATCAATGTAACAGTGCAATTTCTGGTTTGGAGCAAGTTTAAAATGATGTTTAGAGGCCAAGGCAAGTGGAATTATGTGAAAACAATGCATATTTCTCAAAATCACCTTTTTCCCTCCACTTTTCAAATTAAGTCCACTTGAAAAATGCACTTTTTGTGTGATGAGTTTTAATGAAATGTGATGCATGAATTGAATAGAGGGGATCAAAAGAAATTTGCTCCAAAAAGTCTCACTCCATTTGGCCATTTGAATCAAAAGTTATGCAACTTTGAAATTCAACTTTTCTTGACAATGATTTGATCATAACTTGCCAACCACAAATGAGAAATTCATGTTCTTGGACTTTTTGGAAAGGTGAGAGCAACATCTTCAACTTTCATGTTGAACAAAATTTCATTTGAAGCATTTTTGGACATGTAATTTTGAGGAGAAAACCTTTCCATTTTTGGCAATTTTGAATTACAAGTCACTTTCTATTTTTGGAAAGTTTCCATCTGACTTTATTTTCTTCATTGTTGATGTTTGTAATGTCAAATGAAACTTATTTGGACATGAATGAAGTGTATCCAACCCTCTCCCACCTCCAAATCCATCAGTTGACCTTTGGTTGACTTTTGTTGACTGACAGATGAATTGGCTGTGCACTGATGATCTTGAGCTTAAATCTCCTGATGAAATGGCTCAAACATGAAACCCTAGCTTCCATAAGCTCAATGAAACCTTAGAATGATCTCTCTCATCTCAATGAAGACCTCATCCCCTTGACAAGCCCTGATTGGCACAATTCAGATGATTAGGGTTGACTAGAGGTCAAAACCCTAATCCCAAGGAATCTGATCAAGCATAATGAATCTCTTGGTGATGATAAGACCATGATGATGATGATGTACCACTTCAACCAAGATGAAGCTCAATCCCCTTGAGGAATCAAGAAACCCTAATTTGAAGCACAAACCCTCAGATGGTTAGTGATCCATTCAATGAGACCCTCAGGCTTGAATATATCAACCTCTTTATCTTCTGGTCAAGACCTAGGAGGATGACTTGCTTGTTGTGGCCATATGATGTGCAAATATGCCATGCCTAATGACCTAAAAATGAAATGCAATATGCTAAGCTAGTCTCAAGAGAGGAGGGCAAATTTTGAGGTGTTACAGCTGCCCCTATTCAATCCACTGTGAACCTGTCGATATGAATAGCCTCGGCTTTCAGATGATCAGGGTGAAGAGTGATTGAATACCAAGAACAGACGAACAATTTGCACTCTGATGGGAAAATAATTAACAATGCCTGTCAGAATCGGCAACGAAACAACCTTGAAAGAAGAATCCGTCTGGTACGAGAAAAGTCGGCCTGAATACCGAAACAGAAACGTCGACCTGTATACCAAAATAAATGGTAACGCAGGGATAACCATGGCCTGAACACCACATCCGCTGGGGATTATCATCTCTTTTTAATGCTTTTCTTGAACCCCGAAATTTTCTGACTGATAATTTTTTTCTCCTTTTTTCGTTTTCTTGAACCCCAAAATTTTCTTTCGCGCAAGTGATCCCGGATCACTGCATTTGAACCCCGACATCTTGTTTGCCAAAATAATGAACCCCATTCTCCATTTGAACCCCAGTCGCCTGACGATAACTTGTGATCGCCATTGTGAACCCCGTTCTCCAGAAAACACCCTGTGTCTCCCTTTCCCCATTTGAACCCCGCTCTCCAGAAAATGCCTCAACATTTCCCTTTCTCCGTTTGAACCCCGTTCTCCAATTTCTTGTGATAATTCCGCTAGCAGCGTCGGAAATAACACCAAACACCACTATGAGGGCGACATATCAGAGGGTACACCTTCACAAAAGGAAGGTAACATGTGCATCTCTTCCTCAGAAGACACCCATAACGACCTCTGTTGGCCTCATCCAAAGTCTAAGGTGACACATGAACAGAAGATAATCCTGAGGACCTCATCCCGGATATAATCTTCAACTCCAATCTTCATTTGGACCCCGCTCTCCAAGAAATGCCTCAACATTTCCCTTTCTCCATTTGAACCCCGATTGTCGCGCTGATCGCGTAACGTCCTTTGATTTTATTTCCATCTCCGCCCGACAGAAAAATTTCCTCCAGTATCGCACTACTGGGGAACATTGCTGATCTGACGTCATGATGCTGAACTCCTCAGAGTAACATCTTCCAACTTCTGTCTCGCACGACAGAAATCTCCTCCAGTATCGCATTACTGGGGAACATTGTTGATCTGACATCATGATGCTAGACTCCTCAGAGTAACATCTTCACCATCTGGCGAAACCAAACCTCAAGCGGTAACCACGGCTCGAGTAACTGATACTTGCAATGCTGCTGATTTTCCAACTAGTGAAACCCCTCCTCAAACGGTAACCACGGCTTGAGTAGCATCTTCACCCACTGGCAAAACCACATCTCAAACGGTAACCACGGCTTGAGACTAGCCTATGCTTGCAATGATGCATGACTTTTTTCAACGTAATGCTCCATAATCATGGAAATGCTACGCGATTTATTATGCAATATGCTATGCTTATTCTACATGATGAATGTATAAAAAGTATCCCCCTCAAGGGACTCTTCTGGGGAGCTCGAGACACTCTGCTGAGGAACTCGCCAACACTCCGATTTCCAACCTGATGGGGAATAGTGCTGCTGCTGGGAAAAAGCAACCCTTGCTGGGGATAACCTCCTTTGCACCCGATCCGCTTGGGAAATTCGCTGGGGATAAGAATCACCAACGCACTCTGTGGGGAAAACAACGGTTTCTGACTTGCTGGGGATATAAATCCCGACTCTACTAGGGAAACCACCTCCCACAGATACCTCCGCCGGGAAATAACAACCTTCAGGCCTGGCGACTGGGGAAGCATCAATCCAAAACCTGCTGGGGATAACCTTCCTGACCCTGCTAGGGAAGTCACAGACCTTGAATCTGCTGGGGAATTAGTCCTCACGACTCTGCTTGAGGAGGCGAGGAAACTCTGGTACTGAACACCCGTCGACTCGTCGAACCATGGCATTCATCATCCAAATCCACTGTCGGCTTTCCAATTTTGAGAAATCCCAGACTCGTCTGGACTTTTCTGATTCATCACCTTGTATTCCCGACCACTCCGCACTCGACGAAAAGCGAACTCCTGGGAATTATACAGACTTTTCAATCTTCAGACTTTGAAGAGTCTTCTTGATTAATTCTCAAGGATCGTCGTACGTCCATCGCCGTCTTTTCACCTTGCTTCTACTCATTCGTCCCTGATTGGACTCCGTGGGGATTGCTCTATCAAAAGCTTCCACATCACAACCTGCAAGTGAGTGAAAAATATCTAACAGCACCTGCAAAAGAGATCGTTAGATAAAATCGTGCCCCAGGCGTGTCAAGATTTCAACACTTGGGTCACTCAACCTTCCGAATAAGATTTCAAGCTTTCAATCTTATAAACATGCATTGGAAGGGACCTGTATGTCTTAAAATGCAAGATTCTTTATCAAAAATATTTGGATGTTTTTGCAATCAAAGCGGTAATGAAAACAAAAACAAAATTATTTGACTGAATATGCATTTTATTGATTGAAAAGTGTGGCTCAAACTGAGCAATACAAAGGAAGCAATTCCTGAAAAGAGGTAATTGCGCACAAAAGGAAAAATCTATCCTAATGGCAATGTGAAACCGTGATCTCATCGAGTTCCAACTCGGCTACACCCCATATGTCCTCAGACTCTCCGTGCTTTTTGCCTTCTGAACAAGACGATTCCGATTGATCCCTACCGGGTATTATCCATGATGCCTTAACCAAAGCGCAAACGATCATGCCAGACGCAGTTGTTCGTTTCAATCCCTCTTTTGCCTGGACCGTCCTTTCGGGTTTTCAGCCCACCGGGATACCCTTTTTTGCCCAAGTCGCCTTTCCAGGTTTTCGACTTGCCGGGTGTACAAATTTTTTCATTTTATCCCTAATTTTTGCCCGAACCTTTTCTTTCTGTTTTTTTGGTTCGCTGGGATGCCCATTTTTGCCTGGACTATTTTATTCTTTCCGTCCAGCGGGTCTCTTATACGAAGTATTTTTTAACTGCGTCCGCATTCACAGGGGATGGAAAATCTTCGCCATCCATGGTCGTTAACAACAAGGCTCCGCCAGAGAAAACCTTCTTGACCACGAACGGACCTTCATAATTAGGTGTCCATTTGCCCCTACGATCGTTTTGAGGAGGAAGGATCATTTTCAGCACCATATCACCTACGTGATATACCCGAGGTCGTACCTTTCGGTCAAAAGCACGCTTCATCCGCTGCTGGTACAACTGCCCATGACAGATGGCTGCCAACCTCTTTTCTTCAATCAGGCTCAACTCTTCGTACCGAGTCCTTACCCATTCCACCTCTTGCAATTTTACGTCCATCAGGACTCTCAAAGAGGGAATTTGAACCTCGACTGGTAACACGGCTTCCATTCCATATACCAAAGAGAAAGGCGTTGCCCCAGTAGATGTGCGCACCGACGTTCGATACCCATGCAATGCAAACGGCAACATCTCATGCCAGTCTTTGTAGGTTACCACCATTTTCTGCACAATCTTCTTTATATTCTTATTGGCTGCCTCAACTGCCCCATTCATCTTCGGACGATAGGGAGAAGAATTGTGATGTTCAATCTTGAATTCCCGACACAGTTCTGCCATCATCTTATTGTTCAAATTAGAACCATTATCAGTAATGATTCTCTCGGGAACCCCATATCTGCAAATGATGTCTCTCTTGAGAAATCTGGCAACGACCTGCTTTGTCACGTTCATATAAGAGGCTGCTTTCACCCACTTGGTGAAGTAATCAATAGCCACTAATATGAATCGGTGCCCATTCGAAGCCGTAGGCTCAATCTTCCCAATCATATCAATGCCCCACATAGCGAACGGCCATGGGGAAGACATCAAACTCAATGGATTTGGAGGCACGTGCACCTTGTCAGCATAAATCTGGCATTTATGACACTTTCGCACGAAATTGAAACATTGGGCCTCCATTGTCATCCAATAATAACCTGCTCTCAGCAGCTTCTTTACCATTGCATTCCCACTGGCATGGGTACCAAACGATCCTTCGTGAACCTCTTTCATCAATTGGCTTGCTTCTCTATCATCAACACATCTGAGCAAGACCCAATCAAAGTTTCTCTTGTACAAAACCCCATCCTTATTCAGGTAAAACACCATGGCCAACCTCCGCAGAGTCTTTCGGTCCTTCTTGGATGCTCCCTCAGGATACTCTTGGGTTTCTAGATAGCGCTTGATATCGTAATACCACGGCTTCTCATCATCAGGCGCTGTGTCAACAGCAAACACATAAGTCGGTCTATCCAGACGACCTACCTCAACGCTGGGGAACTGATTCCACCATTGTACCTTAATCAAGGCGGCCAGAGTAGCCAAGGCATCTGCCAAAGTATTCTCCTCTCTAGGCACATGATGCATCTTCACCTTGGTGAAAAACGTCAACAATCTCCTCGTATAATCCTGGTATGGAATTAAATGAGATTGATGCGTATACCATTTTCCGTTAACCTGATTTACAACCAGAGTTGAATCTCCATATATGACAAGGTTCTTGATCCTCAAATCAATCGCCTCTTCAATCCCCAATATGCAAGCTTCATATTCAGCCACGTTGTTGGTGCACTCAAATGTTAGCCGGACAGCAAAAGGAATATGGGATCCTTTCGGCGTAACCAAAACAGCACCAACACCGCTACCATTCACGTTAACGGCCCCATCAAACATCAGAATCCATTCGGATTTAGGGTCTGGCCCCTCCTCCGGGATTGGTTCCTCGCAATCCTTCGATTTGAGAAACATGATGTCCTCATCGGGGAATTCAAACTTCATTGGTTGATAATCCTCAATGGGTTGCTGAGCGAGGTAATCAGACAATACACTCCCCTTGATTGCTTTCTGAGAGGTATACTGGATATCGTATTCAGTCAAAATCATTTTCCATCTCGCAACCCGTCCGGTCAATGCTGGCTTCTCAAAAATATACTTGATTGGATCCATCATGGAAATCAACAAAGTGGTATGAACCAGCATGTACTGCCTCAGTCGGCGAGCAGCCCAGACCAAAGCACAACAAGTTTTCTCGAGCAGTGAATATCTTGTTTCACAGTCGGTAAACTTTTTGCTAAGGTAGTATATGGCATGCTCTTTTCGACCAGACTCGTCATGCTGCCCCAATACACACCCCATAGACCCCTCGAGGACCGCCAAGTACAGAATTAACGGTCGTCCCTCCACAGGAGGCATCAGAACTGGAGGCTCCTGCAAATACTCTTTTATCTTTTCAAATGCCGCTTGGCAATCATTATTCCACCTGACCGTTTGATCTTTTCTCAATAACTTGAATATCGGTTCACACGTGGCTGTTAGATGAGACATGAACCGTGAAATGTAGTTCAATCTACCTAAGAAACCACGAACCTCCTTCTCTGTTCTCGGTTCAGGCATTTCTCTTATTGCTTTTACTTTAGCAGGATCAACCTCGATTCCTTTCTCACTTACAATGAACCCCAGCAATTTACCGGACCGCACTCCGAAAATGCACTTGTTCGGATTCAACCTCAGTCTGAACTGTCTCAGCCGGTCGAACAACTTGGCCAGATCTACCAAATGCCCCTCTTCTGTCTGGGACTTTGCTATCATGTCATCAACATAGCATTCGATTTCATGATGAATCATATCATGAAACAAAGTCACCATGGCCCTCTGATAAGTAGCACCGGCGTTCTTAAGACCAAATGGCATCACCTTGTAACAAAAAGTGCCCCACGGTGTAATGAACGTTGTTTTCTCCATATCATCTGGCGACATTTTGATTTGATTATAGCCAGAAAAGCCATCCATGAAGGAAAACACCGAGAATTGAGCTGTATTGTCTACCAACACATCAATGTGAGGTAATGGAAAATCATCCTTCGGACTAGCTCTGTTCAGATCCCGGTAGTCCACACACATTTTCACTTTACCATCCTTCTTCGGGACGGGCACAATGTTCGCGACCCACGGCGGATAATTAGTGACAGCAAGGAAACCAGCATCCCACTGCTTTTGCACTTCTTTGATTTTCATCGCCATGTCAGGTCGAGTTCCACGCAACTTCTGCTTCACTGGAGGACAATCTGCTCTCAACGGTAGCTTGTGCACAACGATATCGGTATCCAACCCTGGCATATCTTGATAAGACCAGGCAAAGATGTCGACATACTCTTTCAACAATGCTACCATTCTGCTCTTGACACTCGCCTCCAAAGCGACCCCGATTTTTACCTCTTTCTTGACCTCTTTAGTACCCAGATTCACAATTTCAACTTGCTCTTCATGCGGCTGAATCACCTTCTCCTCTTGTTTCAACAACCTGGCTAATTCCCCTGGCAGTTCACAATCTTCTTCGCCTTCTTCTTCAGCATGATAGATTGGATTATCGAAGTCATATGAGGGTGTAACAGGATTGTTATCAATGAGATCCGGAGAATGATCGCATCTGCATGAATGTGGATTCATGCATTGCTTTAGAATCGGAGTGAGACAAATTGAAAAGAAAAATGAAAACATTGCCATTTTTATTTTGTTTTTATTTTTAAACTGCAAAAATAAATGAAAAACAAGGAACACCGCTTTTAACTGAAAAACATCCTTTTATTGATGATGCAAAAAGCTTGCAAAATTAAACATGAGGTGGCCTTTACAATGAACCATTACGTGTCGGGCAACACGTAAGGCTTTCATGCAAATAAAACCAAACAGAAAAATATTACTCTTCGAGCAGAGTGACCCTGATGATCTTTTCAGCCTTCCAGTTCTGGATTCCCATCCCTGGTGCGCACGGCTTTATCCACCGATCCATTTCGCAGTCGCTATCAGCTTCATCCCTCACCATGCAGATGTGATCCGGATCCAGCATTCCGGCACTGGTGAACGTGACTGACGTACGGCGTCCCCTGCCTTGTCCAAGCGAGCCTCTGTTCGGCTGATACCCTACTCCGAAGCGGTCTTTCTTGGCGGAGACATCCATCATCCTACCCCAACCAGGAGCCTCTCCCTTCTTCACCACCTCAGCGGCCTGCTTGTACGAAGATATAGACGGCTTTTCCTCCTCTTTTGCGAAAAGAGCATTCTCCACCTTAACAGTTTCGAATGCTTGACTAGGCGTCTCCCATATTTCACCGTCCATCTCCACGTACTTGAAAGACGAAAGGTGGCTGACAAAGATATCTTCCTCTCCACAGACGGTGACAACCTGTCCTTCCCAGATGTACTTTAACTTCTGGTGCAAAGTCGAAGTCACTGCCCCAGCAGCATGAATCCATGGGCGACCCAACAGGCAACTGTATGCCGACTGAATATCCATGACATAGAAAGTCGACTTAAACACCTCAGGGCATATCTTCACCGGAAGCTCAACTTCTCCGAACACGGCCCGCTTCGAACCATCAAAAGCCCGCACTATCAGATCGGTAGGCGTCAGGATCAACCCTTCACAATTCAACTTTGCCAAGGCTTTCTTTGGCAACACATTCAATGAGGAGCCGGTATCAACCAACACATGCAAAAGCACGGACCCTTTACATTCCATCGCAATGTGTAATGCCCGGTTGTGATTCCTCCCATCTACAGTCAGATCCATGTCAGTAAAACCCAGCCCATGGCTGGCATGCACATTAGACACTACCGTCTCCAACTGATTGATTGTTATCTCTTGAGGAACATAGGCTTTCTTCAAAATTTTCAACAGAGCCTATCTATGCCCCTCAGAGCTTAACAACAAAGATAGAATTGATATTTTGGATGGAGTCTGCTGCAGATGGTCCACAAGCTTATACTCAGACTTCTTGATGATTCTTAAGAATTCTTCTGCATCATCATCAAGTTCTCTCTCCGGCCCACCAGGCGTCGGTGTCTACGGGAGTACCATCACTGACTACCGCTTGTTTTCCTTTCGCCCTGGCTAAAGCCTCGGCCTTTTCTTTTTTCTCTTTTTCTCCTCCCCTCAACGCATCAGGAGCGAACAGTCTTCCGCTACGAGTGAAACTACTGGGACCGGCATTATCCACCTTTGAAACGGTGGTTTCACCTGCAGCTTGCTCTTCCACCTTCTCTCCATTGTAATAAATCTCTCCACCATAATGCCACGGCACGACATCATCTTTGTCATAGGGAATCGGTCCAGGTACCGTGATGGTAACTGGAGCCGCCTCCGCCAGAGTTGACAAATCCACCGGGTCAAAGTAAATCGTTATGGTGGAGACCTCATCCTTCCCCAAATCATCCTTCTCAACCCGGATACTTCCATCGTCCATCAGCCTTTGGACAGCCTCTCTCAAGAGTATACACCCATCGACAGAAATAGTGCACGCAGCACAATCATCATCACAACCCGGATAAACCCCATTCAACAACAACTGCCGTTTGACCTCAGCCAAAGGAGTCTTCAGTTGATCAACAGACAACAACCCAATTCTATTCTCCTCCGAGATTGCATTCACCCCCCTTTAACCATGCGCGGGCATGGGATTAGCATTCACATTGGGAGATGGTGCAAAGTTGATCGCCTTTGAATCCACCAGATCTTGAACCACATGCTTAAAAGCTTTGCAGTTCTCTATGTTGTGTCCAGGCGCACCTGAATGAAATTCACATTTTGCATTCTCGTCGTAATTGGCTGGCCTCTGATGAGGTCTCAAAGGTGCCAGAGTTCTCATTTGTACCAACCCCAAGTCTTTTAGCTTCTTCAACAAGAAGGAATAAGTCACAGGCGGCCTGTCAAACTGCCGATCATTCATCCTTCCCCTGACCTGGTATCCAGCCCTCTGAGGCCCCTGCTGAAATGGTTGTCTTTGTTGTTGTGGTTGCTGTTGTTGCTGTTGTGCAGGCTGATTGTCAGCAGGAATAGTTACCGCAGCAGTGTGCTGGAAGTAACGATCCCTACTGGGTCCTCTCTGAGTGTATACTGCACTTGTATCACCCTCTTTCTTCCTCTGGTCGTTTCCGAAGGGCTTCTTCGAACCTGACGATGAAGCGTTACCCTGAATCTTCCCCAATTTCAGCCAACTCTCAATCCTCTCTCCAGCTACCACAATGTCCACAAAGTTTGTCACTGGAACCAACCATCCTCTCGGCGAATGCCCCCTGCAAGGTACCCATGAACAGATCCGACATCTCTCTGTCCACCAGCGGAGGTTGCACTCTGGCAGCCAATTCCCTCAATCTTTGAGCATATTCTTTAAACCCCTCGTTATTCTTCTGAGACATACCCTGCAGCTGGGTACGACTCGGAGCCATGTCAGCGTTGAATTGATACTGTTTAAAGAAGGCATCGCCCAGATCCTGCCAACTCTTAATGTCAGACGACTTCAGCTTGGTGTACCACTCCAAGGATCCTCCAGACAGGCTGTCCTGGAATAAGTACATCCACAACTTTTGGTCCATAGTGTATGCAGAGATCTTGCGAACGAATGCTTGCAGATGAGTTTCCGGGCAGGAACTCCCATTATATTTATCAAATGTGGGCGCTTTAAACTTCTGTGGGATCACAATCCCCTCGACTAGCCCCATATTTGACATGTTGACAACCCCAGGAGTGGCATAGCTTTCAAGAGCTCTGATCTTTTCTGCCAGCAATTGTATCTCTTTATTTTGTGGTTGGGCACCGTACTGCCCAAACGGCTCATTGTGCATGGAGAACTGATCAGCTTCTCGGTCTTCCTCTCTGTCATCATCAACCCCAAAGAATGGAGGGAACAGACTATCTTTCATGTTATTGCCCATCTGAACAGGTTGACCACCAGTGGCAGCACCAAAACCACCGACATTATTTACCACACCCACAGTTGTTCTCTTGCCACCATCTCTAGAGCCACCGAGCCCCTGGTTGGAGACACCATCCAGGTTAACACCACTATTAGCCGCTGAAGCCCGCTCGAGCTTCTCAACTTTGTCAGCCAAAGCTTTCTGACCAACTGCAAACCCTTGCATGATGTTGATCAGTTCGCTCATTTTATCCTTCAGCTCGAGAATATCCGTGTTTGGGAGATCCATCAGTCTGGGAGTGTTGCGTCTAGTGAAGTATCGGTGAGGACGTGTTGAGTGCAAAGGTACAACTCTACGAGCACGAGCAATGATTCCTGAAACAATCAAGCACATTAGAACTGATACCTGCAAAATAAAAACACGTTATTATGATCATGCATGAATGCAGCGTTTATCCACATGAGGAACACTTTGTCTCTTGATCCTGGCTTCATCGAGACAGATAATAATCCGGCAGTAATATTCTGACATTCATCATTTGATTTCATCATAGAGATCAGAGATATATGATTTTAGAAAAAATACCACCCAACCATGTGTGTGCTGTGTGAGTGCATACGGTAAAGCAAATAAAGCTTGAAGATCAATCACTGAATGAAAATAACCATCACATAGCAAAATGCACAATAAGCGCCATAGTCATACATCAAGCGGATATACATCCAACACAATCCCCCAGAATCAGGAAGGAAATACAAGCAAGTGAATTCCGTCAACAGGCCTGACGGTAATCCACACAAATGAAAGGTCTAGCCTGACTAAGGTCCCACAGAAGGTCCTACATCATCAACCATCTTCGCGAACTCTGCGGTGAACCTGAGCTCGGTGTTCTCTTGCTGTAATCTCCCCACCTCCTTCTGGTGAATCTTCATCTGCCTGAAGTAATGATCTCTCTCAGCAATGTAATGATCTCTCTCAGCAATGATCTTCGCTTTCTCTGCTTCCCATTCTGCAGCAAGGACCCTGGCTCTGGCGTCTCTCTGATCTCTCACGAGGATTTGCCTCCTCTTCTCATCTTCAATTACCTTTGCAGCTCTGGCTAGCTTCTCCTTAGTGATGTCGTGCTCCTTCGTCGACGACGCTAGGGCTTGGCTGATCTTCCCATAGTAGGCAGTATCCATCTCAAAGCGCTTTGCTTCCATGGCATGTCGCTTGTCCTGATCTTCCATCCTCACTCTGATCTCTTGATTAGCTGTCTGAATCCGAGCAACACTCATCTCCAATTCAGCTTTCTCTGCAAGCAGCTGATCTCTGGCTCTCTTCATCTCGAGGAATTCTTCCATACTAACAGAAGAACGCGGACCCTCAATCAAAGGACACCAAGGATCACCTCCCGGAAAAGGTAGATGTGTAATCTCGATTCTCTTCCGAAGCCAATCATCAAATAAAGGAAAATATCGGCTATTAACCTTGCCATAAGGAACTTTGCCCTTCCTCTGAATGCTGCGCCACTCATCCAACACTTGCCTCAACTTGGCCTGATTGCCCTCAATCGGGAAGTAGAAGGACTCCTGAACCTCTCGACCTAAAGGAGGACCCTCCACAGCAAACCCCATCTGTCTCCTGAGAAGCACCGGGTTGTAATTGATGCAACCCTGAACTCCTATAAGAGGCACATTGGGAAGACTCCCACAACTGCATATGAAATCCCGTCCTGCCATACCATTATGAGTCCAAGCTATATCAGCGGCCTGCAAACCCATCAACCTGACTGACCACTTGACCGTAGGATCAAGAAAAGCAAAAGCACCTCGGGAAGGCAAATACCCCATAAACCATTTGTACAGCATCTGAGCACAACATCGGATCAATCTGCCACGCCGCTTCTCGTTCCTGTTATGAACCGAATAATAGACATCTCCGATCAGAGTAGGAATAGGATTCCTCTGTATGAATAATCTGATAGCATTATGATCCACGAAGTTCTTATGATTAGGAAACAAAATGGTCCCATAAATGCTCACAGCAATCAAGGCACAGACTGTCTTCCAATTACCTGCAGCCGCATGTTCCTTGGCCTTAGCTTCCAAGAAACTCAAAAGAAAACCGGGTAATTTTCCTTTCTCCTTCAAACCCTCCTTGATCATCTCCGGACTCAAATAAAGAGCACAAGAAATCCCAAGGATGTCAGGCTCCCCCCGAATGGCACAGAAAGGAATCTGATCTCGGATCTGCATACCCAGGATGCTAGCATTGTCCTCCATCAGTGGCCCCAACAAATAATTCGGGAACACGAAACACCTCAGGCCCGGGTCATAGAATTGGAGAAGAGTATGAATGGCGCTTCTATCACTGTCAGTGAGTCTGAAAACCATCTTCAGAATACCACCGTATGCCTCTCTGAACATCCCCACATGGTCGGGCGTAATCAATGCTATCATCTCCTTTAGCACACCGATCTCTAGGTCAAAGAAGCTATAGACAACATCGTCCTTCAAACCGGTCCTCATATCTGAACAAGGAGTCTCTCAACCAGAATCTCGATCAAAAATGTCCCTGCATATGGATAAACATGTGTTAGATGCAGGTAAATGCAAAATGTGATGATGTTGATGAATGAATGCAATGCATTGCCATCCTCCCAGTCATCTGATCATCTATTGCACTGGAGCCTGATCTCTGAACTGATCACAACCATCTGAAGGAATATGTAACCACAAATCCGACTTGGGGGTTCCGAAATAAACGAAACTGAAAGATACATCACCATCCTCATCAGACAATCTCTGAGCAGATAACCACAATCCTCTGAATCGGCCCGGGGAATCCTAAAATAAACGGATCCCCACTGATAAATACCACGGACAGCATTCCGGCGTCTCAGAAACAAATGTCCATAAATCCGACTTATAAATAGGACTCTGATCAACGGAACCAAAAGTCACCATCAAAGTCACCATCTGAACATGCATCTGTAAGAATCACCCTCCCCTCACAGGTAAATTCTAATCAGGTCATCCTAAGGCGGATAATAGTCTCGACAATCGGGCAAAGATACTCAACGGGTTTGCCCTTTCGGGTGTGCCGTTGTAGCTCTCTTAAGATCGTCTAAACCAAAGATCCGGGAAATGATCGGTCACCGAAGTCAACAGCTCAGATGAAGTGACACAACCAAAGTGGATACTCCACAAAGGAAGGGCACTATCAAATGAACCTCGTCCGGCTTGTGGTACATCACGTTGCCAAACACATGTTGACCTAACATGAAGGAGGCAACATGAGACCACACTAATCCTAGGTGTGTACTCGGGCCTGGGTTTTAGCCCCACTCAGAACACCCACCCCAAAACAAGGAACCACCTGCACAGAGGACGGCAACATGATAGTATGATGCATGCAAACATTTATGCGAATATATACACAACAGAATAATCATAAATGCAATAAATAAAACAAACACAAGCAACCTAAACTATCCTAGCACGCTAGGAGAGACTCGCTTAGGGAAGATGGACCAGCAATAGGTCAACTTCTATGTCCCCAGCAGAGTCGCCAGCTATCGCATCCGCGAAAAACAACCGGCGGGCTAAAACAAAACAACACAGAGCCGCCACCGTGCGTTATTTATTCCAAAAGAGGGAAAGGAAACGCTCGAAGTAAACTTGGAAAAGACATGATCTCGCGACCAAAGAGAATGGGATCGGGAGTCGGTTATGCAAAGGGAAGGTATTAGTACCCCTACGCATCCGTCGTACTCGACGGGATCCACGCTCAAAAGATAGAAAAAGGTTGCTAAAACAAACATCACACACACACACTGAAAACAACACAGGTGGGAGAAGAGGGGAGAGGGCTCGCTAGGACATCGCATCCTATGCCTACGTATCTCATCTGGAATGAGAATCAGAGCTACCGTAGTTCGGCTCATGCACGCCGAAACAAAACACAACACAAAAGGCAAACATGGAACCCGAACGCCAATTGCTGGACTTACATCAGCTTCCGAACCAAACAAACCCACACTGGAAACCAGATGCCACTTGATGGACTTATACCAGACTCCAAGCGCACAATAATAGGATACGGACTGCCAATCGTTGGGCTTATGTCCATCTCCTAACACACAAGAGGGTTAACAAACAACAATCTACTAAGGAGTCGGGAACTCGAGCCTAGCAACTGTCAAGCACAACACACTAAAAAAAAAAGGGTGCCCGAAGAGATCTCGTACGACCTCCTGCCTACGTACCTCATCTGGTATGAGGATCAGGGCAACGTAGTTCCCTTGAACAGGGGAGAAAGACTAGCCTAACCAGATACAGAGGGAGACACAACTAGGGAGACTATGACTTGAGCCTAGATGTTATCATGCATATCATCCCTAAGTTAAGGTTGCTATCCAACTTGCTCAGGCAGCAAGCTAATCCTAACCAGGCAAAGCAAAGCATGCAAGCATAATCAAAACGAAGCAAACATACACAATTAGCACACACTATATCCAGACAAAGTGGGCTCACACAAGGGTTAGGCTGCAAAAGCAAGCCAACTGTATCAGGTGATGTTAGCTCTTAACCCTAACATTGAGAGTTAGGGTGAAGCAGATGAAATAGGAAGTGAGGGGTGTGCCTCACAGCTCTTATCCCTGGCCAGGGAGAGCTTTAGACAAAGAAGCGTGGGTTCAGAAAGTGAGAACCCTTCTACACTTATGACACTGACTCAACTGTACAAGGATCTTGGGTTACTATCCACAATGCATCAACACCAGTTGTGTGAGCAAAGGGACGACTCGACTGAATAGCAGGAGATGGATTGCACATCTCTTGTGTCTGCCAATTGCCTTAACAAAGGTCTTTTCCTGCTTGGCACAAAGATAAACAATCACAAGCATTGCCTCTTAAGGAGGACTTCAGACAGGTGCCTGACCAAATAACAGGCCAGGTCTTCCAGACTACATGGAGAAGAAATGTTATACCTCAAATGGTTTATACAACCAAGCAACAACACAAGCAAGTTCAAAATGAACTATAGCAACTAAGGTACCTGAAATCAATCTAGCACAATTAGTATTCAACTCAAACAGTCAAACAGATAAACTCAAAGTCAACAGTTAACTGTACATAAACAGACAAACAAGCAAAGCAATGCACAAAGGTGCAACCCACAAGGCCTAAGTACAAGTCTCAAAGCCTACAAAACAAACTCAAGGTTAGTAATAAACAAGCAATAAACCAACTCCAATTGAGTGCACATCATCAAGCATAAGCAATTGTGCTCTTTGACCTGAAACAAAACTCAAACATTAAGCACTAACCACTAGGACATGGCCTAGGGTCAAAATGGGAGCAATAAGCCAAAATAGAACATGAAAATTATCAAAAATCAAGATCAATCAAATAAGAAACAAATCCAAGTGGTCTCACATTCATATCATCAACCAATATCATTTCATGAGGCAAAGAGTACAAAGCATGCAATTTAGAACCTCATAGGACCAAACAGAAAGATCCAATTCAAATCAACTCACAAACATTTCAATAAATCCCCAAAATATTCATGGATAAACAGAATTCATAACATGATCTACACACCAAATTTCAAGTCATTTGGACAAAGGGAAGCAAGTCAAATAAAATCCATAAGTCAAGGTATGCATATACAAGCCCATACGAGGCACCAAATCATGCATCAACTTCAAGCAATCATAAAACAGAAACTACACATGATAAATGAACCAAATCAAATCCATGACATACTTCAAGATGTCCAGAATACATGTATAAAATTTCAAGTCCATCCAATAAACCACAAGAATTTCACAAATCAAATAAGATCATGACTCACAAAAAGTCCACAATTGTTCAAACAGGGAAGAAAATCTCAATCAAATTGGAAATACACTCAAAAAAATCCACAAAAATTCACATTCAAACTTAACCTTCAGAAGAGTCAACATGCAAAAATTTAGGTCATTTCAAGTTCATATGGCATGGTAAAGAAATTCCACAAATTGGACAAGAAATGGTGTGACACACATTGTCACACCTCCAATGATCAGGTCATATCTCACAAACCAGGCATTCAAAAATCACAAACTCTATACCATAATATTCATCAAAGTGTCTAGATTACACATGTAAAATTTCAAGAATTTTGGATTAAGCATCATCATTTCACAATCAAAACATCAAGCAAGGTGCATGAAAGAACACATGTGAACAAACCCTAGGCAATTTTTAAATCCACACATGCACAATTTTTGTAAAAATATTCACAAAATTCTAGAGATTTTAAGTATCACAATAGAAAAAACCTCATGTAATTTGGACAAGTAATCAAGAAGTTATGAATTATTGAATGAGAAAGAAAATAAAAAAATGGCATGGAAAGGCTTGTATAATCATGTGAACATATGAGAAAAAAAATGCAAAGCCAATTCATGGAATGTCATAGCAAGGAATCGAAGGGAGGCTACTTTCAAATTGTAGCGCGCGCTACAGTGTGACTAACACCAACAACATGCAAGCAAGCGCTTAATTGGATCAAACAAGATTTCTGGAAAAAAATTCAAACATTCATCACGTGTTCTTCATCCAAACCCAGCTCATGAACAAATGTTCACCAAAATCAACAAAACGCATATCACTAGAAAGGTCTTCTAACGTACATCACGAATCCAGCAATAATTTCATCTAATTCTACTCATGCTCAAAGAATCGATCAAAGAAAGTTTCACATGTCAACATTCAAATCATCATAACTTCCTTGTTTCTCAACCAAATTCAGTGGTTCAACTTGCAGAATTACCTCCTAAGCAAGATCTATCTAAAGCATATATTAATTGCATGAATTATCAAAATCGAAAACTCACCTTCAAGAATTGGCAGAAGTTAATTCGCGTGTTTCAGGCCATGGAAGTGCAAAACAGAAGTTCTATGATGATGTGGAAGATGAATGAATGCAAGGCTTTAGCTCAACAGTGCTTGAACACGATGAAATCTCCATTTGCCATTGTTGAACACTCTTGTAACAGTCCACGATTCTTCAAGATTTCTCTAAGATTTTGCTTCAATCCACTTCCAATATGCATGTAGATGATGAATTGATCGAAGGCAAGGCAAAAAGAATGAAGAAAATTGATGAAGAAAGTTGAGAGAAAAATGAAAAAGTTTTAGATCTAGATCTAGAATTCACAATTCTGTTATGGTTAATTAGAAAACAATTATGATTATGGCTTTATATGTGATGCTAATGAAGTTGCTAATCATGATTAGCAAAAATGCAAAAGTTTAAGCCAAATCAAGTTTTATGCTAAATGGCAAATTGACCAATCCACCCTCACATGTGAAAATCCATGTAATAGTGCAATTTCTGGTTTGGAGCAAGTTTAAAATGATGTTTAGAGGCCAAGGCAAGTGGAATTATGTGAAAACAATGCATATTTCTCAAAATCACCTTTTTCCCTCCACTTTTCAAATTAAGTCCACTTGAAAAATGCATTTTTTGTGTGATGAGTTTTAATGAAATGTGATGCATGAATTGAATAGAGGGGATCAAAAGAAATTTGCTCCAAAAAGTCTCACTCCATTTGGCCATTTGAATCAAAAGTTATGCAACTTTGAAATTCAACTTTTCTTGACAATGATTTGATCATAACTTGCCAACCACAAATGAGAAATTCATGTTCTTGGACTTTTTGGAAAGGTGAGAGCAACATCTTCAACTTTCATGTTGAACAAAATTTCATTTGAAGCATATTTGGACATGTAATTTTGAGGAGAAAACCTTTCCATTTTTGGCAATTTTGAATTACAAGTCACTTTCTATTTTTGGAAAGTTTCCATCTGACTTTATTTTCTTCATTGTTGATGTTTGTAATGTCAAATGAAACTTGTTTGGACATGAATGAAGTGTATCCAACCCTCTCCCACCTCCAAATCCATCAGTTGACTTTTGTTGACTGACAGATGAATTGGCTGTGCACTGATGATCTTGAGCTTAAATCTCCTGATGAAATGGCTCAAACATGAAACCCTAGCTTCCATAAGCTCAATGAAACCTTAGAATGATCTCTCTCATCTCAATGAAGACCTCATCCCCTTGACAAGCCCTGATTGGCACAATTCAGATGATTAGGGTTGACCAGAGGTCAAAACCCTAATCCCAAGGAATCTGATCAAGCATAATGAATCTCTTGGTGATGATAAGACCATGATGATGATGATGTACCACTTCAACCAAGATGAAGCTCAATCCCCTTGAGGAATCAAGAAACCCTAATTTGAAGCACAAACCCTCAGATGGTTAGTGATCCATTCAATGAGACCCTCAGGCTTGAATATATCAACCTCTTTATCTTCTGGTCAAGACCTAGGAGGATGACTTGCTTGTTGTGGCCATATGATGTGCAAATATGCCATGCCTAATGACCTAAAAATGAAATGCAATATGCTAAGCTAGTCCCAAGAGAGGAGGGCAAATTTTGAGGTGTTACAATACCTTCACATTATTCTAATAGATTATTTTTCAATATTATTAGAAGAAGCACATTTATA
This sequence comes from Lathyrus oleraceus, assembly GCF_024323335.1. NCBI lineage: Eukaryota > Viridiplantae > Streptophyta > Magnoliopsida > Fabales > Fabaceae > Lathyrus > Lathyrus oleraceus. Next base: position 394,785,391 of record NC_066584.1, read on the forward strand.
AATTGAAAACATATATAAATATGAAGTATTAATAAGATGAAGTGTAATCAACTCTTTGAAATGCAAAAAAATACAAATATTTTCAAAATAAATCCAAGCAATATAAGTTATAGCTAGTTGGCTTATGTAACTCCATAAAACAAAACATAATCGTCAATATTTAAATCAATGGCGGTCTTTATCATATTCATTGTGTTGAGGTTCATGAGAATCATCATCTTGAAAATTATCATATTGAAGATCATTATCATCTTGATCATATTGAAGATCATCATCATCTTGATCATATTGAAGATCATCATCATCTTGATCATATTGAAGATCATCATCTTGTTCATCTTGAGGATCATCTTTATTTTTAACCTATAAATATGAAAAATTTCTTTTATATATTATTCAATAACGAAGTTACAATAATCAAAGCGGCATATGCAAGGCTTCAAATGACTCAACATCCATGCAATAATGATTCAATTCAAACAATTGATAATTATATATTACTCACTAACGAAGTTTGCACGCTTAGAATTCAAACTCGAATCTATGAAATTTATACATGAATCTTACCATCTAAACCAATATACAATGATAATTTTTAAAAAAACATAATGAAAATGTGCATGGTAACATATGTTCACAATTTTCAACCTAGCTAGCATGAATATATACTAACTTAATGAGTAACTTATAAAACTAATACCGCATATTTAAAAAATTAAACAACTATAAAATAACAACTCAACACTTAATAAAATAAATGTTGATTTTTATTAATGTCAAGTATAGTACCTTTTGATGAGTAAGAGCATATGTTGATGTCGATGAGCGTGGTGTTGGAATATTATCATTGTGCAAAGCTTCTCTCATCTTATCATCTACTTCCTCTTCACTTAAATGTGGATTTTGTTGCATATACATGCTTTTCAAAAGTGCCTCCATTGCTCCCATATTTTGCGCCATGTCAGAAATCTTACCATCATATTGCATTTTCATTAAAGAAATTTCTTCATTTTTTTTTCAACAATGATGGTGTGACAGTTCTTCCATAACATCTCACTCTACCAGGCTTTTCTTTTCCAAACAATTATTGAAATGCTTGTGTTCCAGCTTCAACTGAGTTTTCAATAGATTCTTGAAGTTTATCCTAATATTTTAAATTATTAGTTTTGAACAAAATTAAAAACCACATGTGTATTTATAATGAATATTATAATTTAACTTACAATAGCAAATTGGGTTTCCTCATCCACTTGTTTTCCCTTGCAACTTTTTCGAGTTTCATTAAACATTTCAGCTTGAGTGACTTCTTCTCCATCCTTTTTTGCTCGCTACATGATTATTTATATATTAAAAAAATACTACTTAATAAGAGATTGAAAAAATAACTTATTCTATTGATAATCACACGCAAATATCATACCAATTTTACACGAATTCTAGCAAAATTTGTTGGTCCTACACGATGCATAAACTTTTGCTTGCTCCCATTACCTGCATTGTTTTTACTAATATCCTACAATACATAAAATAGTTCACTGAGTAGAATCAATGTTACATGCAAAGAAATTGAAGCAGTTCATTGAGTAGTAAGTCTTTAATAAAGATAGTATGGAAATGTGCACAATAATGTCTAAGTATAAATTATGCTAATATGGGGCTGCAATTGTGTTTCATTAATTGTGTTTCATACTGTTCGAAACTATGCACATAAGAAAAAGCCATGCATATTATTCCATATTAGTTGAATGAAGCAAAACTTTATCCAACAAGTATATACACACACATAAATATTAATCAGCACATCAATGTTAACTATAGATATTAATCAGCACATCAATGTTAATACTAATAAAATGTAATATAATATATTTCCTCCTGGACTTTCTCCTCGAGTTCCAAATTCCTCTCATATCTTAACACATATTTGACATGAATAAATAATTCTTGTTTACTATTAAAATAATGAAAAAAATTATTACTCTCAAGAGTAGTGCAACATGTCTGATCAACAGGAAATCAAATTAATACTTGATTATTAATTGTATCGGCAATTAGTGTTAACAGTACCTGCTTAAGGAATCCTCATACAAATATATATGCATTGTTCCAAACTTCTAGTTTATTTTATTATTTTAATTCCAGATTTAGTTATTTAATTAGTACAGTAGATGTTTGTTTCATGAATTACTCTCCACAATTTTCAATTCATTAAGTTAAATGGTTGTTATCAATAATCGAGGACATATACTCTAATAATTGGTTACTAACTAATTTTATGTGAGGTCATTTTGATTTTATGAAATTAAAACAGGATTAAAATAACTGTATATTTTTGGTTGATTAGATATAACAGTGTACAATAATATTATATTCTTTCTAGTTTCTTCTATTTTGAAAAGTATGTCCCTCTGTTAAGTTATTCTTGTATCAAAATGTTACTATAATATGAGTTACTAAAAACTAAAAACTTAAAGCAATTGATGTTATAATTTGAAACAACTTTCACGCTAAGCCTATGAAAGCAAATACAATCTCACTAAAGTATTATAACGCCCTTATATAATAAACCCTAATAACCATATGACATCCTTACAAAATAATTTTTGTAACAAAAAATATTTAAAGTAATATTTTTCAATTCAGATTTGGAGAAATGGGAAGGTTAGAGTTTTAGGATAATTTAAGTATTTGAGTAATTTTAGGAAGAATGAGACTCACCCTTGGAGACAAATATGGCAAATAATTTGAGGCGGTGGTCCAGCTTGAGCAATTTCTAATTTCACAAACAGAAAGAAAAAAACGAAGGTATTCAAAACAGAGAGGTAAATGAAAAAGGTGAACAACAAAAGATTTTGGTGGTAAGAGGTATTTATGAGAAATAGAATGAGAATGAGAAACTTACTCTTGAGAAGTGTTTGTAACAAATGATACAACAATACAACGAAGGTGAGTTGCAACAGAAAACGTGCGGTGGCCGGCGTGAGAGTATGTGAGTTGTAGAGAAAATCTTTCTTTGAGTAGAAAGAAAGAAGAAAAGACAGAACGTTGTGTAGAGAGAAAGAAGAAACGGCAGAAAGTTGTGCAGAGAGAAAGAAGAAAATATAATTTAGGGTTCAATTGTAATGAATCAGCTTTTAGAAAATTATAAGAAAAAAATACGAACATTAAATTATAAATAAATTTTCAAAGAAAAACATTCAAGTGAAATGAAAGTGGCCTAGTGGTAATACATGTTTTCTTTGAAAGTAAGGACCTGAGTTCAACTCCTTAGTTGCTATATTTTAATAAATTTATCTTTTTCCATTTAAATATAACATAATAAATTAATATAAGTCTAATTTAAAAATCTTTTAAGGATAAAAATATGTTGATTAAATGTCAGTAATCCAGTGGTAATGATCTTTAACCATTTGCACACTTCGGTTTGAAACTTCTGTTTCATTTTTAAAAAAATATTATTTTTATTTTTATATTTTAAGAAAAATAACTGAAGTTCAAAATAATAATAAAAACCGTAGCCTTTTAACAATAGGCCATGCTTTTTAGTTGTTGTTTTTAAATAAGAAACAACCACATATCTTAACCGTGGCATAAAAGGAATAAACTACGGTTATGTTATATCTACGATTTCATAAGCGTCGCTTATAGTAAATAGACGACGTTTATGTTATGCCCGCATTTTACTAACCGTAGCATAAAGTAAATAAGGGACGGCTTTTCAGGCTTTGCCAAGAAACTCGTCCACGCATAAAAAAGTGCAGTCTATGATACCTTTAGGTGACGGTTTTTCAGTCGTTGCCTATTCTTCCATTGCCTAAAGTATAAAATGTTGTAGTGGAATGTGAAACAGCGTAGAGGTGGATCATAATATTGTGCCAAAGAGTCGATAATCCCATAGTCAACTTTCTTAGTCAGAAGGCTCAAAATTTTCCCATAGTTTTTTTCGAAGTCATCACGTTTACTGAGAGTCAAATCAGAGATCAAGCCCTTCAGACTGTCAAGCTTAGGTTCCTTGTACTTAAGTGTGAAAGTGTTTCTCCTTGGAGTTGTCATTTTCAAGTTCTCAATTCCTGAAACAAATAAGAGACAACTAAGAGCTTTCTTTTTATGATGTTGATGCAATGTATGTGGATGAATGTGATGCATTTTTTGTATAAGTTCAATTGGCTTAAGGCATGGATAAGTCTGATTGCTTCGTATAGAACATGGTTCTCACCAGGTATGATCTAAGGTTTCAAAAAAGTTCCTAGAGTCATGGATCCATTAGACTGTTTGCTACGTGCGGCAACTTACTTGTCGGGGATCAACTCCATCTAAAGAATTTACTCTAAGTGAGGTTCTCGCATCGATCCAACGAGAAATTCAACTCGCAGACCCATGCTACGCAACCATCTTTCCTAGTTGGACGAAGGATTAAGGTTCTACAAATGGTTCTCAGAGTCATGGATCCTAAAGAAGATATCGAAGCTTACGACAACTTACTTGCCGAGCGACAACATCCTCTCAAGAATCTACTCTAAGTAAGGTTCTCGCACTGACCCAACGAGAAATTCATCTCGCGGACCCGCGCTACTCAACCTCGTCTTATCTTATGTTTTTACTCGAGACTCGGGTAAAAAGTCTTTCCCACAAGGTTTGCAATTAGAGTATCCAAGTACCAAAGCATAATGAAACCAATACAAGAGATTTATATCAATATGACAATAAAGATAGCAAAAGCAAGAAAGAAAATCCACACAAGTAAACAAACAGAGGCACACAAACGACCTAACTAGGCTTGACTCACTTAGGGAGTTGGTCCCCAGCAGAGTCGCCATCTATCGTACCTCAGGAAAAATAGAGACACGACCTAGCGAAGCGCAATCGCACGCTCGCAATGATGGACTAAACAGAGTCGCCGCCGAACTTTATTTATTCCTAAAAAGGAAAGGGGAAATATCGATAAAACCCAGGAAATAACGACAATGATTATGGTCGTCGCAACCAATATCAGGGTTCGGGAGTCGATTACGCAAGGGGAAGGTATTAGCACCCCTCACGTCCGTTGTACTCAACGGGAACCATTAGGTTTTGTGCGCGTTAGTGTTAGCTTGAAATGTTGGGCTTCTCGAGTTATTAGGTGGGAAATAAAAAATAGAAGAGAGAAGAATGTTTTTGGATTTTTGACGAAGGACTAAACCTAAGTTTTTTATTAGTGGGGCTGATAAGATTTACAAATCCTGCTCCTACGTATCTCAATAGAGAAGTCAAGGCTTACGTAGTTTTGGGTAGAAAATGTTTGTTTGTTGGTCGATTTTAGCGAAAGCTATATTGTATTAATCGACGAAGACATTGTTTTACCCAAAACAGATGAGGAGCGGACGTATACCACACATCGAATGGATTTACAAATCAACATTCGGAAAAACGTCACTTATCTCAACTCAACAATTGTGGGTGAAACATTGCTTTGCATCATCTTAAGACAAGATGTCTTTCGTTTATGAAAAGGGTTTTCTGATCAATCGCACGGCGGCGAGAAAGAGTTTGATTGGTTGGATGTATTTTTGAGTAATGGCGAGAACTTGGATGAGCGAGATATCTATCTCGAATCCTAGTCTCAGGAGTGCACGGTATCCACCATGTTCTATTTCCATCTTTATTGGCAAAAGTGTTTAATAAAGATTAAGTGTTTTGAATTTGATTGAGAAAGGGGTTTGAAGAAACCGCATTGACAATGACGGCGAGAGTCAAGATAGGCGAGGCATCCATCCCGAGTCTTAATTTCAGAAGTGCACGGTATCCACCATGTTCCATTTCCATCTTTATTGAAAGGGGTTAAGATAGGAATTAAGTATTTTGGAGTTTGAAAGACAAGCACTTATGACTTGCAAGCTCTTACAGCTTGGGTCTAATACTCGGGACAACGTCTGGATATTTCACCCAGGTAATCTTTTTCTTTCAATTTTTCTTGAGGAAATGGTTCGAATGTTTACCAGTGTTTTGGAGGAGAAAGACGAATATTTATGGCTTACAAGCTCTTACAGCTTGAGCCTAATATTCGGGATTACAACTGGGGATTCCATCCAGGGAATCTTTTTCTTCCAACTTTTAGTTATGAAAATGGTTTGAATATTGAAGTGTTTTGTAGAGAAGACGAATATTTATGGCTTGCAAGCTCTTACAGCTTGAGCCTAATATTCGGGATTACAACTGGATATTTCATCCAGGTAATCTTTTTCTTCCAACTTACTTAAGAAAATGATTTGAAGTGATTTGAATTGAGAATGAAGTGTAATTGAGATATTTACGTGTATGAAACGAACATGGATAGATATCAATCGACCAAATATAATGAAATCGAGTAATCGGATAATCTACTTAACAATAATTAATTAATCTAATTAACTAAATCAATAATAAAATGAGGGAGATGTAATTAGACATGGGGTGCGAAACATGGAAATGGGATGTGGACTCTAAATGGCATTTTGGGCCCAAACCCATAAAAGTTAAACCCATTATTTAAATAACAATTGATTTTAAAGAAAGAAAAAAAAGGAAAAGAACAACAAGCTGCTCCAAGGAGGGGTCGCATCCCCTATCCCAAATTCCATTTTTAATTAAAAATAAATAAATGAAACCTGGAGAGTTTTTTCAAATTAATTAAGGCTATTGGTTTCCCAAGATAGCCATTCACGTTCTCCCTTTTTTTTTACAAAACATTACCTCTTTTTCAATGTGAAGAAAAAACAGAGAACACACTCCATTCTTTCAATCTCTCTCTAAACGCAAACAAACCATGGCTTCAAAAAAATCATAAAAACAAACCTCTCACCTTTCTCGTTCATTCTTCAGACGGTTCCTCTTCCAGAAGAAAAAAAAAACGAATCTCAACGGCTTGTTCGTCTCTTTTTTCAAAATGTATTCAGTCCCTGAAGCTTTGTTCACCTTTGATATGAATCTCTCGCTCCCACGAACTTCTCTGCTTCGTCGATCACTGGTGGTCGCCGAAAGCCGTCAACGGTGGAATGGTTTGTTGCATCATGGTTGTTCGTCGAGCTCCAATGGTGATGCGATCTGGAGTAGACACGAATATGAGTGGCAGTCCGACGTGTGTTGTTGGAAGTTGGTCGTGAGCTTGAGGTTATCGATCCTTGGGATTCCGTGGTCGCGATCTGGTGGAGGAGGCGGTTGTGTTATCGATCGATTCTTCGGCTGTGAAGGAGATGAATGGCGGTGAGCAGAGTCTCTCGCGGTGGATCTGCGGAACTGTGTTGAATCAGCGGTTCGTGGGTGGTTTCGATTCCTCGCTGGTGAGGTACAGGAGTTTGAAGGGAGGACGTCGTCGGATAGTAATGTTGTCGTGTTGGTCTTCGACTTGCAGCTAGCGCGTTTGATAGTGCTCTAAACGGTGTTACGACAACTGTTCATGTTGTTGTTCAAGTTGTAGCTTGTGTGTTTGAGTTCGGTTGTTATTCGAGGGGGAAGTTGAAGAGATGGAGGAGTATTAATGGTGTGGAGATGTTCTTTGTAGTAGAAGGAATTTTTTTTGAGGTCTTTTTTGATGAACAACAACCATGTAAGCGAGAAAACTAAGAAAATTTTTGCCCTCTGTTTTTGTGTGTAGAAAAAAGGTCCTGTTTTTGAAGATCGTCCGCCCATTTATATAGTCTTCTCCCCGTTTTTCTTAGGTGATTCTTGTTTTTTCGTCAGTATTTTTAGAGTGTCTTTTTGCAAGATTTTGATAAAAACTTGTCTTTTTGAGATTCCCCGAGAACAGTCATTACGTCGACCAGTCCCCTTTGGTGAAGTTGTCCTGTTACGAGTAAGGTGGCTCTTCTATGGAGAAGAGACATCACCTACTTTCCCTCTCCTGCTTTTCTATTGCTATATTGATGTTACTTAAAACGTGAGAGGGACCTTGGACCAAATGGGTGTGGCTACTGACTAGCCTTTTTGTTGGTGAGCTTTTTGAGTGTTTTTTTTGTTTTTTAGAAGAAAGTTCTCTCTCTTTATTTAATGATGGGGTTCGTGCCTTTTCAACAACATCTTTAGGATTTGTATAATTTCAAACTACGGTTACTAAATTTGAGACAAATACCAAAGTGCCTCTTCTTTCAAAGTTTTTAGAACAAAAATGAGTTTTAAGAATTAAATAAAAATTTAATGAAATTATTCTTAAAAAAACTATATTAAACTGAAACAAAGACGTAGAAAATTCTAATTAATTGAATCAAACATTTTTACAAAGAGATAATAATAAAATGTCTCAAAATGGATAAAGGTCGGGCGCAAAAGCGTTTGAAAAATTAAAATGAATGCATAAAAATGATCAGTACGAGATAAAGTTATTGGAAAATTACAGCATTTCTTTTAATTTTGAAATAAATTTTGACCGGTTAAACAGACTCGAGCTGATAAAAAAGTGGCAGAAAAATTAGTTGACAAATAAATCGAGCATTCCAGATCAAACTACGTGAAACATAGATTAATAAAATTGATGTCTAGAAGCTTGATTTTAAAATTTTTCGTCCACTGATTTGACGCACATCCGTTGATTAATTCAACCGTTTTGCCTGTAGATCCGAAAAAATTATTTCTATTGATATTCTAGGCACTATGCGGTATGGAATGCATGGTATGCTATGCAGAGATGCAATAACTATTATGAATGTATTGAATCAACGGTTCAGGGTCAAAATTGGGGTGTGACACATTACCTCTCAAAATCACCTCCCCACCAACTTTTTTCCTACTTCACTTTTCCTACTCATAACTCAGCCCCATTCACTAAGTTTCTACCATAAACACTTCCATCTCAAATCTCTTATTTCACATTCAAGCTCAACACCAGAATAACCTATTTCTTTCACATTTTTTGGATAATGATTGTATCTTAAACTTTTTTAACATTCTTGGTTTTGTTTTTTGTGTTGGAAATTGTTAGTTGTTCTTGGGTTGTTTTTTTAGAGAGTTTAGAGTCAAGTTTGTAAAAAATGATTAAGTTTGATTTACACACATTTTCTTGGGATTTTTTCTATTACTACCTTTTTATTCACCATTTTTAATCAAACTTTATTGTTGTCATTTGTTAGTTATTGTTGACTTATTATTTATATTTGCTTGATTGATGAGGTCTATTGGGTCATGACCATGGTTGTTTAGAGTTGATAAAACCTTCAATGTTTCAAACCTATTAATGATTGATCAATAAATCATTCATGATACTTTGAGAAATTGGTAGGTTGTCTCTATTTTAATCATACTTGAGTCATTTGATGCATAAATGAAACCATATTCTTTATACCAACTTGCTAATTCATTTGCTTATTGTAATTCCACTAACCACTAACTACTAACTTCTAACATTTACATTATTGCACTTTATTTTATTTGCTATTTATTTTCTCATAATTTATTTTAGTGTTCATTTTATTTCATGTACTTTATGTTTATGTAGTGGCGGAGCCAGATAAAAAAATTTGGGATGACCGCTAACGTAAAATAAAGATTATAAATAAAATGTAAATAGTATTTTAAATAAAAAATTAAAGTTAAAATAAATACAAAGTTAATTACTAAAAATTTAAATTACATGACTTAAAACTACCTTAAAGTAATGCTTTACGCGTTTCGAGTGACTTGAAATCGTCAATAATAGACTCCGAACTAATGCTTGCACTAATCTCCCTTTCAATATATATTGTCATGCTATCTCCAAGAAATCCATCATCCATCTTGTTTCTCAACTTAGTCTTAATAATTTTCATTGCTGAAAAAGACCTCTCAGTTGTGGCCGTAGAAACGGGAAGAGTCATGATAAGACGAAGTAGTCTATCAATCAAGAAGTAAGTTTCAGCCTGTCCAGATGCAACCAAACATGAACATAGTTCTCGAATAGTTGATAAATTATTCAAGTTTGATGCTTGACGAGCAACAAATAGAAAATGTTGGAGTTGAAATTGCAAATTATTCTTCTCTTGATCACTAAAATCCATATGATAATATTTTTCAACTAAAGAACAAATAGTATCAATGCTAAAAGCTTTATATCCATCCTTAGGAGATAAAGAACAAGAAAGAGTTAACAAATCCATTGCCTGCTCACTGAATCTGCTATTCAACTCTTGTAACTGTTTGTCAATGGTAGTGAAAAAGATTTCAACTTTAAAGTAATGTTGAATTGTGACTTGATTCTCTTCAAGACGGAAGCGTCCAAATCTTGTTGTTGAATGAACATCATTAAGATCAGGAATCTCAATACCATATTTTTCACAAAAAAATACCACTTTAGTAAACAATATACCCCAACCATTTTCTCTCAAACCTTGAATAAGATGTTTTGTTGAACGAACCAAGTTCATAGCATTAACTACATCTTGATTTTTTTTGTAAGGCTTGACAAAGCATATCTGTTATTCCCATGATTTCTTTCATCAAGTGCAAAATAAATATAAAATCAAATGCCTTCAAGTAATTGTAACAACTATCTGCATCCCCACGTGTAGCATAACTCCCTCTATCTTTTGCAATTTTGTTTAAAACTAAACAAGTTGCTTCATACATGTTTATCAAACTAGAAATTGAATCGTAATGTGATTCCCAACGAGCATCTCCAGCTCGTTTCAATGTACCAACTTGATTTGCACCTTTACCAGTTACAATCTCATCAATCTCTAACAAATAAGCAATTTCTTCTAATTGGGCAGCTTGTAACTCATCATGACGCATTGTAGAAAAACAAACAACATTCACAACAAAAATCAGCTTCTCAAAAAATTTATGAACAAGTTTGACTTCTCTTGATGATGTAACTAATGCAGGTTGCAATCGATGAGCAAAACAATGAACATAGTATGCATAAGGACAATCCTTCATAAAGAGGGCTTGTAAACCATTCCATTCTCCTCTCATATTACTAGCACCATCATACCCTTGGCCACGAATGTTAGAAACATCAAGGTTATGTCGAGAAAGTATATCACATATTGCTTCCTTAAGAGTTAAAGATGTGGTGTCTTTAACATGTGCCACATCAAAAAATCTCTCTTGTATTAAACCAACTTTATCAACAAATCTTATTACAAGAGCCATTTGTTCCTTTTTTGACTCATCACGAGCTTCATCAACAACGATACAAAATTTGGAATCGCCAATTTCCTCATGAATACTCTTTTTCACCCTACTAGAAAGAATTTGCAAGAGCTCTTTTTGAATTTGATGTGAAGTATACTTGCAATTTTGTGGAGCATTTTCCAACACAACTTTTGCAACTTCATCATTGTAGGATGCTAAAAGTTTCAATAACTCAAGAAAGTTACCTTGATTTCTTGATTTGCTACTTTCGTCGTGACCCCTAAAAGCACAAGCTTGTAGTGTTAACCAACGAACAATGCCAATTGAAGTCTTGAGTCGTAACCGATTATTCATTCTTTAACTTGAACTTTACACTTGAATAACATTTCTAATATGACCATCTTGATTCAACAAGTCTTGACAAGCTTTCATGGCATTGTTGTATGGTGAGCAAGGATCCTTCCCTACATGTTTAAGAAAGGAACAATGTTTTCCATTCCTAACTTTCTTCCAATTTCTAAAACCCATAGAAATAAAGACAAGTGATCCGGGACGTCCACTTAGTTTTTTGCTAAAAAGGTAACATGGTAAGCAATATGCGGCATCTTCAGATGGTGAATATTCTAACCATGATGGAAATATGCTAAACCAAGTATGTTGAAACCTTCTCGGATGATCCTCGTTACCGGACAAAGGATAGTTTTCTAAATGAATTTGATATGGACCCCATTTTAGATAAGCTCTTCGTATTGCATCCACTTGATTTGGTGGATATTGCCAAATTGGAGGACGCTTTCCAGGATCGCGTTCCAAAGAATTTTCAAAACCATGATGCTCTTCAATTGTTGGATTCTCAAGAACTGTTTCAGATTCAGATGTCGGGATTATAATTTCTTCATCTCTCTCTTCTCTTTCAATTTCACATGCTTTCCTTTTGAAAAAATAATCAATTTTCCTATTATTCATCTTTACTCTTCCTATAATATCATATCAGATCCAAAAATCAATTTAGAGAACATAAATATTAAAAGAGAAAAAAATTAATAAACTTAATTAATCAACTTTAATCCGTTTTCAAATACCGGTAACTTCACTATTAGAAATTAACAGCAACAATGATTAAATAAACCTTATTATAGTGTATAACTATATTTGTAAATTACAGTGTTATGAATTGGCTTAATAAACCTCATATAGATTATTTTAACACATCAAGAAATAAGAACCCTAAAAATCTCAAAAACACAAATCAAGCAATCACTTTAATTTGTTACTTTTTATAAAAGAAGAATGAATAAAGTTTTTTACCTGTTAGATGCCGATCACTTTAATCTGTTCCGATTCCGGTGCCGGTAGCAAACCCATATGAGAAAGAAAGGAAAGGTATGAGCTTTTTACCTTTTCTGTATTTTAACCTAACTTTGAATGAAAAATAAAAAATAAAAAATAATTTTAATTTAAAATAAGGATGTTTTAGTAATTTAATATATATGAATTAAAAAAAAAAAGTTGAGGGGTGGCCGTGGCCTTCCCACGTCCCCCCTCAGTTCCGCCACTGTGTTTATGTCCATTATTATTTAACCATATATCATTTACATTATGTTCTCTTACTATCTTGCTAAATAAAAAAAAGTAAAAAAAAGAGAAAGAAAATAAATCATAATTATTTGAGTGATATAATCTTCTATTTGTCAAAATATTGATAGATGAACTTGGGGTTGTATAAATTTCTTTGTTACAAATCTATTGTTAGATGATTATTAATCATCTTTAATACTTTGCATCAATGATAAGTTATCCCTTGATGCGCCATATTTTGAGTTTTTTTGACCTATGAATAGATAATCCTCAAAATGTTCTTTTTTGCACATATTACTAACCACTAACTATATTTCACTAACTTTGTTTACTACTAACCATTGTTATTGTGATTTTGTTACCATTGACTTGTGGTTTATTTATAATCACTAACCATTGTTATTGTGATATTATTATTATATTTACCTTGTAATTTACTTTTATGTCGTTACCTTGTAATTTATATTCAATTACTCATTATCACCATCATCATCATTGTATAAACTCATCATGCATGTTTATTTATTGTTATTTACTTTATTGTTATCATACATTTAAAACAACAAAAACATGATAAAATTATAAGATCAAAAACGATCAATTTCGCTTAATCAACTTGGACTTAGAGGATCTCATCCTAGGACATTTGCTTGAAGGCCTTTTTTCCATTATCTTTGTGATACTTTGTGAACGTTGGATTTTTATCCGAACTTACATTCATGTTGTAAGAATGTCATCATAGCACCACATTAGGGGGACATGTTTGTAAGACCATTACCCTTTGTTTAGCTTAGGTCACTTTTTGCACACACAATATTTTCTCTTGGGCTACCTTACAATGAGACTCTTTACTTTCTTGTTTGGTTACTTTGCATGCATGCTGCATTACCTAAATTTCATAATCAAATAAGCAAACCCTTGATTCAACGTCAATTGACATTTTCATAATCAAATTTAAAAAATATAATAAAATTACGATTATTATTGTGCACCACGAGCCTTAAGTGGCGAAGAATGAGTAAGAATGGAGCATTCCTATCCTTACTCTGATTATTTTGGACGCAAGACGTTTGACTTATTGTTTAGAATAATCACATCCGTCCATATACTTTAGTACAATATAATCACAAACATTCTTTTCATAAAACCCTTATTAAAGGTAAAAATAATACAACTCATCAAACTAATTTTTGCGCCTTAGGACATCATCCCAAAAACCATTTTCTCAAAGGTAAAATCAACCAACACACAAACATTTTCTACTCCGAACTACGGAGCTCTGATTCCTCATCTTCGAATGAGTGATACGTAGACACAAGGGCCCCGATCCTTGGTGAACATCATAATAAAAAAACAAAACCTCTCTCTTTCACACACTTTTTTTTTTGAAAATAAAACAATAATGGGATAAATCCCCATGCGCGTAAACAACCCAAATGGTTTCCATGGAGTACCATGAACGTGAGGTGTGCTAATACCTTCCTTTTGCGTAATTGACTTTTGAACCAAAATCTCGGTTACGAGACCGATTTCTTATTCCCTTTTAGCGTTTCCCGTACGCGTATCTTTTTAAGGGTTTTATCGACTATTTCCCCTCGTCTCTCCGATAGAGGCACACAAATAAAATTCGGTGGTGACTCTTCTGATTTTGTCTCTCTTTGACATTTCTTTAGTCCCAATTTCGTTATCGTGAAATCCCGGTAGCGACACTCTTTTACAAGACCAAAAACGTTGGTTGCAACATTAATTGCGATGTTTACATTACACGCGGTAACAGAGCAAATTACTTTCGTTGCTATCATGGTAGTAGGAAATAGATCGATGATATGTACGAGGAAGAGATCGACGCTTTGGAGGAGGAACAATCAATGATCTGAAAGAGAAAGATCGACAATTTGGAATCATGGTGACACGATGGTGTTATTCATGGAGATTCATGAGAATTAGAACTCGATTCCCACAAATGGTACCACTGTTTCGAATTGGAACCAAAATTTGGTACAAATCGAATGGAAGAGAGTTTTTGCTCGGCTGAGTGAGCCTTTAGTACGACGAAGCGGAGATGGACCTACAAGATTAACACTCTAACATCCAAGTTAGTGAATGAGTGAGAAAGTAGCGTGCATATATGGATGAGAGAATACCGAAATGATGCGTGTTGGAATTTATATAATGCAAGTAGTTAAAACTGTCCTTATGGGATACAACGTCTTAAACGGGTTGCCGTTCAATTAGATCAAACGATGAGAGATGCGTTAGAGGTCAAAATCACCTGTCTTCGGATGGGGTGAAGTCTTATCTATTTCTTGTAGTCAAAATTATATAAGTTTTTAAAAAGATATATTGTTTTTGAAAAATTATTTAAAATAACTTTAAATTTAAGTGATTTTTTTATTTTTAAATTTTGATATCTAAAACAAATTTATAATAAAATTATGAAATACTTAAAATAATATTTTATTAAAAATTATTTAAATTAATTTTTCATTTTATTTTTTTAAATGTTTATAAATTTGTTTTCTAAAATTCTTTATAATTTTTTTAAACAAAAGACATATAAAATTATAAAAATTATTAAAAAAAAAACTTGCTGTAAATCCTTAGAAAATGTTAAAATGTGACCCCAACATTGGAAAACTGGTCCGAGTCTTGATTTCAATACTGTACACCAATTTTCTCCATTTCATCGTTGAAACGAAGCACAAACGCGCGTCGATTTCCCTCTTGCGTAAAACCCCAACTTCCTTTCTTCTACGATCCATTCACTCCCTCACCCTCCACTTCACTTCACCGCAAAATATCTCCTAGGTTCCTTCTCTTTCTCTGTTGTTTTCTTTCACCCCTAAACTAGGAAATTAGGTAGTTGCTTTATTCCATTTTTGGATTCTAATAATTAATGTGTATTTTCTTTCCTTTCCTTATTCTTTCTTATTGAAGTTTTTGTCTTTGCCCTAATCTTAGTGGATTCAACTCTCCCCATTTTGATGGATCTTAACTTGTATTAGAATTACAATTTTGATCATATGAATAGGATTTATCTCGATTAGTTTCATACGAAGTTTCTTTAGCAAAAAGTCTTTAGATTCATAGATATGTTGAAAATTTCAAATTTTGTGTAATGGGTTTTTGTTGGTTTTTGATTTGATTAAGATTTGGATTATATTGGAATTGAATTAATTGGTTTTTGGTTGTTTTTCTGGTTAATTGTTGTTATGATCATGATGTTTATGATGATGCCCTTTAGGTTAAATGGCTAGGATCAAGCCTCAGGCTCTGTTACAGCAAAGCAAAAGGAAGAAGGGACCTTCTCGCATTAGCGCGGCCAGTATTATATTTTATGCTTTGGTACTTGTCTTGGTTGGTTTTTTCCTTTTGGCTACATACAGACATTGGTCCAACAGGTTAGTTGCAGGTTTTTTGTTATAGCAGTGAAAGAGATTTCTTAGTGTGAGAAATGATATGTGGTGTATTTAGACCTTTGTAGCACTGACACCGACACTTGTGATTATGTTTAATTTATTCATTTTTTCGAATTATTACCGGTGTCAATGTGTCAGTCTCATGTTTTTGTTGTCTGTGCTTCATAGATTTAGACAGAAAAGCAATGAAAGATATCTTAGAAATTCATACTAATTCGAGCTCTAGCTTCATGGACACTTGCTGCTCTGGAATGCTTGATATTATTTGCGATGCTATTTTGCTCTAGGATAGAGGAATTTCTGAAAGTTTTATTTTGTTGCTTAGAGGCTTTATTTTACTGCTATCTTGATTGAACTATCCCTGTCTATTGTGGTGGTTGAACCTTTAGCTTTACTCTGATGTCACTTTAGTTTATGCTCAAATTCTGGCAGATTTTGTGTTTTTTGTTTAGCATGTACATTGTTTCCAATTTTTCATTGTGTTTCGGCATTTCTTTTAAAGTTGAGTTTGGATCGAACAAGCATTAGTTATATGATTTCTTATAAGGTGATTATTGGTTTGCATCAGGATTCTTTCCATTTTCTCATATAGGTCATTGTCTGTTGCCTAACAATTTATTTCTTACTTGTTTTCAGATCAAGATTGCAATTAGAAAATAACTCGACAGTATCTGATGAGGTACATCTTTAATTGCATATAAAGGGTTTCTTATGACTCCTCAACCCTTCTGTAATTTCTTGTTATCTGACATGCTTGCAAAGTGTATACACCCTTTTATCTAAAGGGCTTCAATTATCCATGTGTGGTTGGATTTTCCCATATAGAGTTATTATCGAAGTGAATCTACTTTTGTAGGGTGATAATAGTTTTCCGGACTCGAAGAAATCTGAGCTACCTGAATATGCTGTGAGTTTCATTTTCCATGCTGCTGCAGTTCAATTCTTTAAATAATTCTTTTGTGAAAAATAAGTGTTCAACATAGTTTAGAATGCTCGTTAATTGAAATTATTATATGAAATTTCATCTTATTACATGGTTTATTTCTTTTTCATGATTATAGGTTTTAAATACCTCTAAAGGGTCGATAATAGTAGAACTGTACAAGGAAAGTGCTCCTGAAGCTGTTGATGAATTTATCGACTTATGGTAAGTACTTTTTTTCCTTCAAATTTTTAATATGGAAGCTGCTGAATTGTTTGGGTCTGGTTAGACTTGGAGTAGAAGAATTTGTCAACTTCAGATATTTTTGTGATATACAATAGGTGGAAATTTGACCTTTGCCGGGTGATTAGAATATCCTAAGTTATGTTCACAGCAATTTTCCTCTCTTTCTATAATCTTGGCTAAAATGTAATTTGGTCCTTGCAATTTGAAATTGAAAGCCCCATATTCCATAGCAATATCTCACATTATCTCATGTCTTTAGTAGGCCTAAAAAGCATGCTGTGCTATTTTTCAACATTAGTTTCTCTGAAATAACATTGATGATCAATTTGTTGCAATAACTTGTGAGTGTGATGGCTGTGACTTGTGAACATAGACTTTAGTTCTACAACTTTGAATTGCTCATATATATAATAATACTGTCATAGCATCCTGAAATGAACATGTCCTCTGGTTACCTGAGAGATTGGCTATTTGTGTGGGGCTGATGGGAACCCAATTTAAGAGATAAGCGAAAAGTATTATTAATGATAAAATGAAACTATTACACGGAATAAATTCCCTATAATCCCAGAGCAAAGCTCCTCAAAGGAAGAATAAATCCTCCTTTTGCCAAACCCTAAGGTTCTATTACAAATGGTACTGAATAATCCTCTGTTTCCCTCTCACAAACCTCATATATTCCCTTCACATGTAACTTCCCCACTCTCTTTAACCAACTCACATGTAACTTCCCCACTATCTCTAACCATCTCACGTGTAACTTCCCCACTCTCTCTAACCAACTTGCCAACTCAACACTTTCCCTTTCCATTGGGCCTCTTTCTCTTAATGGGTCCTATTAATGCCACCCTCTTATAAACAACCTTGTCCTCAGGTTGAAAGTGGTTTCTATTACTCTTCTTGCTGCTAGGAGACCATTCAGTTTGCTTGAGAAACAAATGGGAATCGAGCCACTGAAAACAGTGAGATTAGACATCATGTGCAACCAAAAATTTGAGGACCAAAACTTCCATTTATTGTATACCAAATTAAGCACAGCCTGGATTCCATAGACTATACAACATTACCCTCTTCCACCAGACACTCCATGGCCTATCTTGCCGTAATGGGAGGTAAAGCCTAACGCTAAATGAACATCAACATCCAATTTGTTTCTTTGGGCAATCTGCAATAGTACACAGACAAGTTCTGTACTTCCAAAACGTGAAGCCTCCAAGAAACACTGTCTGACATTGCCTGCACCCCCCTTTACTAACATGCCCAACAACCCTTGGATCACAACAGCCGACATGCCGAATGCCCAACCTGGATCAAATGAGCTTGAGAAAAGAGTGAGAGGAAAGCAAGCCGCATTAAAGGCTTCACTGAAGTCCTTCCCCGTAAGGCGGTTGCCAGCAAGATCAAGGAAGGTCTTAATGGCAAATAATCGAAGCTGGGTCTTGAAGATTATAACTATCATCTTGAAGATTGGAATGGATGCCAATACATTTCAGAGCCCATTCAGTAAACTTTTGCACCTTAGCATCAGCTTCTGCCTTCAAGTCTTCGTCTCCATTGCATTCCTGGAGATGCTCATGCAGCCTCTGAGCCATTACAGTAATAGTATCAACAAGACTCATTGATCTGCTTTGGCATGCAGAGACATATGAAGCAAGGAATGAAGTCCTTAGAGTAGCTCTAGTGAAGTCATAAGCACCATTCACAATGATCTTTTTGATAAATAGTGTGATTCCATTAAACTCATGCAGCCTCTGAGCCATTACAGTAATAGTATCAACAAGACTCATTGTTCTGCTCTGGCATGCAGAGACACATGAAGCAAGCAATGAAGTCCTTAGAGTAGCTCTAGTGAAGTCATAAGCACCATTCACAATGATCTTTTTGATAAATAGTGTGATTCCGTTAAGCTCATGGAGCCTCCGAGCCATTACAGTAATAGTATCAACAAGACCTCATTGTTCTGCTCTGGCATGCAGAGACATATGAAGCAAGCAATGAAGTCCTTAGAGTAGCTCTAGTGAAGTCATAAGCACCATTCGCAATGATCTTTTTGATAAATAGTGTAATTCTATTAAGCTCTAGCTCCGAGGTTGATTTTTCTGCCGTCGTCATATTTGTGGGTGAAACAAAAATTCACTATCCCACAGTTCTTGTTGTATTGGAACTTTCACATTTCGTTCAACATCCAGCGGCTCTGACGGTTTTGTCATTGAAGAGTGTTGTCCATCTTGGACTTGTTTTGATCAACGTGGGTTACAGGGCTCATAGTGTAGTACTGTCACGGGTCGGCCGACGTAGGCAGTTTCGATGGTGGTCGCTAGTCTGATCTATGTGCAGATTGTCTTTCCACCATTGAGCTTGATACAGTTCTCTTCTCCGACTTTCCCAATTCGACACACACTTTAAATTCTTTCAAAGCCCTGCTTCCTATGACCTTCGTATAGGGGGATTTCTCCATTGAATGTGGTGGTTCCTGCATCTTCTTAATTTCAGGTGCTAATCCTTTGATGCCAGTTTCTCTCCTGTTATAAGTAGGTGCCATGATCTCCGTTTCTTCATTCCTTATGTCGACCAACGTACGGCTTCCTCTATTACCGGTCTATCACCAACATCCTGACTCCTTATTTTTGTCATCTCATTTAGAATGTGATCCTTGCTTTCTTGTTCCTCATCTTCTGCAACTTCAAGCATATCCCACAAATATGGGATAAATTTCTTAATAAAGCCCCTTTCAAAATTCTTCCAAGTTGCATTATGGTTGTCTTGTTTC
This sequence comes from Lathyrus oleraceus, assembly GCF_024323335.1. NCBI lineage: Eukaryota > Viridiplantae > Streptophyta > Magnoliopsida > Fabales > Fabaceae > Lathyrus > Lathyrus oleraceus. The sequence continues at coordinate 394,805,384 of NC_066584.1, forward strand.
CAAGAAGACCACCATAAGGAAGCTTCTCCTCTCAACCCAAACAGTCATCCAGTCTACTTTCATCTTCTCATAAATCCACTTGTTGACTTCAAAGTACCTATCAAATTGGATCAGCCACCAATAATCGTCTTCATTTCCATAAAAAATGGGAAGCAACTTCTCTGACATCACTGACTCTTCCTCGATAGATCCAGTAGGTCGGACCATTGATGGGAACCCAATTCAAGAGATAAGAGAAAAGTATTATTAATGATAAAAATAAACTATTAATGAGAATAAATTCCCTATAATCCCATAGCAAAGCTCATCAAAGGAAGAAGAAATCCTCTCTTTTCCAAACCTTAAGATTCTATTATAAATGATACTGAATAATCCTCTGTCCCCTCTCACAAACCTCATATTCCCTTCACATGTAACTTCCTAACTCTTTTTAACCAACTCACATGTTACTTCCCCACTATCTCTAACCAACTCATGTGTAACTTTCCCACTTTCTCTAACCAACTTGCCAACTCAACACTTTCCGTCTCCATCTGGGTCTCTTTCTCTTAATGGGTCCAATTAGGGGCCAACACTTGCATGATATGAGCGCTAACTTTTCTGTTTGGTACAACTCTTTGGGGGGTCTGATATTTCTAAACTCTTTTTGATATAAATATATTAAGTGTGTTTGGATTGGCGTGAACATAATTGATTTTGAGAGAATTGAGTTTGGTAGAATTAATTTTCTTAGAATTGAGTTTAGTAGAATTGATTTATGTTTGGATACAATAATATAGAAGTGATTGTTATTAGTTAATGTTCTTTGGATAGTTTTTACCAAAATTGATTTTAAATGTGTAATTACCAAATTGGTAATAAATTCTAATACAAATAAAAAAGAAAAGAAGTATTCATGAAAATTAAAGAAGGGTAAAGAAGAAAAATTAAAGGAATTGTAACAAATTAAATATAATAAATGTAAAATTGATTTTACTAAACTCAAAAGCTAGGGATTATAGTTTCTAATAAAATTGCTTTTGGAGGAGGAGAATTGATTTTGGAAAAGTACCCAAACAAGAATTTTTTTTTCAAGTTGAAGTGGAATAGAAGTGCTTTTAGGGCTTGTAGAAGCCAATCCAAACATGCACTTAGTAGGTTGTTCAGAAGTGTTTTATGGGATACAAAAATACCACCCAAGTCGAAGGGAAGATTTTATTTTACAATTGTAAGACCAACTATGTTGTATGGAATGGAGTGGAACGGGATTGATGGAATGGAATAAACTTAAATTCCGTTGTTTGGATTAATTAAAAATGGATGGAATATTCCATCCCATTCCATCACTTTCCATCACTTTTTGTACCCTCCAATTTGGACGGAATGATAAAATTGCTTTTTTTCCGTCATAAAATACCCAAACAATGGAATGATATCTTTATTCCGCTCCACTCCATTCCACTCTGTTCCGCTCCATGAAATATGGGGATGCCGCGTTGGGCCTGGGTGTGCAGTAGAGTTATCTTACAATTGTAAGACCGATTATGTTTTATGTGATTTGGACATGTAGTTAGAAGATTTATAGATTTTATTTAGCATGGAGAATATATCATATGGAGAGTAGTCAAATTACTAAAGACATAAAGACCTAGAAAAAAATTCTAAGAAACTATTAAGGTAAGATTTATGAGTTGAATAAAGATGTCATATATGATAAAACAGTATACCGTCGTTTGATCCATGTAGCCGATCCAATTTAGTAGGTTAAGGCTTGTTTTTTTGTTGTTGTAGAATTTAGTTGCGTTTGCTTCCGACCTAAACTATGATTTGTCTGCAGTCAAAAAGGGCACTTCAAAGGGATGCTTTTTCAGCGTGTAATCAAGCACTATGTGATTCAGGCAGGGGATGGCCAAGGAACAGGAGCTGCTGATTGGAACTTACGAGGAAAGCAACCTACAAGGTTTTCTTATTCTTCCGGTTTTTGCTGTTTATATATATATATATATATATATATATATATATATATATATATATATATATATATATATATATATATATATATATATATATTATATAATATATATATATATATATATATATATATATATATATATATATATATAGATAGATAGATAGATAGATATAATCATCCTGGTAATTATTTAACGGTGAGTTGCGTAGTTTTCTGATTAATTGATATCATGTTGATTCACCAGTATGAAACACGAAGCGTTCATGCTTGGAACATCCAAGGGAAAACACACCAACAAAGGATTTGACCTCTTCATTACAACTGCACCGATCCCAGATCTTAATGAGAAGCTTATTGTGTTTGGGCAAGTTGTCAGGGGAGAGGATGTTGTTCAGGTGACTGAATTTGCTTTATTCTGTGTCAAAATTCGCTTACCTTTTGCTACTCATTTTATCCTTATCGTTTTTAATATAATTACCAACTGTGTAAAAATAGTGTTTCTTGATTATGATTGACATTGAATATCACATAACCCTGCTCCAGGAAATCGAAGAAGTGGATACTGATGAACATTACACTCCTAAAATATCTATTGGAATACTTGACGTGACTCTCAAACAAAAGATCTGAAGGCTCTCTCTCCTAAATCAAGAGCATAACGAGCGCTCACAGTTCACTTATAACCTGTTTTGTTGCTCTGGTCTAATCTGTTGTACAGGGATGATGATCACTGAGAAGTTCATCTGGGGGGCATCTATCAAAATTTTTGAGCCTTGATGTTGTTTTATTTTTTGCTATTTTTAGTTATGAACAGTGATACAGGGATTATGCAATCTCCTATTCTTGCCTCTTTCTGTTACTTTATTTGTTTTTTTCTTCTTCTTTTTTATTTCATTTGATTTTTGAGAAGGAAACGGGGCGGGATTTGTGTATGCTTGTAAGGTTTGGTTATTTCCCATTTTATTTTAGCAGCATTACTCTTTATTTGTAGCCTCAATGAGTTTACTTTGAAGTTTATACATCTTTTGTACTTTCACTAATGACTAATTTGGCAGTGAATCAGAATGTCAAGTTTTGTAATGTTATCTTTATGATGCTTCACTTACATTTCAATATATAGTTGGATACTGACTATTTTATTTCTGGTATAAACCAGAGCATTATTTGATTATTCTTTAAGGGCATTTAAAGAACATATTTGTACTTATGATATTGATATTCACTTGTATAAATAAATGCTCTCTTACTAGTCCATTTGCAACAAATCAATGAGCTATTAAGTAGCTTTCGTTTTCCATATCCTAAGGTTAATAAGAGGAAAAATTTGTCCCATATTTCATAAGCGGATGGTCTTGGAAATCATTTTGTTTGAAAATGTTGGTGGAAAATTGGATTAACATACAATTGGAAGGGTAGAGATATAATTGGGGGAGTACTCTCTACATCCCATGGGTGCTTCCTCACCATGGTGGCCATGTTGAAAAGTTACAATTGAATGTAGAATTTGGAGATGTATCTTTTTTAATACTCATCAATGCAAATTGGTGAGTTATCTTTATTTAGGCAAAAATTAGTTCGAAGATGCATTTTTGTAACAATCATTAATTCAAAATTCATTGAATTTTACGTGGATGCATTCCTGTTAGGTCAAACAAAATAAACCAAAAACAATTGTAGAATGTTGAAAATACAACACAAATTAACATCAAAATACTAAATATTATATAAATAACGGTTAACATAAATTTAACATATGGGTTCAGGCCGATGCACCATCTTTAGAATATATTTGACCGACCTTGCAATTGTCGTGTCCATTTTAATCAGACCATTTGACGAGTAATAGTAAAATGTACTCCACATAGCCTTTAAATCTTCACCCGTCTTCAGTTCAAGCTTGGTGAACCATGTCTTCCATTCATCTCAATCGATGGTGAACGATACTCGAGCTTGACAACTCTTCGATTTTCTAGATATCACAGGAGAGTATCCACTTTGGATTTCAAATCGACGAAAGGTATGTCATCGTAGATTCTAAATTAAAGTGGGGTTTTTGCGCCATTGAAATACACAAATGCAAGATGGAGATATGTATTCATTTCGGTGTGTTGTGTTTTTGTAAAGAACATGGGATGAGACCCCCTATTTTTATACAAGTTTTATATCAATTTGGACCTTAGAAACAATATTCTGTCGTCAAAACATATTTCAGATATGCATATCCAAACCAGCCTTATTTTTTACAAAGTAAGGGTTTTTACAGAGATGCATATATGTAAAGTCCCATGTTTAGTTGTTTTTATAATTAAAATAGGATGTGTTCGGAGATGCATATTAGAATCACCCCATAGAGTATTGTTCATACATAACCACCTGGACCAAATTTTAAAATAGAAAAAGTGTGTAAAAATTACCCAAAAATTCTATAACATTAATGTAGAATATAGATTGCGTATGTTTCAAATTGTATCGAGATTACATCATTGATAATATTTCATACAAAAAATGATTTACATTGTTAGATAAAAATTAAAATGTATCAAAACACGTGTTACCACCTAAATCTATATCTATTGGTGATTCTTTCTTTGACCTTTCCTTATTTGATTCTTTGTCAATGTCGCTCAACTTGGTGAACTTTTCCATCCTTTCTAGAAAGTGATTATGCCAAGTTTCAATCTCTTTTGTGAATGTTCTATCCACTCTGGTGATCTCTTTGGTATAACACACTCCGATTTTAAATAAACTTGAATAAAAAGTTGTGTTTTAAACGCTATCCAATACCCTATGATGCGTCTGAATGGATTTTGAGGTGACCTACTCCGAAGTAGAAAAAATGTTGTTGAAAAATCACATCGTGTCAAATCAATACACACCCTTGTTAGAACAAAATTTGTTCAAGCTCCTAAAAGGTTTTAATGATAACAAAGTATTTAAAGAACAATAAGGTTTACTAATGGTTATTCTAGTGTGCAAGATCAAAAGACATTAACCTTGATATAAATCAAGTTAATCACTCAGAAGAACCATTAAAAGAAGAAAAATTGTTTTGAATATGAAGGACAAGAACCAAGCTTCCAGACTCTGATGAGTCTACTCAAGTCTTTCTGATGCTGAACCTAAGCTTACGTTGAATACAAAGATCAGAAAAGCTCTGAAGACTGGAATCGTTTGAAGCATGCAGTCAATGTCACAAGGAATGACCCTGCAACTTCTGAACGTGCTTAATCAACACTTCTGAAGGATATGCTTCAACGGAATTTGCCCACATCAGTTCATCAACTCTGTAAGTGTTTATCCAGAATAGTTCTGATCAAGACTTTGATGAAGAAAAACTCAGAACCTGTGAACTCTAGACTCCGAAGTCTCATTCCAACTAGGTTATGGATACACACTTCAACTTCTGATCAAGCTTTAACTAATTCTATAAAAAGCCTTTGAATCAAGAAGTTAAGTATAAGGATATCAATGACTCTGAACAAGCTTCAAAAAACGTCTACAAGAAAATTTCAAGTCTGAAGTTATCCAAAGAAGATCACATGTGTAAGACCCCAATTTTGACCCTAAGATCCCCCATGCTATCTCATCATATGCATTAGCTTTGGGATCACATCAAGTTTGCAAGTTGGTTCAAAGAGGTTGAACAAAGAAAGTCAACTTGTCAAAACTAGGGTTCCCTAGACCCTATCTTCTACAATATTTGTCATATGAAAATGATTCCAAGAGAAATGTTTCTCTTTATGACATTACAAACAACTTTCATGTTGACATCAAGAGCTAGTTTTTCGTGGAAAGTAATTTTTTATGGTGAAAGATTATAGATCATTTTGTCTGTGCCCTAGTTAGGAGGTCAACTTCCAAGGACCATAACTTGCTCAATTTTTATGATATGAAGGCCATCCAAGTTTGATGATCAATTTAAATTTGTCTTATCCAACTTTGATTCTTTTAGAAATCTCAAATTCTATTTGCAAGGGCATGTCCCAAGAGGAAACATTATAGGTCATTTTGGGCCATTACCATTGAACAAGCAATTTTCCTCAACTTCTAAAATAAATAACTCCCTCATGCAAAATCCAAATGATATCAAATTTGTGACCAAATTGAAGAGTAATTAAATATATAAAACTTTGATTAGGGGTGTTCAAAACCAAACCAAACCAATAGAAAACCGCAAACCAAACCAAACCAAACCGAAACCGCAAAAAACCGCATTTGGTTCGGATTCGTTTGGGTCATTTTTTAACAAAACCGCATGGTTTGGTTTGGTTTGCGGTTTGTATTTTGCAAACCGAACTAAACCAAACCAAACCGCATTATGTTACAACTCAAATTTTACTTATCCCACATCCAACCAAAACATCAAACCTAGTATGCCTTAACCTTACAACTACAAACGATTTTCTCTTACTCACGCTTAGGGTTTCAATTTCAACCTTGTTAAATCTCTCATAGTAGTATCACACATTCTTCTCGTCTTCTTTTCCATGTAGGTTTTGCCTATTCTACTCTAATAAGTCATCTCTTATGTTCTTTCTTTTTCATCTTTTATGTTACTATTTTCTCTTTTAATTACATTTTTATCGCACCTTTCTTCTCAATCTCGCATCTCTTATGTTCTTTTTTTCATCTTCTCTAATCTCTCATCTCATATGTTTTTTATGTTTTATTATAATGTCTTCGATATTATTTTATGCTACTATTTATATATGTTTTTTATTTCATATTTGTCGAATCTAATTTTGTGTATATTGAATGAAATATTTTTGTCTAAATATGATGAGTTTTGATGTTATTTAGTCATGTATGAATGACTAAATACAAAGTTATGTTGTTCTCTATAGGTGTATGTATGACACAATAAAAATATTATAAAAAACCGAACCAACCGAACCAACCCAAATCGCATTGGTTTGGTTTGGTTTGGTTTGGTTTTATTTCTAAAAGCCAACCGAACCAAACCAAACCGCATTGTTTTTTCTCTTGCGGTTCGAATGATTTTTATCACCAAAACCGCCCAAACCGCACCACGAACACCCCTAACTTTGATGAAGGAACCTTTTCCATTTGAAGCTCATAGCAAAAGTTATTCAAGGTGGAAGAAGTGATCATTTGACTTGGGACTTAGAAAATTTTCAATCATGTTTGATTTCTCAAACTTCCACCTCAAACTTCATCATGATCCAAGCTCCAAATGGAAAAGTGTTCAACCTTAAAGTTGTTCCCCTTGATGCCATCTTTCCAAAAAGTCCAAAATCATGGAATTTGGAGCATTCTACAAGGACTTGCGCGTGGTTACTATTCATGGTCCCATTTGGATGAATCGCATAATAATTTCTCAAGTACAATTGCATGGCCTCATGTTAAGCTTTCAACATCATTCATGCATATTTATGGGCCTTTTCCAATAATCTCATAAGCCTATCACACGGCCATGCAAGCATGCACCAACATTTCTAATTTTGGCCAAATTTTCAACTGTGTGAAAAGCAATGCAAAACCCTATAAATACATGACCATTGTGATCAGAAGAGGATCCCCTCTTTCCCAAGCTTTGAACCATTGCCTCCCTAACCTCAATTAAAGGATAAACTTGAATATTTCACTTGAAATCGAGTTTTAATTCTCCTTCTATTTTGATATTGAAACTCCAAGAATCCAAGCCTTTCAGTGATCCATTTCACTTCCTGCAAGCATCTAGAGTCGAGCCAAGGAAAATTGGAAGCAAGATCAAGCCAAATTGAAACTACCCGAAGGTGGATTTTCTCAAACTTCTCTTCTTGGATTCTCCCTCATTTCTCAACTATTTTGATTGATTATTGGTTGTCTGAAGACCTACCAATGTAGGCAATAGGATTGAGTTGCTTTGAGGTCAAATCGAAGCAACTCAGTTCATGCTCCTCAAATTTCAAATCTATCCATCTTTCAATATACTTGGAATTGGAATAAATTGAGCCAAATTCGAGCTCTTGAGCATTTTCCCTTTGAAATAATGTCCTTGTTTTTCATTTTTCGTTTGCTTGAGGGTGGACCAGTCTGGTGAGGTCCACTAGAGCTAGGGCTCCGGTGATGTGGTGGCGTGTCTCCAACCATCTGATCTCTTTAAAATGTTTTAATCACGACCCTTGGTTTTGATTACCATTGGTGTTGCACATTGACTTTGGTCTATGGTGTATTTGATGTGCGTGGCCATCAGATCTACCAACTCAATTCATGAGGGAGATCTGATGACCCTTGTTTTTTTATAATTTTATTATATTTTCTAATTTTCTGTTTAATCCATTTATTTTGTTTAATTCATAGAAATTTCATTTTTAATCCAAAAAATATGAGACTTTCACCAAAAATATTTAAATATTTTTCTCTTCATATTCTGAATTAAAATTATTTTTTGGATTACTTTTGATATTTTACATGAATTAAATGATTTTGAACTTATTTTTAATTATTTTAAAATACTTATGACTTTCCAAAAATCATGATTTTTTTGTCTAAGGCCCTTTAATCTTGTTTGACCTAGGATAAATCCCTTGGCCATTTATTTGATGTTTTAAAGGGATTTGAGGTTTTGACCAAATCAAAATGCATTTGAATTCATTTTTAAATTGATTTTTAATTGAATAAATGCTTGAAAATTATGTTGAGCCATTTTTATGGTCTTGTGATGTTGGGCTTTCTGTTTGGCCTTGATCATGGTTGATTTGACTTTTGTTTGACCAATACTATTGGATTTAGGGGATTGATGAAATATATATTTCATCTCCCAAAATGAATGGATAGTATTGATCAGATGAATTTCCTTCTGTGATCAATTTGGATTCTATTTCCCCTTCCCTCTTCATTTTCATCCATATTCTTCCCTAAATCCATCATTGACCAATCAAATCTCTTCATGTCTAATGACTAGTTGATTCTTCAATGACCTTGTGTCAGATGAATCAACATGAGCCAGATTGAGATAGGTCATCCCCTCATTTCATTGAGTGTGTGGTATGTTTTAGGAGTTTGGTTCTTTGTACCAAATCTCTAACATGCATTAACACCTATATTTTTATTGCCCGCCCTCAGATATTTGTGACTTCTACTTAAGTCTAATTACGATTGCTTAACATAGAGCTAAATTTGACCCTTAAGGCATAACATTCTAGTAAGTGAGATTGTAAGTCTCCCATTCTTCATGGCATTTTGTAGAGACTTGACCTTTTTTCCTTTCAGGAGAGCTAGTGGCATACTTGTTGAATTATCCAAGTTGGAGCCCTTCTCATGGAAGATGTCCTGATTTAAGGATTCATACTTGTGAATGAATGGTTGAGTGTTCTCCAAAGAATGACTTAATCAATTAAAAATCATCACTAACATTTGACTAACCATTGACTAACTTCTTTAATATTTCTTTACTTTCAAGTCATTTACTTTATACACTTTAAATTTCAAGTACCTTTATCATTCATTGCCATTTACATTTCATGCAACTTGTTTATGTTTCAAGTCCTTTTCACTTTGCTCACTTGAGCCATATCTTGTGATTGTATATATTGCTTGCTTGTTTTTGTTTTGTTTATAGTCTTAGGACCTCAAAACACTTAATAGCAACAAAGACCCTAAAAAACATTTGTTGGACTGTTGGGATTTAATCTCTATTGTTGGACTTAGAATTAGGTAACACTTCCTATGCTAAAGGACTTGGCCAACATCAACATCTGAGACTGAGCTATCTTTGGTTGTGCCTCCATCTGTTGAAGACCTTGGATCTCTTTGATTCATCTGCTACTTTGCTATATGCGTAATTATTTATTTTGTTATTATTGTCTTTGTCTGGTGTTTTGTTTTGAGTTGATCAAACAATATTTCATCTGCTACATGGGAAGACAATGAAGACTGCTAGCTATTGGATTGCTTGCTTGGATATTATGGCTATCTTTATTTGATGCCTTGGTCTTCATATGATGCTTGGGTATTGCTTATTGCTTATTGCTTGTCCAAAGGAAAATGAGTTTCTATATGACATTCTTGTCTGTTGGATTGCATCCCATTGGTCAGATCTTTTCAACTCTCAACTTTTAAATTCTTATCTAGGATAGTCCCTTCATCTCCTCCCACTTTTTAAATTTCAAAATCTCTCCATCTTTTCAAAAACTTTCTTTGTTTGTGTTTTTAACTTAGACCTGTTTTAACGATTAGAAACTTTTGCCTTATGCCAATGAAATTTTAAATCTTTGTCTTAATCAAGCTTGTAAATGAACTTAACAATATTGACTCCAATTTTAAAAAGGAAAAAAAAGAACTAACAACCCCGTTCAAAATTTTGGCCTTTTGTGTTTTCTTATTAAATTTTTGTTAAAATCAATTCACCAACTTCTTTGAAATTTTTAACACGAACAACGAGGTTTTGATCCCTTATTTTTATGTTGGTACGTAGGCACAAGACCGAAGGTCTTGTCAAACACAAAAGTATAATTAATGAATTATTTTCTCACCCCCTCACTCTATGCTTTATCAAACATCATTTAGACCAAATCACTTGCACACAAAAAGGGCTCCCTAGGAGTACCTAGGACACTTTGGGTGCTAACACCTTCCCTTTGTGTAACCAAACCCCATACATGTAATCTCTGACATTTTATTAATTTTGATTTAAAAACTTCTTATATGTGAGTTTTGTTCGTACTTTTACCTTTTCCTTTGGAAACAATAAAAGCACGGCGACGACTCTAGTTTTACTGACGTCAAGTTTATCCATAGCTTGATGGTCATGAATTTACCGCTACAGAAATTAAGTGGCGACTCTGTTGGGGAGTAGTCCTCAATGGGTTTAGCCTACTTTTTATGTGTATATATTTGTATATTTGATGTTTGTTTGTATACATTGTTTATGTGATATATTTTATCTGTTGTACTTGGTGATCTCTGAATGGTGAGATAAGTTCTAACCCGAACTTGAGTGCAATTATGATATGAGGATGGTATATTCATGTTCAACTTGTGTGGAGTAGTCCTTAACAAGTTGGCTTGAGACCCATCTACTCAGTGGAGAACTTCTTGGAGTTACTGATGTCACACAAGTAATTTGTGGATAGGCATTACTTTCTCTAATTTGGGGATCCGAGAAGCTGAGGACCATAGAACATTTAACCCAACTTGGCCTATTTAGGACGTATTACGGAGATTGTTCAGGTGTAGACTTGATAATAGTTATTACACGATACTACACTCATACGAGTTTCTCTTGAGAATATTATGGGTTGATGAGTCAGTCATCCTAACCTATAATATCCGATAGATGAGATTAAGACTTTGGGAACTTTTGTAGAACATGATCTGCAGGTTTTTACCCTTAGTACACTCCTTTGGGATGGTTCTTAACCCGACTCCATGCTTGTGACTCATAATAAACCCTTTGATTCTCGGTTGATCTGATCAAGTCTCATAAATATCAATGGAACTTGAGTGCTGATAAGGTGAAAACCATAATCCACCAAAATGGATGATTGATCTTGATGATGACTTGATCCATCCCTTGACCTTTGTTTGTGTTTGCCTTGTGTGTGATCCCTTGTGTATGATTGTTGCATTCATGCATACATGTGCATCATAACATTCATAACAAAAAAATAAATTTCAAGGAAACTAAGGTCTTATTTGCAAATATTTTCAGACCATGGATTATGGACGAAGGAACACTAAGAAGTACAATTTCAGATGTCCTGATTTGAAAGAGCTAAGGAAATTGTCATCCTTTGTATTAGATCCCTAGGACTTCAAGCAACGTCATGGGAAGCTCTTGTCTGTATTGTCCACTGATGTGGTTGAAAGACTTATGAGTGTGTTAGTTCAGTTCTATGACCCTCTTTATCGCTGCTTCACTTTTCTCGATTATCAACTTGTGCCCATGTTAGAGGAGTATTCCCATCTCTTGGGTATACAGTATCTAACAAAGTACCTTTCAGTGGATCGAAGGAGATCCAGAGATCTCACATCATAGCCGAAGCTCTTCATCTGAAGAAATATGAGATTGATGCTCATTTGAAGAAAGGAGGAATTATGGGGTTGACTTCTGAGTTTCTCATTGGTAGAGCTACTATTTTTGCTCAAGCCGGTAGCATGGGTGCTTTTGAGGCTATCGAGGTTTTACTTATCTATGGTTTGATTTTGTTCCTAAATATTGACGATTTTGTTGATGTTAACGCCATTAGAATCTTCTTGATCGAAAATCTTGTTCCAACTCTGTTGGGTGACATGTACTTCTCTCTGCATTTGAGGAATTCTAAAGGTGGTGGGACTATTGTGTGCTGTGTTCCTCTCCTGTACAGGTGGTTTATTTCGCACTTGCCTCAGACACCTGCTTTCATGGAAAACCGACAATGTCTACGGTGGTCCCAAAGACTTATGCCTCTCACCGATGATGATATTGTCTGGTATGATCCTGCATTGGGTAGCTTGGACATCATTGATAGTTGTGGTGAGTTCTTTATTGTGCCTCTCATTGGTACACAAAGAGGAATAAACTACAACCCTGCATTGACCCGTCGTCAACTTGGGTTCCCCTTGAGAGATAAGCCCAATAACGTTCAGTTAGAGGGTCTATTCTATCAGGAGGGTAAAGATTCCCAACTTTTGAAGAATAGAATGGTGCGTGCTTGGCATAATAGGCATAAGAAAGGAAGATTCGAGCTTGGACCATGCAACTGTGTAGCCTTGGAAGCTTACACTATTTGGGTGAAGAAGAGAGCTTTGGAGATGAAGATGCCGTATGCTTGTGAAAGACCTATGTCTTTGGTTGTGGCTGAGCCATCAACTCTCCCTAACCAAGATGTAGAGGAGTTGGAAGACGCATTTTCTAAGATGAAGCAAGATAGAGACTTATGGGAAGAGCGGTTCCATGCTTTGAACCGAAAGCATGAGAAGTTGTAGCTTGAGTAGAAAAACAAAGATGCACTTATTGAGATTCTTGAGGATCGTGCAGTAAAAAGACAGAGAGAACTAGAGGGTTTAGCTGCCTCTAGTATGCCTCAGCCTTCCGGTGCTTGGAAGAAGATTGTTGACCAGCTTGTCCTCGAGAAGGTTCAGATGAAAACATCCTTTGAGTCTGAGATTCAACGCATCCGAAGGAAGTATGTTCCCATAGCTAGATCGTCTGATACAATTGCTAGGGATCCTTAGGATGATAATTTCCTTTTCTCTTGTATTTGTACTTTGGTTTCTGAAATTAAACTCAGTGTAATCCTTTCAAATTTTATGAATAAATAGAGATTTTATGGTCAATTGAATTATCATTATTAATATTTGCAAATAGGACTTCGTATGTTCCTTGAAATTAAAATAAAAAACACTGCATTTCATGCATCATTTGAATATCAAGGTTCTTCCGCCAGGTATCTTATCAGTTCTTCTTCTGTGTATCAGCCAAACTGACTCATCCTTACAACACACGAGCTAATCATAGCAAGAGAACATATAACTGAAGGACAAGATCGCCAGACTCACAACCCTGATGGAGTCTGTAATAGTTGCTCAGAACCAACAGTCTCCACCTCCTACAACTCCTCATCCTCAGAGGACTGTCATCTCAGAGATTACTTCATCAACTGTTCATTCGGAAACTAGCCAGTCTGTTCCTGCCATGCCAGCTGGATTCCCGTGGGGAATGCCACCTAATTTTGTGCCTGAAGGGTATGCGCCTACTTTTGCTTATGTGCCGACATCTAGCCCGGTCCTGACTGTACCTCCTCCTATTGTTCACACCCTGTCTCATGTTGAGGACACCATTTACCACTCTGAGCCATCTGAAGGTCCAGATGTTTACGAGAAGATGAACGAGATGAAAGACCAGTTCCTTGAGCTGCGCAAGGAGGTGAAAACCCTAAGAGGGAAAGATTTGTTTGGGAAGAGTGTTGCTGAGATGTGTTTAGTTCCCAATGTCAAGATTCCGGTGAAGTTCAAGGTCCTAGACTTTGAAAAATACAAGGGGAATACTTGTCCGTTGAGTTATCTTGTCATGTATGCTAGGAAGATGTCTACTCAGACCGACAATGATCAATTTCTTATTCACTATTTCCAGGATAGTCTGACTGGAGCTGCCCTCAGATGGTACATAGGCCTAGACAGTGCTAGCATCCGTACTTTCAACGACTTGGGTGAGGTCTTTGTCAAACAATACAAGTATAATATGGATATGAGGCCAAATAGAGATCAGTTGAGGTCAATGTCTCATAAGGATAAAGATACGTTCAAAGAATATGCCCAGAGATGGAGGGAGATGGCTGCTCATATTAGTCCACCTTTGGAGGAAAAGGAGATGACCACAATTTTCTTAAAGACGCTGAGTTCGTTTTACTATGAACGAATGATTGCTAGTGCCCCCAATGATTTTACCGATATGGTAAACATGGGGATGGGATTGGAAGAGGGAGTCCGTGAGGGACGTCTGTCCAAATATGAAGCGTCAACAAGTAAGATGTATGGTGAGAACTTCTCTAAAAAAAGGAAGGAGAATTAATGCAGTATCTGCTGGGAGGCATACGAGGCCTCATGTAAGGAAGAATTCTCAGTCACATCAACATCAACACCAAGTTTTATTAGTAATTCCAGTCTTTTCCAACAATTCAACCAATCAATTAGTTCCTATTCAACAACAACAACATCAACAACAACCACAACAACGAACCAACTACAACAACAACAATCATCAGCAAAATTTTAAGAGGAAGAAGGTATCTTTTGACCCTATTCCTATGACATATGCAGAGCTGTACCCGTCCTTGGTCGTTAAGAATCTTATGCAACCAAGAAACCCTGCTCAAATTCCTGAGCCACTACCATGGTGGTTCAAACCAGATTTACACTGCGCTTTTCACAAGGGAGCCCCTGACCATGATATTGAAAACTATTACCCTTTGAAATATGAAGTTCAGAAGCTTGTTAAGATAGGTATGGTGTCCTTTGACGATAGAGCTCCGAATGTGAAAGCCAACTTGTTGCCTGCTCATGGTAACGCTTCTGTCAATATGGTGGACGACTTCCCTGGGAATTTTAGAGTTTTTGATGTAAGGCATATCTGTAGATATTTGGTGGAGATGCACAGATCTCTGTGTTTGATTAGTGATTGTGAATACGACCATGATGGTTGTGTCATTTGCAGTGTGAACCCCCGTAAGTGTATGATTGTCAGAAGGGATATTCAAAAGTTGATGGATGAGAATGATATCCAGATTCAACAGTCAAGGGATATGGGAGATGATGTGAATGCCATCGTGCCAGTGTTCAAGAGCCCTGAGCGGGTAGTTATTCAATTCGATAACAACAACAACAATAATGTTGACAGATCGGTATCGCCGTTAGTTATACGGTTAGCGGGCCCCGTCTCCTACTTATCCGATAAAGCTATGCCATACCAGTGTAATGCCACTATGATAGAAAATGGTCAAGAGGTTCCTCTTCCAGTTGCAGACTCAGTGGTGAATATTGAGGATATAACAAATGTGACACGTAATGGTCGTGTGTTTAGTCTAGTGTTTCTGAAAGTTGTGGAAGATGTTTCCGTGGGAAAGAAGACAAAGATTCCTGCAGTTGATCCGATTAGTGCTCCAACGTGTCAGTCTGGTGAATCCAGTAAGTTGAAAACTAATGATGATGATGAGGTATTACGATTGATTAAGAGAAGTGAATTTAACATTGTGGATCAGTTGCTTCAAACGCCGTCGAAAATTTCTATGCTATCATTATTGATGAATTTAGAGGCACACAGAGAAGCCTTGAAGAAAGTGTTGGAACAAGCTTATGTAGAACATGGTGTGACTGGGATCTGTTTGACCACATTGTTGTCAACATTAATTCATGTAACAACCTGAGTTTTTGTGATGAAGAACTTCCCGAGGAAGGTAGGAATCACAATTTAGCGCTTCACATTTCAATGAACTTGAAGGAGGACGCTTTGTCCAATGTGTTGGTTGGTACTGGGTCATAATTGAATGCGTTGCTAAAGTTAACCCTAACAAGACTTTCCTATCAAGGCGCCCCGATGAGGTACACTGGCGTGATTGTTAAAGCATTTGATGGTTCTTGGAAAACCGTCTTTGGAGAAGTGGACCTCCCAATTAAGATAGGTCCAAGTGATTTTCAAATTACTTTTCAAGTAATGGATATTCACCCGACCTACAGTTGTTTATCGGGAAGGCCTTGGATCCATGAAGCTGGCGCTGTGACGTCTACTCTGCACCAAAAGTTGAAATTTGTGAAGAACGACAAACTTGTCGTTGTTGGTGGAGAGAAAGCATTTTTGGTAAGCCATTTGTCATCCTTTTCTTATGTTGATGCTGAGGAGGAAGTTGGAACACCGTTCAGAGATTTGTCCATTGCTGATGAATTGAAGAAGGCCGGGGCACCCATGTCTTCCTTGAAGGATGCAAAAGAGATTGTTCAAACTGGTAGCGCTGACAGATGGGGTCGCGTTGTGGAAGTCATTGAAAACAATAACAGAGCAGGGATGTGACTTCAGAAAGGGCCATTTAACGCCAATGCCAAGGTTATGCAACCAGTTTTCCGCAGTGGAGGGTTCATTCATAAGGATGGTCAACACACAGCTTCCATTATTGAAGATAATGGTGATGAAGATGAGGCTTGTGCCAACTTTGTAACGCACGACCAGACTTGCAACAATTTGGTTGCTGTTGATGTTCCTATTTTTATGCATCGCTCAAAGTAATTTGTTTTTTATTTTTATTTTTGAGAAAAATACTTCTCCTATGCCTAAGGGAGAAGTGAAACATTGTTGAGCATTTTCTTATTATCATCAATAAAAGATAATTTTATTCATCCATATATATGATGATTTATTTTAACTTTTTGCTTTTTTTGAAAATGGTATTCACAAAAAACATAAATAAATAATAATCTTTCTATCTACATAATATTTGTTTGCACTCCACTTCTCTAAAATCAAAATATCAAATCATTATGCAGGTTGGTTCTCAAACCCATTGAATATAATGATCCTACTCCCTCTCCAAACTTTGATTTCCCTGTGTTTAAAGCTGAGGAGGAGATTGATGATGAAGAAGTATCTAATGAGTTATCTCGTTTGCTTGAGCATGAGGAAAAAACCATTCAGCCATTTGAGAAGCAGATTGAATCAATCAACTTGGATTCCAATGATGATGTGAAAGAAATCAAGATTGAGTCTCAACTGTGTCCGAAAGCTAAGAAAGGGTTAGTTGATCATCTTCGAGAATATTCTAATGTGTTTGCTTGGTCCTATCAAGACATGCCTGATTTTGATTATGAGATTGTGGAGCATATATTACCTTTGAAGCCATAATGCCTGCTGGTCAAATAGAAGTTGAGAAGAACTCATCCTGATATGACAGTGAAGATCAAAGAGGAAGTGCAGAAACAAATTGATGCTGGTTTTCTTATTACCTCTAAATATCCGCAATGGGTGGCCAATATTGTGCCTGTTCCAGAAGAAAGATGGAAAAGTCTGTATGTGCGTTGATTACAGAAATTTGAATAAAGCCAGTCCAAAAGATGATTTTCCTCTGCCACACATTGATATGTTGGTAGACAATACAACTAATTTCAAAGTCTTTTCGTTTATGGACAGATTTTCCGGCTATAATCAGATCAAGATGGCATCTGAAGATATGGAAAAGACTACATCAATTACACCTTGGGGAACATTCTATTATCGAGTGATGCCCTTCGGTTTAAAGAATGCTGGTGCAACATACCAGAGAGCTATGACCACTTTTTTTCATGATATGATGCATAAAGAGATTGAAGTTTATGTTGATGATATGATTACTAAGTCAAGTAATAAAGAAAAGCATGTTGAACATTTTTTGAACTTATTCCAGCATTTGAGGAAGTATAAACTCCGCTTGAATCCCAAT
Organism: Lathyrus oleraceus; assembly: GCF_024323335.1. Lineage (NCBI taxonomy): Eukaryota > Viridiplantae > Streptophyta > Magnoliopsida > Fabales > Fabaceae > Lathyrus > Lathyrus oleraceus. The sequence goes on from NC_066584.1 coordinate 394,823,222, forward strand.
AAGTGTACTTTTGGTGTTCGTTATGGTAAGTTGTTGGACTTTGTTGTCAGCGAGAAGGGTATTGAGGTTGATCCTGCCAAGGTCAAAGCAATACAAGAGATGCCGACGCCCAAAACTGAAAAGCAAGTCAGAGGTTTTCTCGGTCGCTTGAACTATATCTCAAGATTTATATCGCATATGTCTGCCACATATGCGCCTATTTTCAAGCTTCTTCGGAAAGATCAGTCTTGTGATTGGACCGAAGATTGCCAAAAAGATTTTGATAGTATCAAGTAATATCTGCTTGAGCCTCCGATTCTGTCTCCACTTGTTGAAGGAAGACCTTTGATCATGTATTTGACTATGGTTTAAGAGAGTATGGGTTGTGTTCTTGGTCAGCAAGATGAATCTGGAAAGAAAGAATATGCCATTTACTACCTCAGTAAGAAGTTCACCAACTGTGAAACTCGATATTCTATGCTTGAAAAGATATATTGTGCATTGGTTTGGGATGCTAAGTGTCTGCGCCAATATATGTTGAATCATACTACTTGGTTGATATCCAAAATGGTTCCAATCAAATATATTTTTGAGAAGCCTACTTTAACTGGGAGGATAGCCCGTCGGAAGATGTTGTTATCCGAGTATGATATTGAATACCGATCTCAAAAAGCTATTAAGGGTTGTGTCTTGGCTGACCATTTGGCTCACCAACCTATTGAAGATTACCAGTCTGTGCAGTTTGATTTTCCCGACGAAGAAATTTTGTACCTGAAGATGAAAGATTATGATGAACCATTGCTTGAAGAAGGGCCAGGACCTGGTTCCCGTTGGAGCATGGTATTTGATGGAGCTGTTAATTCGTATGGTAATGGCATTGGGGCAGTGATTATTACTCCTCAAGGCACGCATTTTTCGTTTACAACTAGATTGACCTTAAAATGTACAAACAATATGACTGAGTATGAAGCTTGCGTTATGGGGCTTGAAGAGGCCATTGATCTCAGAATCAAACATCTTGACATCTTTGGAGATTCAACTTTGGTTGTGAATCAGATCAAAGGTGAATGGGAGACGAATCAACCCGCTTTGATACCATATAGAGATTATGCAAGGAGAATATCAACTTTCTTTACAAAGGTTGAGTTTCATCATATCCACCGAGATGAAAACCGGATGGCAGACGCTCTTGCAATGTTGGCTTCCATGATTATGGTGAAATTTTGGAATGAAGTTCCATATTTGACCGTGATGCGTCTTGATCGGCCAATTCATGTATTTGCTGTTGAAGAAGTCAAAGATGAAAAGCCATGGTATTCTGATATCAAGTGTTTCCTCCAAAGTCAGATTTACCCGTATGAAGCATCTTTGAAAGATAAGAAGACTTTGAGAAGATTAGCTGGAAACTTCTACCTGAATGGTGATGTGCTTTATAAGAGAAATTTCGATATGGTTTTTCTCAGATGCATGGATAGACATGAAGAAGACATGTTGATGACTGAAGTCCATGAAGGTTCCTTTGGTACTCACTCCAATGGACATGTTATGGAAAAGAAGATGTTGAAAGCAGGTTAATATTGGCTGACAATGGAATCTGACTGTTGCAAGTTTGTGAAGAAATTCCACAAGTGTAAAATTTATGCGGATAAGATTCATGTTCCTCCGACACTGTTGAACGTCATTTCCTCTTTATGGCCCTTCTCTATGTGGGGAATTGATATGATTGGCATGATTGACCCCAAAGCTTTGAACATACATCATTTCATTTTTGTAGCTATTGACTACTTCACGAAGTGGGTTGAAGCGACATCATATGCAAATATGACCAAGCAGGTGGTGGTCCGATTTATCAAGAATCAAATTATATACCGTTATGGTGTGCCAAGTAAGATCATTACTGATAATGGATCAAACTTAAACAATAATATGGTGGAAGCCCTTTGCAAGGACTTCAAGATTGCACATCATATTTCTTCTCCATACAGACCCAAGATGAATGGGGCTATCGAAGCTGTGAACAAGAACATTAAAAAGATCATTCAGAAGATGGTTTTGATATATAAAGATTGGCATGATATGCTCCCATTTTCTTTGCATGTATACCGTACATCCATCTGCACTTCAACAGGGGCAACCCCTTTCTCTCTTGTTTATGGTGTGGAAGTTGTGCTCCACGTAGAGGTTGAGATCCCATCATTGCATGTCTTGATGGAAGCCAAGTTGACAGAAGCTGAATGGTGCGAGACCAGATATGACCAGCTGAATTTGATTGAAGAGAAGAGGTTGACTACCATGTGTCATTGTTAGTTGTATCAACATAGAATGAAGAAAGCTTTTGATAAGAAGGTTAAGCCTCGTGTGTTTAGGGAAGGTGACCTCGTGCTCAAGAGGATCTTATCTTTCAAACCTGATGCTAGGGAAAATGGACTCCTAATTATGAAGGCCAATATGTTGTTAAGATAGCCTTTTCAGGCGGTGCTTTGATTCTTACAACTATGGATGGTGAAGAGTTCACTCGTCATGTGAATGCTGATGCAGTCAAGAAATACTTTGCTTAAAAAAAATAAAAGAACAACTCGCTAAGTTGAAAATCCGAAAGGGTGGATTAGGTAAAAATGAGCGTCTCGGTGGATTGAGAACCCGAAAAGGCGATCCAGGAAAAAGTTAGAGACATAAAACAAAAAAATTATCCCGGTAGATTGAGTAACCCACCTTGGGGAAATCTAGGCAAAAATTAGGGATTATGGCAAGTAATTGCATTCGTTTGGTCCTGATCATTGAAGCAATTTTGAGCAGTCATTTGGTTCTGATTCATCATTATCAACCAAAGGCAAACACAATGGATTTTGAACTTTGTAGGGAGAGTAGTGGTCATTATACTCAATGTAGCCCTTTTCCATGTAAATTATCGTTTTCAAACTTTGTAAAGATCCATGAAGTCCCTCTATTTGCGGACTACCATTCTATTAAATAAAGTTGAGCTTTTATCCAGTTGTTTCTATTCTTATTTGTTTCTGTTTAAAATTGAATTTTTATGATGATAATTTCAAAATAAATAAATCAATGGATAATCATTTTTTCTTAAAATAATAAGGCATATACTTTAAGAACAATCGATTTAAAAAAGGAATTTCAACAAAAATTTCAAGGACGGTAAGTCTTGATGTGTGATGTTTTCGTTGGTCTTCCCCGAGCATTTGATAACTTCAGTCTCACCCACAGTTCGTCATTCATTCCTAGCAAGGTTAATAAGTTTCTCTTTGAGTAATTTTTTACCCCCGGTAGAGTTGGTGGACGATTCTTTTTCCAGCTAAGCTGATGTTTTGTTTCCTTTACGATTCATTCTTTCCCGAACATAGACGTTTTCATTTCCCAGTTTGTGACTTGATGAATGAACCTTGGATTATCTTGGAACCTTTATTTGGTCTCCAGATTCCTAATGCATTTCTTTATATTGCATAGCCATGACAGTTTCTCCCCTGTGTGAGTTAACAGATCCGGTTAATTTTTGTTGTTGTGCCTTGGAATTGGTTTATTTCTCAATCTCCAAGAAGAATTTGATGATCATTGAAGTTTTGTGTTCTTTGATGTGTCCGGGCAGATCATATTGTCCCCAACAAAGCTTCACAGAAGTGTTCAGTAATGAAATCCCCAGTAGAGCATCTGGCTCTCCTCACACAGAGTTTTATCTCTTGATTATGATTTAAGACCCCGATGAACTTCCATCTTGTGATAGGATCTCTCTCCCCAGAGGTGCTCGGTTCTGAGCAGTATTGGTGATGCCACCTGCAAGGTTGTTCCCCATTTGATATGGTGGTAACTTAAAATTCCCCGAAGTGTGGACTTGATAAGATCATCGACAAATCCCTCTTTATTCCTCAACATGATTGGGTGATACTTTTCAGTAGTGCTTTCTTCCCCCATGAAGTCTGCCATGTTGGTTGGATGCATGTTCTCCACCACTTCCCTAACCAGAGTTGAAGTCATTTTAAATACATTTTGTGTCCTCGGTGATTTATTTTCATCCCTATCCGGTTCTCCAATTGGTGCTCCATCTTGTTGAGATTAGCCGAATATCTAGTTGTGATGATTCCAATCTTTGTTACTTGTATCCTTTGCGCTCGTTTGTCAGCATGATCATACATGTACATATTGTAGCACCTCAAATTTGCCCTCCTCATTCATGCATTCATTTTTTAGGTCATTTAACATTTCATATTGCATTTCATCATGTCAATCAGAATTAGCTCCAAGAGGATGTCATCCAAGTCACTTTGTGGGTTCTATCTAAAGGATCAAGCTTAATGGGCTCAGTACAGTTCAAAATTCAACTATGAAGCCAAAAGTCAACTGTTGGTCGACTGAAGGTGAAATGGCCAGGGAATGACTTGAGTTACTTCCAACATGTTTAAATAGGGTCTATTCATCATTCAAAACGTTAATCTTGAAGGAGCAAAAGTTTGTTCATGAGCTGTCATGCTCGCTAGGCGAGCAGAATGGGTCGCCTAGCGAGTCCCAAGAAAAGCCACCAGAATCACCTGCGCTCAGAGGAACTTCCTGAACTGTCATGCTCGCTAGGCGAAGCCCACACGTTTTGAAATATATATATATATATATATATATATATATATATATATATATATATAATATATAATATATATTATATATATATATATATATATTATAACAGAAAAATCTTGGACTTGGACCTCTCTCATTTGAGCCCACAAAGCCACGAAAATCAGGTTATAAATTCTAAAAAAAAATTCAGTGGAAAAACCCTAGGGAGATTCTAACTAATTCAGAGCAACCTCCAGAGACTGAAGGGAACTCATCTGCAAAGAACCAATTCCCTCTCATATAAACCCTAAGATTATTCTGCAAAGCCAACGGTGCAATTCAATTTCAATCGATCCTCCCCAATCAGATATGCCCTATTTCCACTACTTTATACTTTCAACCTGAAATTTCTGAATGTATGAGGTATTATGGGTGAATTTGGAAGAGTGGGTATCGTTAGGTTTTGCATGTCGGCACATGTTTTAGTATGTATGTCATGTCTTGATGTATGGATCCTTGCCCCCTGACTTTGAGTTTTGATACCCTTTTAATGCATTTGTTTGACAAGAGGTTTAGGCCTCCTACCCTTGGTTGCTTTTTGTGAACTTTAATGGCATGATTCATGTGATTCTCTATTTGGTGCAACTCTTGATTGCACTCCATCTTGTTTCTCTAACCTGTTTGTTGAGTTTTTTTGTGAGGGCTCACATGACTCTTGAAGAGATAGCTTGCTTGGTATTCCACTTTATTTGTGGGATACCATTTGGAGATTTATTCTGATTACTTTGCTGACTTGTTTTCTTTGATGGTACTAGCCTGAAAGATCTCTGGGTTTCTTATTTCTTTAGTTGCTGTTACTTAGGATCTTTATCCGTGTGGTAGATCTCTTGATCCCTTTTACATCTTTCCCGTATTTTACCGCTTTCTTAGCTGGAAGACCTCGATAGGAGGCAATGTTTTTGTGTGTTTACTTTTGTGCCCAAAGACCTCCAAGAAGAGGCACCAGTGCTAAAGACCTCCATGAAGAGGCAATTGACGGATAAAAGGGATTAGTAGTCAATCCCCCATTATTCAGTGTGTCGTTCTTTAAGATCACACTACGTGTCGATGCTTCAGAACAAAAGCCCAAGATCTTTTGTCCGGTCAGTCAGTGGAGAGGGTTCCACCTTTCTGAATCCCCACTTTTTGTCATGAGCTCACCCTGTCCAGGGTTAAGAGCTATGAGGTCTTATCCTCATTACCCTTTTGATCTGCTCACCCTGACGTTCAGTGTCAGTGGTTAAGAGCCCATTTGATTACCTTTCCATGGCTTGTTTGTCGAGGTTGATATGACCCCTCTTGACTAAAGCCCTACCCACGTATGTTTGAGCCCCCTTGTTGGCGTGTTTATTTTATGCATGTTTGTTTTGTATGGTGTGATCGTCTCCCCATAGGATTGCTAGGCTTCGTATAGTCTCTCGTTTGCATGTCAATTAAGGTAGCACGGTTCCTTCGTCTAGGACTTCCTTTTTGCAGGAGCATTCCTAAAACAAACAAACTCATTGATTTTTCTTCTCCTAAGAACACGTTAACTCCTTCTACTACAGGTGAGTAAGTCTTCAAAGGTCGAGCATCTGGTAGATTGTGTAGTAACGTCATTCATCACAAAAAACAAACACATAGGTTAGCCGAGCTACGGTGCTCTGATTCTCAATCCTTCTTGAGATACGTATGCAGCAGGGTAGGGCCTGTGCGAGCAATAACTCTTTATTTTCCCTACATTGATTTTCTCTCTTTTGCATCGCATATAGGACTTTTTATACACACACTTTAGACATAAATAGCAATCGTGGATCCTGTGGAGTACCACAGACGTGAAGGGGTGCGATAACCTTCTCTTCACATAACCGGCCCCCTTACTCAGTTTTCTTTGGTTCGAGGCTTTGTTTTATCCGTTCCCTCTTGGTTATGCAGTACTACCTTTCCCTCCTCTTGGGATAAAAGTACATAGCTGGCGACTCTACTCTTTTTTCTCGCCACCTCTTTTCGTGTTTGTACTTGGATTCGGGAAATCCGGGGAGCGACAGCTGACGACTCTGCTGGGGATTTATTTTCCCTAGTGGGTCTTTCCTAGCGTTTGTTTGTTTATTGTCTATTGTGTGTTATTTATTTATTGCTTTGCATACTTATCTGCTTGCATTGCATCCTATGTGCGCTTTATTGTTTCATGCATACTATGCTGGCTGTGTATCTGTTTCGCTGTTGGGTGGGAGTCACAAGAGGTAAAAGGCCCAATACACAGGCTATGAGTGAACTTTAGGACACCTAGGAATAGAGTGATTCATGGGAAGCGGGTGGTATGGCGCCACTTAGCGGAACATGGTATCACGAGCAGTTTAGATTCTGATGGGGTATTATCGTTGCATACACCTGGTGTGCATATGGTGATATTCTTGAAAGGATTGTTTATCCTGCGTTTCTCTTGACCTTACCCTGGACTAGATTACACCCGTGAGTGGGGCGGGAATGAATCATTTATAGGTACTGATGGTGACTTGTTCTGTTGATGACCGTGTCCTGTTGGTGACTTTTGTTTGGTTCTTGTTGGTGACCGTTGGTTCTGAAGTATGGGTTCTAAGTTGATGACCATGTTCTATGGTTCCTAGTTCCGAATTCACGCTGAAGTTCTGATCCTGTGCCTTGAGATACACAGCCAACCATCCATTGTTTCATCATTTTGCATCATAGCATGTTTACTTTCAAAAAAATAAAACATAAAAAAAGAATTTTTTTTACCCGCATATGCATATCATTTTCCAGGTTTATTCAGGAGTCTGTTCACACCGAGAGATGGCTGCCATTCCAGAGTTGAAGAGGAAGACTTGCACCTACAGCTTTACCGTGAGCCGTTAACATCTTTGGAAGAATTGGGTAATCTTGTGACCGACCGTAATCAGAAAGTTTTTGATGATTAGTATGGGGATATCTTGGCATTGTTGAAGATGGTGGTTGATCTGGTACCTTTGCAGACTCTCTTACAGTTCTATGATCCGGAGCTTCGTTGCTTTACTTTTCAGGACTACCAGTTAGCACCCACTCTTGAAGAGTATTCCATCCTTATGAATGTCCGAATCAAAAATCGAGTACCTTTCCTGGATGTATCAAAGGAGGTGGATTTCAAAGTTGTCGCTAAGGCTCTTTATTTGAGCATCAAGGAAGTGAGTGATAATTGGAAACCCAGCAATGATGTTGTGGGCTTATCTTTGAAGTTCTTGGTAAGGATGGCTAAGGAAGAAGAAAAGAAAGGAAATTGGGTAGCTTTCAATGCTCAGTTGGCTGTCATGATTTATGGAGTTATTCTGTTCCCTAGTATACCTAGTTTCGTGGACCTGGTAGCAATCACTATTTTCATTGGAGGAAACCCGGTGCCTACCTTGTTAGCTGACACCTATTATGCGATACACAACATGCATGGTGAGTGTGGAGCTATCAGGTGTTGTCTCCCGTTGCTACTCAAGTGGTTCTTGTCCTTCCTACCAACCAGTGGACCGTTTGTGGATACTCAGAATACTTGCAAATGGACTCAGAGGATCATGTCGCTTACATCTTATGATATCAAGTGGCAGGCTTATAGGATTAATGTGCGCAACGTCATTATAAGTTGTGGAGAGTTTCACAATGTTCCACTCATAGGGACTAGGGGTTGCATCAACTACAACCCGTTTCTTTCTCTCCGTCAGTTGGGTTTTGTCATGAACGAAAGGCCGCAAGATGTCGAGATAGCTGAAAGTGTGTACTTTGAGAAACGGAGCGATCCCGCAAGATTGGTGCAAGTGGGAAAAGCTTGGGAGAATATTGGTATTAAAGATGGATATGTTTTAGGGAGGAAGTTTGCAATTGCTATGCCTGCTTACACTGAGTGGGTCAAGGAAAGAGTTGGGACTTTGCTGCTACCATATGACCGGATGGAACCATTACAGGAGCAACCGCCTTTGATCCTTTTTGAGAATGTGCCTGCTGAGTATTACAAACAAGCCTTAATGGAGAATTGCCAGTTGAAAGAAAATGAACAAGAGATCCAAATGGAGCTTTACAAAGCAAAAGCTGATAGGCTGAATTTGGCTCATAAACTCAAAGGAGTGCAAGGTGAAAGTGCTAGTAGATCAGGAAACAAAAAGAGGTCCTATGATGAGATAAAAACAATGTTGGATGAAGAACACCTTGAACGCTTGAGGTTACAAAAAGCGGAAGCCAATTACAAAAAAAAGATACGAGACTTAGAAAGACAGCTTAAGGACAAAGATACTAAGTTGAAGAAAGAGGTAGATCTGAGGCATGCATCAGAGAGCCAGCTCCGAGGAAGTGACATCCGTGCATCTCATTTCCTAGAGGAAGTTGTTGAACTCAGGGTGCAACTGAAAGAGAAGCTCACCCCTCTACCTGAATGTTCAGAGTGTGACCGATTGATGGATCAGTGCCAGTATTTGAAGACTCTCATTCCTGAAGGACGACTTCCCTAGTTTGTCTTGTTGTTTATTTTGAGAATCACCTCTAGGATTGTTGGATGGGATTCTTTGTTCTACACTGATGAATTAAATCTTTGCTTGAACTGTGTTCGTATGAACCTTATTTCTTATGTCTATGGATGAGTTGATGTTTCACTTTCGCTTGCCGTCCAGTGTATGTTGCTTCGTTGTTCCGCTTACGGGTGCAGGTTGCCATTTTTCAAAGGTGGACGAGACTCTCGAATACCTGAGAAATGATAAAACATAGCATACGCATCATACGCATCATACGCATCATACACATATCATTCTTGCATCATTACAGGTGTTCTGGAAGAGGATTTCTCATTCTGGTTCCTGTTTCAGGCAGGATTGCTGAGCATCGTCCGCACCGTTACGCAACAAGGTAGAATCAACAGAAGATCATGGATCAAGTTCAAGCAGAACTAGCAGAGATGAGGACCAACATGACCCAATTCATGAGTATAATGCAAGGGGTAGTGCAAGGGCAAGAGGAACTCCGAGCCTTGGCCCAGAGACAAGAAACTGTGATTCCCCCTGTCGGTCAGAATCCGCCAGAAGGGACCCCTGTCGATGACGCTGCTGTTACCAACCCTGTCAACAACCATGCTAATGGTGACGAACTGCGTGGTATTAGAATCAATGGACAACCCATCATTACAGAGGCTGCTAATGTTCGAGCGGCACGTGCTCCAGTTCACCATCCTTCTCATTTGGTTGACAAGCAAGAAGATATGTTCACTATTCCCAGTGATGATGATGAATTTGGAAAGGCGGAAGAGAGAGATAGAAAGGTTGACGCCCTTGCTGAAAAGATTCACGCCATGGAGTGCCATAATTCTTTGGGATTTGATGTTACTAACATGGGTTTAGTTGATGGGTTAAGGATCCCGTACAAGTTCAAAGCGCCAACTTTTGACAAATACAATGGCACTTCTTGTCCCCGAACTCATGTGCAAGCTTACTACCGAAAGATATCCGCTTATACTGATGATGAAAAAATATGGATGTACTTTTTCCAAGACAGCTTGTCTGGAGCCTCTTTGGATTGGTACATGGACTTGAAAAAAGAATCTGTCAGAAGCTGGAGAGAGTTAGGTGAAGCTTTTCTGAGGCAGTACAAGCATAACATGGACATGGCTCCGAGCAGAACCCAGTTGCAGAGTTTGTTTCAAAAGACCGGTGAGAGTTTCAAGGAATACGCCCAGAGGTGGCGTGAGCTAGCTGCGAGAGTACAACCTCTGATGTTGGAGAGAGAATTGACTGATATGTTCATTGGAACCCTGCAAGGTGTATTCATGGGTATGGGAAGTTGCCCGTTTGGTAGTTTTTCAGATGTTGTGATTTGCGGAGAAAGAACTAAAAGTCTTATCAAAGCGGGAAAAATCCAAGACCCTGGTTCTTCAAGTTCTTCAAGTGTTAAAAAACCATTTTCAGGGGCACCCAGAAGGAGAGAGGGTGAGACAAATGCTATATATAATCAGAGAAATGGAAACAGAGGACAACAATACCGTCAAGTTGCTGCTGTGACTATTCCAGCAACCCAACCTCAACAGCCACAAAGAGGACAACCACAACAACAACAACAACGCCAATTCCAACCAAGACAAAGAATGCCAGATCGTCATTTTGATCCGTTGCCAATGACTTATGCTGAATTACTCCCTGAACTGCTCAGGTTAAAGTTTGTTGAACTTCACACTATGGCTCCATTAACAAGGATTCCCGCTGGTTATGATGCTAATGTCCGTTGTGATTTTCATTCTGGTGCGCCAGGGCACCACATCGAGAATTGTCGGGCTTTTCACCATAAAGTTCAGGATTTGATTGATGCCAAGACGATTAACTTTGCTCCTACTCCGAATGTGGTGAATAATCCTATGCCTCAGCATGGAGGGCCCAGAGTAAATGGTGTGGAAGATGTCTTTGCAACAGACAATGAAGATGGTGGCAGTGATTGTGATATGGATAATTGGGTGCGCCCATGTGCTCCAGGGGAGAAGATCAACAACTGGACTGCTGAAGAAATAGTCCAAGTTACTCTTCAGACAGAGTAATTTTCTTTTGTTTTGCATTTTGCATGAAAGCCCTACGCTCTGCCCAGGGCGTAGTGGTTCATTGTAGGGCCACATCATGTTTTGAATTTTCAATGACTATCATCAATAAAGGACGTTTTGCAATCAAATTTGTGCTCACTATCTTTCTGTTTTTTTCCGTTTTCAAAACCATAAAAATGGCAATGTTTTTTTCTCTGTGACTTAAACTCTTTTCTAAAAAAAAAGCATGAAACATCGTTCGTGCAGAATTGATCTTGCGGATTCCATTAAAAACAGTTCTGTTATGGTTCAGTATGACTTCGATAATCCCATTTACCAAGCCGAAGAGGAGAGTGAAGAAGATTGTGAACTCCCCGAAGAATTGGCCAGACTATTGAAATAGGAGGAAAGGGTCATCCAACCTCATCAGGAAGAGTTGGAAGTCATTAACCTTGGTACTGAGGACGCAAAGAAAGAGATCAAGATAGGGGCTGCTTTAGAGGAAAAGGTCAAGAGAGGGCTGATTGAAATGCTGCAAGAATATGTGGACGTATTCGCATGGTCGTATCAAGATATGCCTGGTTTGGATACAGATATTGTGGTACACAGGCTACCTCTCAGAGAAGATTGTCGTGCGGTAAAGCAGAAGCTTCGCAGAACTAGTCCTGATATGGTTGTCAAGATCAAAGAGGAGGTTCAGAAACAGTTGGATGCAGGTTTTCTAGCAGTTACCAATTATCCCCCTTGGGTGGCCAACATCGTACCAGTGCCGAAGAAGGATGGTCAAGTCAGGATGTGTGTCGATTACCGAGATTTAAACAGAGCCAGTCCGAAAGATGACTTCCCATTACCTCACATTGATGTATTGGTTGATAACACTGCTCAGTCCTCAATTTTCTCTTTCATGGATGGATTTTCTGGCTATAATCATATCAAGATGGCGCCAGAAGACATGGAGAAGACGACATTCATTACACCTTGGGGCATGTTCTGTTATAAGGTAATTCCATTTGGGTCGAAGAACGCCGGTGCTACTTACCAAAGAGCTATGACGACTCTCTTTCATGACATGATGCACAAAGAAATTGAAGTTTACGTGGATGATATGATTGCGAAGTCTCAAACAGAAGAGGAGCACTTGGTAAACTTGCAAAAGTTGTTTGAAAGATTGAGAAAATTCAAACTGAGGCTGAATCCAAACAAGTGTACGTTTGGAGTGAGATCTGGAAAACGGTTAGGTTTCATTGGCAGTGAGAAAGGGATTGAGGTTGATCCGGAGAAAGTGAAAGCTATTCAAGAGATGCTTGAACCAAGAACGGAAAAGCAGGTTCGTGGGTTTTTAGGGAGGCTGAACTACATTGCACGGTTCATATCTTACGTAACAGCTACGTGTGAACCGATATTTAAATTGCTAAGAAAAGATCAAGCAATCAGGTGGAACAATGATTGTCAAAAAGCTTTTGATAAGATAAAAGAATATTTGCAGAAACCTACAATTCTTATACCTCCAGTTCCTGGGAGGCCCCTGATAATGTACCTTTCAGTAACAGAGAATTCGATGGGGTTTGTATTGGGACAGCATGACGAGTCTGGTCGAAAAGAGCATGCAATATACTACCTTAGCAAAAAGTTTACTGACTGTGAAACAAGATATTCGCTGCTCGAGAAAACTTGCTGCGCTTTGGCATGGGCTGCTCGCCGACTAAGACAGTATATGTTGAACCATACTACCTTGTTGATTTCTAATATGGACCCAATAAAGTATATCTTTGAAAAGCCGGCTCTTACCGGACGAGTGGCTCGTTGGCAAATGATTTTGACAGAGTATGATATCCAGTACACGTCGCAAAAGGCCATCAAGGGTAGTATTCTGTCTGATTACCTTGTCGAGCAACCAATTGATGACTATCAACCGATGATGTTTGAATTCCCCGATGAAGATATCATGTACTTAAAGATGAAAGATTGTGAGGAGCCTCTTGTCGAGGAAGGACCGGATCCCGATGACAAGTGGACACTGATGTTTGATGGGGCGGTAAATGTGAATGGAAATGGTGTTGGGGGCAGTACTCATTAATCCTAAAGGTGCACACATACCTTTTTCCGCCAGATTGACTTTTGAAGTAACCAACAACGAAGCTGAGTACGAGGCCTGTATCATGGGGATTGAGGAAGCCATCGATCTAAGGATCAAAACTATAGACATTTATGGAGATTCTGCTCTAGTGATTAACCAAGTCAATGGAGACTGGAATACTCATCAGCCGCATTTGATTCCTTATAGAGATTAGACCAGAAGGATCCTGACTTTCTTCAAGATAGTAAAGTTGTATCATGTACCCCGAGATAAAAATCAAATGGCTGATGCCTTAGCCACATTGTCTTCCATGATTAAAGTCCATTGGCAGAATCATGTGCCACACGTTACTGTGAATCGACTCGAGAGGCCTGCGTATGTGTTTGCAGACGAGTATGTTATTGATGAGAAGTCGTGGTTTTATGATATTAAGAATTTCCTTAAAAGCCAAGAGTATCCTGAAGGAGCGTCAAATAATGACAAGAAGACATTGAGAAGGCTAGCTGGAAGCTTTTACTTGAACAAGGATGATGTGTTGTACAAGAGGAACTTTGACATGGTTCTGCTCAGATGCGTGGTTAGACACGAAGCAGGCATGTTAATGCAGGAAGTACACGAGGGATCTTTCGGTACCCATGCTGGTGGTCATGCAATTGCCAAGAAGTTGTTAAGAGCCGGTTATTACTGGATAACCATGGAATCTGATTGTTTCAAATACGCTTGGAAGTGCCACAAATGTCAGATCTATGCGATAAAGTGCATGTACCACCAAACCCTCTGAATATTATTAATTCTCCTTGGCCATTCACGATGTGGGGGCATCGAAATGATTGGAAAGATTGAACCTACTGCTTCTAATAGACATCGCTTCATCCTAGTCGCGATTGATTACTTTACCAAGTGGGTGTAAGCAGTTTCCTATGCCAATGTTACCAGACAAGTGGTTGCTCGATTCATTAAGAAAGAAATTATTTGTCGTTATGGGGTTCCTGAGAGAATCATCACTGATAATGGTTTGAATCTCAATAACAAGATGATGAAAGAGCTTTGCAAAGACTTTAAGATCGAACACCACAATTCTTCTCCTTACAGACCAAAGATGAATGGTGCTGTAGAGGCGGCAAACAAGAACATTAAGAAGATTGTGCAAAAGATGGTTGTGACGTACAAGGATTGGCATGAGATGTTGCCTTTCGCTTTGCATGGGTATCGTACCTCAGTGCGTACGTCAACGGGGGTAACTCCGTTTTCACTTATGTATGGCATGGAGGCAGTCTTGCCAGTAGAAGTTGAAATCCCTTCTTTGAGGGTGATGATGGATGTAAAACTTGACGAGGCTGAGTGGGTTCAAACCAGGTTTGATGAGTTAAATTTAATTGAGGAAAAGAGATTTGCGGCGGTGTGCCATGGACAACTATATCAGAGAAGGATGAAGAAGGCCTTTGACCAGAAAGTGCATCCTCGAAGCTATCAGATAAGTGACTTAGTTTTGAAGAGGATCCTTCCTCCCGGTACAGATAACAGGGGCAAGTGGACTCCGAATTATGAAGGTCCATATGTTGTTAAAAAGGTCTTTTCTGGTGGAGCCTTGATGCTTACCACTATGGATGGTGAAGATTTTCCGTCTCTTGTGAATTTAGATGTAGTCAAAAAATACTTCCCATAAACTGACCCGCTGGACAAAAAAAAAGAAAGTTCAGGCAAAAAAGGGAATTCCGGCGAACCAAGAGAAAAAGAAAAGAAAAAGGTTCGGGCAAAAGTTAGGGATAAATAATAAAAATAATATGTACACCCGGTAAGTCAAAAACCTGCAAAGGCGGCTTAGGCAAAAATGGGTATCCCGGTGGATTGAAAACCTGAAAAGGCGGTCCAGGCAAAAGAGGGATTAAAGCGAAGACTACAGTCTGAGTTATCTGTACTTCATCGCGTTTCAGTGTCTACCATCTTGAAGGATATGATCGGTCCAATCACTCTTCTCAGAAAGCAAAGAATTTGGGGGAAAGTGAAGATCTATGAGTCATAACAGAATTGGAAAATAGTGGAATGCCGTGTTCACATTGCCAATAGGATAGTTTATTTTCTCTTTTGGCGCAATTACCTCTTCCTAGGAATTGCTTCCTGATGTATTTGCCTTTATAGGCCATTTTTAATCAATAAAAGTCGTTATTCAGTCAAATTGCTCTCTTGTTTTTTATTTTTACTGTTTTGTTTGCAAAAAACGTCCGAATTTTTGATAAACATTGCATCTAAAAACATGAAGGCTAGACAATGACGTGCGGGAAGATAAAACATCTGAAAATCATTTTGAATGTTGAGTACACTTGAGTATATTTTGTCCATACGATCCCCTGGGGCATGTATGTACTGCCGTTTTGCAAGTCACTATCTTTGATTGATGGCTAAAGCAGATGAGCCAAAGTTTGTTCGAAGGAAGACCCTGTTGTTTCAACACTGTCCAGTCACGTAAGAAGTTGGGTCGTCTAAGTCGAGTTTGGAATTTGTTTCCCCAGCATGGTCGAGAGGTTGGTGTTTTTCCAACAAGTGACTCCCCAGTTGAGTTGGTTTCTCTATCGTTCCGAGAATGTTATCCTCAGCAGAATTGTTGTATGTCCCCACAGAGTTGGAAGATCGAATCAAAAATTGTGTGCTCAGTAAAGCGATCATTTGCTTTCCCAGCAGGAGTTTTCCTCCCTTTGCATCTTGCATGTAGTAATCATCATTTGCATTCGCATTCTCAAATCGCGTAGCATTTCCATTCAGTATGGAGCATTACGCCATGGAAAACTCAAACATATGCATACATGTATTAAACCAGATTGGATCATATCCCCAGAAGAGACGAATCATTTTTCAACATCAGTGTAACACATTTGCAGCAATTGCTCTTGGCAACATTCAGAATTGATGATCCCAGTGAGATTTATTTTCTCACCAGTCCGTGAAAGGAAAGCTTGATTCTCTTCCGATTTAGTCACCAGTAAGTGTCTGCCTTATTTTTGACATATGTAGATGTCATCCTTGCGATACCGGTAAGTGTCGTGTTGATCCCCGTAAATGTCTGTGCTTTTCTTTGGTGTCGGCGAACATCATCTTTCGATGTCGGTAAACGTCGAATCCCAATCGTTGGCCATTAGTAAATGGCATGTCTCTCGTGGTGTCTATAAAAAAATCGTTCTGTCAACACCCGTGTGTGTCCTTTCCTTTCTTTGGTGTTGGTAAACATCATTGTTCGATGTCGGTAAACATCGACCGCTTGTTAACCATCGGTAAATGGTTTTGTCGTTTAAGATTCCCCAGCAGATTCGCTATCCGTAAATATCGAGTGTTTCATTTTCGTCATCGGTAAATGGTTTCGTTTCATAGGCGTATTCTTTCTTTGGTGTCGGTAAACATCATTGTTCGGTGTTGGTAAACATCATTGTTCGATGTCGGTAAACATGGAGTTCCTTCCCAGTCATCGGTAAATGTCTGGTCTTGTTTCACTTGTAAACATCTTGTTCCTCCCCAGTGAAGCCGCCATCGGTAAATGGCCTCGCTTTCCTTGATATTGGTAAATATCAATTCGCTTTTGAAGTCGCCATCGGTAAATGGCCTCGCTTTCCTTGATATCGGTAAATATCAATTCGCTTTTGAAGCCGCCATTGGTAAATGGCCTCGCTTTCCTTGATATCGGTAAATATCAATTCGCTTTTGAAAACGCCATCGGTAAATGGCCTCGCTTTCCTTGATATCGGTAAATATCAATTCGCTTTTGAAGTCGCTATCGGTAAATGGCCTCGCTTTCCTTGATATCGGTAAATATCAAATTTTGTTTTGAAGCCGCCATCGGTAAATGGCCTCGCTTCCCTTGATATCGGTAAATATCAAATTTTATTTTGAAGCCGCCATCGGTAAATGGCCTCGCTTTCTTTGATATCGGTAAATATCAAATTTTATTTTGAAGGCGTCATCGGTAAATGACCTCGCTTTCTTTGATATCGGTAAATATCAAATTTGTTTTAAAACCGCCATCGGTAAATGGCCTCGCTTTCCTCGCTTCGTCACCTACAGAGTGCAAATTCTTCGGTTCTTTTGGTATTCAATCCCTGTTTACCTTGAAAGTCTGATAGCCACTGCCTTTATCCGTTCAGGTTCACAGTTGATTGAATAGGGGCAGCTGTAGCACCTCAAATTTGCCCTCCTCATTCATGCATTCATTTTTTTGGTCATTTAACATTTCATATTTCATTTCATCATGTCAATCAGAATTAGCTCCAAGAGGATGTCATCCAAGTCACTTTGTGGGTTCTATCTGAAGGATCAAGCTTAATGGGCTCAGTACAGTTCAAAATTCAACTATGAAGCCAAAAGTCAACTGTTGGTCGACTGAAGGTGAAATGGCCAGGGAATGACTTGAGTTACTTCCAACATGTTCAAATAGGGTCTATTCATCATTCAAAACGTTAATCTTGAAGGAGAAAAAGTTTGTTCATGAGCTGTCATGCTCGCTAGGCGAGCAGAATGGATCGCCTAACGAGTCCCAAGAAAAGCCACCAGAATCACCTACGCTCAGAGGAATTTCCTGAACTGTCATGCTCGCTAGGCGAAGCCCACACATTTTGAAAATAAATAAATATATATATATATATATATATATATATATATACATATATATATATGTATGTATATATATATATATATAAAAAAATATAACAGAAATATCTTGGACTTAGACCTCTCTCATTTGAGCCCACAAAGCCACAAAAATCAGGTTATAAATTCTAAAAAAAAATTCAGTGGAAAAACCCTAGGGAGATTCTAACTAATTCAGAGCAACCTCCAGAGACTGAAGGGAACTCATCTGCAAAGAACCAATTCCCTCTCACATAAACCCTAAGATTGTTCTGCAAATCCAACGGTGCAATTCAATTTCAATCGATCCTCCCCAATCAGGTATGCCCTATTTCCACTACTTTATACTTTCAACCTGAAATTTCTGAATGTATGAGGTATTATGGGTGAATTTAGAAGAGTGGGTATCGTTAGGTTTTACATGTAGGCACATGTTTTAGTATGTATGTCATGTCTTGATGTGTGGATCCTTTCCCCCTGACTTTGAGTTTTGATACCCTTTTAATGCATTTGTTTGACAAGAGGTTTAAGCCTCCTACCCTTGGTTGCTTTTTGTGAGCTTTTTGTAAACTTTAATGGCATGATTCATGTGATTCTCTGTTTGGTGCAACTCTTGATTGCACTCCATCTTGTTTCTCTAACCTGTTTGTTGAGTTTTTTTGTGAGGGCTCACATGACTCTTGAAGAGATAGCTTGCTTGGTATTCCACTTTATTTGTGGGATACCATTTGGAGATTTATTCTGATTGCTTTGCTGACTTGTTTTCTTTGATGGTGCTAGCCTGAGAGATCTCTGGGTTTCTTATTTCTTTAGTTGCTGTTACTTCGGATCTTTATCCGTGTGGTAGATCTCTTGATCCCTTTTACATCTTTCCCGTATTTTACCGCTTTCTTAGCTAGAAGACCTCGATAGGAGGCAATGTTTTTGTGTGTTTACTTTTGTGCCCAAAGACCTCCAAGAAGAGGCACCAGTGCTAAAGACCTCCATGAAGAGGCAATTAACGGATAAAAGAGATTAGTAGTCAATCCCCCGTTATTCAGTGTGTCGTTCTTTAAGATCACACTACGTGTCGATGCTTCAGAACAAAAGCACAAAAAACAAACACATAGGTTAGCCGAGCAACGGTGCTCTGATTCTCAATCCTTCTTGAGATACATATGCAGCAGGGTAGGGCCTGTGCGAGCAATAACTCTTTATTTTCCCTACATTGATTTTCTCTCTTTTGCATCGCATATAGGACTTTTTATACACACACTTTAGACATAAATAACAATCGTGGATCCTGTGGAGTACCACAGACGTGAAGGGGTGCGATAACCTTCCCTTCACGTAACCGGGCCCCTTACTCAGTTTTCTTTGGTTCGAGGCTTTGTTTTATCCGTTCCCTCTTGGTTATGCAATACTATCTTTCCCTCCTCTTGGGATAAAAGTACATAGCTGGCGACTCTACTCTTTTTCCTCGCCACCTCTTTTCGCGTTTGTACTTGGATTCGGGAAATCCGGGGAGCGACACATATGCATGCATAAAACACATCACCAGATATCGAATTGTGCATTTTATTGTATTTTGATTTTTCTTCTGAACCCCTGCATTAGTGACGTTATCTCCCTATGCAGATTTGGTGTGTTTGTCCTCCTTCAATTGTAGAGTGTCAGCCCCTTAAGCGGATAAAGTTTACCTTTCCTCTTTTCCCCACTGAGTTATTTCCTAGTGGACGATTACTAATTCAGTTTCCTCTCCAGCTCATTATCTAGATGGACCCCCCTTGATTTATATCCTTATTGGGTTGAGTCTTTTTGACCATTTATTTCTAGTTCTTACCTAGATAGATCTTTTGATCCCCCGAGAGTTTCTTGCCTAGTAACTGGTAATATTCTTCTGGGTGTTGAGTACTTTACCTGTGTTAAATAACCCATTATAAAAAGTAATCTACTTCTTTGATTTCCTCCAGCGGATTCATTTTTCGTTTCCCCAACAAGTCTATCCTTGATATGTTCATCTTAACCAGTGACATATATTCTCCCTGTTTGGTATTCTACCCAATAAAAAGGTAGTTGTAATTCCTATTTTCCCCAGAAGAGTTCATCCTTGATATGTTCATTTTAACCGGTGACAAATTGTCTCTTTCTTCGGTATTCTACCCAATAATCGGTAGTTGTAATTCCTATTTTCGGTATTCTACCTAGTAAATGGTAGATATAAATCCTATTCTCCCCTCAAAGTCTATCCTTGATATGTTCACTTTAACCAGTGACGGGTTTTCTCTCTCTTTGGTCTTCTGTCCAGTACCCGATAGTTGTAATTCCTATTTTTTCCCTTGGCAGTCTATCCTTGATATGTTCATCTTAACCAAGTGACGAATATTCTTCCTTGTGAGTTATCCTTGATATGTTCACTTTAACCAGTGACAAATACTCTCTCTTTGGTCTTCTGCCCAGTAACAGGTAGTTGTAAGTCCTATTCGACATCTTTTCCAGTAGGTAATTCTTACCCAGTATCCGGTAAGGAATATGCCTCATTTTTCTTAGCGAGTCATCCTTGATATGTTTACCCTAACCGGTAACAGATGTCCCTATGTCCGAGTCTAATGATCGGTAGTAAATGATACATCTCTCTTAATCTTGTGTTGAAGTTTATTCTTCCCTAGTTAAGTTTGAATGTGTATTTCCTCAGTGAAGTCGCCAATCCCCTGTTGCATTCGAGTATCTCAGCTTTGCTCTGATTTACGCATTTTCCATAACAGTTGTTTCTTGTTGTATTGGTGTTATCCCAATACATGCAAGTTTCCTTTCTCCCCAACCGAGTCTTTCCAGTGATTTATTTTCATGGAAATCCCCTTGTGTCTCCCAGTAGTTTTAAGTCGTAGCCTGGCCTACGCATAACTTTTATCCCTAGAGTCTCTGTCTCCCCAAGGAGTTTTTCCTTACAAGATGCATTGTATTTCTGTGGACCTTTAGTTTCTCCGGATTCCTTTTCTTTATGGCAATACATTCCCTTACAAAGATGATTTTTGCATAAATATTATATGCATCATGAGGTCTCTTAAGGACCAAAATTTGTTTCTAGATGTTGTTATTTAAGTCCATTCTGCTGAGTTGATACAAAGATTTTAACCTTCACATCCTCAGCTAGAATGTCCTTAAATAGGGGCAGCTGTAAGACCCTAATTTTGACCATAAGATCCCTCATGCTATCTCATCATTTGCATTGGCTTTGAGATCACATCTTGGCATCCTCCCCACCCCTCATTCATTAGGTTTGTGTTTGGAGATATCACCAAGCAGATTCGATTGTATCATACTTTGTTTTTCTTTATTTACTAACCAAAATACCAAAAATATGTTTATATATGCCTTTGTGTCTTTTGTAGGTAGTGTGTGTGTGTCCATCTAAGCCTCATCAAGCTCACAACTAGGGTTTGAGACCCTCAATGCAAAAAGATAAATCTACCAATGGATCACATTGGTTCAAAAACATCATATATGGACCCCCATGTTCTTAATTTGTTAATCTGATCAAGAATTCATCAAGAGTTTGAAGCTTGTTTGCCTTGGAAGCCCTAATTCATCAGAGTATCTTGTGTGACTTCCTCAACACGTTTCTTCAACAATTGGTTAAAGATATCAAGGGATACTTCATTTTACAACATCTTATGCATATATTATCCTCCTTGAGTCCCAAAGATCAAAAGAACTTCAAGTTTGCTTGTTGGTCCAAAGAGGTTGACCAGAGAAACTCAACTGGTCAAAACTAGGGTTCCCTAGACCCTATCTCCTACAATATTTTTCATATGAAATGATTCCAAGATAAACGTTACTCTTTATGACATTCCAAACAACTTTCATGTTGACATCAAGATCTAGTTTTGCTTTGAAAGTCATTTTTTATGGTGAAAGATTATAGGTCATTTTGTCTGTGCCCTAGTTAGGATGTCAACTTCCAAGGATCATAAATTGCTCAAGTTTTATGATATGAAGGCCATCCAAGTTTCATAATCAAGTTAAATATGTATTCCTCAACTTTTATTATTTGAGAAATCTCAAATTCTACTTGTAAAGACATGTGCCAAGAGGAAACATTATAGGTCATTTTTGGCCATTACCATTGAACAATCAATTTTCCTTAACTTCTAAAATACATAACTCCCTCATGCCAAATCCAAATGATGTCCAAATTATGACAAAATTTAACAGGAATGAAAGAGCTACAACTTTGATAAAGGATACTTTCCCATTTGAAGCTCATAGAAAAAGGTATTCAAGGTGGAAGAAGTGGTCATTTGAATTGGGACATAGAAAATTTTCAATCATGTTTGATTTATCAAACTTCCACCTAAAAATTCATCATGATCCAATCTCCAAATGGAAAAGTTTACAACATAAACGTTGTTCCCCTTGATGTCATCTTTCCAAAAAGTCTAAAATCATGGCATTTGGAGCATTCTATAAGGACTTGCGCATGGTTACTATTCATGGCCCCATTTGATGAATCACATAATCATTTATCAAGTACAATTACATGGCCTCATGTTAAGCTTTAAACATCATTCATGCATATTTGTGTACCTTTTCCTATCATCTCATGGGCATATCACACGCCCATGCAAGCATGCACCAACATTTCCAATTTTGGCCAAATTTTCAAGTGTATGAAAAGCAAAATAAACCTATAAATAGATGACCATTGTGATCAGAAGAGGATCCCCTCTTGCCCAAGCTTTAAACCATTTCCTCCCTAATCTCCATTAAAGGATAAAATTGAAGATTCCACTTGAAATCGAGTTTCAATTCTCCTTCTGTTTTGAGATTAAAACTCCAAGAATCCAAGCCTTTTATTGATCCATTTCACTTCCTGCAAACAACTAGAGTCGAGCCAAGGCAAATTGGAAGTAAGATCAAGTCAAATTGAAGCTACCCGAATGTGAATTTTCTCAAACTTCTCTTCTTCGATTCTCCCTCATTTCTCAACTATTTTGATTGATTATTGGTTGTCTAAAGACCTACCAATGTAGGCACCAAGATTGAGCTGCTTTGAGGTCAAATCGAAGCAACTCAGTTCATGCTCCTCAAATTTCAAATCCATGTATCTTTCAATATACTTGGAATTGGAATAAATTGAAGCCATATTCAAGACCCTGAGCATTTTTCCTTTGAAATAATGTCCTTGTTTTCATTTTTCGTTTGGTTGAGGGTGGACCAGTCCGGTGAGGTCCATCGGAGAAGACAACCGGAGCTAGGGCTCCGGTGATGCGGTGGCGTGTCCCCAACCATCTGAGTTGTTTAAAATGTTTGAATCATGGCCCTTGGTTCTGATTACATTGGTGTTGCGCATTGAGTTTGGTCTATGGTGGACTTGATGCGCGTATCCATCAGATCTACCACCTCAATTAAGGAGGGAGATCTGATGATCCTTATTTTTTTGAATTTTATTATATTTTTTGATTTTCTATTTAATCCATTTATTTTGTTTAATTCATAGAAATTTCATTTTTAATCCAAAAAATATGAGACTTTCACCAAAAATCTTTAATATTTTTATCTTCCATTTTATAAATTAAAATGATTTTTTGGATTAATTTTGATATTTTTCATGAATTAAATGATTTTTGACTTATTTTTAATTGTTTTAAAATACATATGACTTTCCAAAAATCGTGAATTTTTTTGTCTAAGGTCCTTTGACCTTGTTTGACCTAGGATAAATCCCTTGACCATTTATTTGGTGTTTTGAAGGGATTTGAGATTTTGAACAAATTTAAATGCATTTAAATTCATTTTTAAATTGATTTTTAATTGAATAAATGCTTGAAAATTATGTTGAGCCATTTTTATGGTCTTGTGATGTTAGACTTTTTGTTTGGTCTTGATCATGGATGATTTTAATTTTGTTTGACCAATACTATTGGATTTAGGGGATTGATGAAATGTACATTTTGTCTCCCAAAAGGAATGAATAGTATTGATTAGATGAATTTCCTCCTATGATCAATTTGGATTCTATTTCCCGTTCCCTCTTCATCTTCATACCTATTCTTACCTAAATCCATCATTGACCAATGAAATCTCTTCATGTCTGATGACTAGTTGATTCATCAATGACCTTGTGTCAGATGAATCAACATGAGCCAAACTGAGATAGGTCTTTCCCTCATTTCTTTGAGTGTGTGGTATGTTTTAGGAGTTTGGTTCTTTGTACCAAATCTCTAACATGCATTAACACCTATATTTTTATTGCCCGACCTCAGATAGTTGTGACTTCTACATAAGTCCAATTACGATTGCTTAACATAGAGCTAAATTTGACCCTTAAGGCATAACATTCTAGTAAGTGAGATTGTAATTCTCCCATTCTTCATGGTATTGTGTGAAGACTTAACCCCTTTTCCTTTTAGGAGAGCTAGTGGCATACTTGTTGAATTATCCAAGTTGGAGCCCTTCTCATGGAAGATGTCTTGGTTTAAGGATTCATACTTGTGAATGAATGGTTGAGTGTTCTCCACAAAATGACTTAATCAATTAAAAATCAATACTAACATTTGACTAACCATTGACTAAGTTTTTAATTAATATTGCTTTACTTTCAAGTCATTTACTTTATGCACTTTAAATTTCAATTACCTTTATCATTCATTTCCATTTACTTTCTAAGTTGATTAATGAATGTTTTATATGCTACATGGGAAGACACTGAAGACTGCTAGCAATTGGATTGCTTGCTTGGATATTATGGCTATATTTATTTGATGCCTTGATCTTCATATGATGCTTGGATATTGCTCATTGCCTGTTGCTTGTCAAACTCCAAAGGAAAATGGGTTTCTATATGACATTCTTGTCTGTTGGATTGCATCCCATTGGTCAGATCTTTTCAACTCTCAACTTTTAAATTCTTGTCTAGGGTAGTCCATTCATCTCCTCCCACTTCTTAAATTTCAAAATCTCTCCCTTTTTTCAAAAGCTTTCTTTGTTTGTATTTTTAACTTAGACCTATTTTAATGATTAGAAACTTTGGCCTTATGTCAATGAAATTTTAAATCCTTATCTTAATCAAGCTTGTAAATGAACTTAACAATATTGACTTCAATTTCAAAAAGACAAAAAAAAAAGAACTAACAACCCCATTCAAATTTTTGGCCTTTTGTGCCTTCTTATTAATTTTTGTTAAAATCAATTCACCAACTTCTTTGAAATTTTTACCACGAACTACGAGGTTTTGATCTCTCATTTTTATGTTTGTACGTAGGCACAAGATCGAAGATCTTGTTAAACACAAAAGTATAATCAATGAATTGTTTTCTCACCCCCTCACTCTATGCTTTATCAAACATCATTTAGACCAAATCACTTGCACACAAAAAGAGCTCCCTAGGAGTACCTATGACACTTTAGGTGCTATCACCTTCCCTCCGTGTAACCAACCCCGTTACCAGTAATCTCTGACATTTTATTAGTTTTGATTTTAAAACTTCTTATCTTTGGGTTTTGTTCGTAATTTTCGTTTTTCGTTGGGAAACAATAAAAGCGCGTTGGTGACTCTGGTTTTACTGACGTCAAGTTTATCCATAGCTTGTTGGTCCCGAATTTACCGCTATAACATGACAACGGTACAATATTTTATGTCTAATCAACATTAATTCATGTTGTCAGGATCTTATCTCTCCATCTGCCATGAACTATACTCTCTTGTCCCAACGTCTTTCTGCTAGCTGAGTTTTTCCTCACTCTATTGTACAACGGCTAAAGACCTTCAACAAATACTTGTACCTTTGGTACTTTCAATCTTCAACGAATATATTCTCAGAATCTATTTATAGATGAAGATTGAAAAAATTCAAATTGCTATTCTGACCAAGATGAATCTGAGTTGAAGAATACGTGTCTGTGTTCACAAAGATGTGAAACCAATTCACAGTATTGGTTAAGAGAGACTGTGTTTTATTTAGAAAACAAAGATCTAAGAAACACACATTAAATAGAAAGTATAACCACAAGGGTTAAGTGTGTGAGAGCAGAGTGTAAACGATCAAGGAAGATCATAAGAACAGAAAGGCACAACAAGAGAAAATATATGCAAGGAGAGAAGAAGAATGAACACTTCATTCTTCCACACCCAGGAGAAAACAACTCACATTATTATTAAGAGTGTAAACCTTTGTGTATATGCTTATCCAAAAATCACTTAAATGAACACAAGGTTAAGGTCAATCTCTTTTGATTAAGAGATTATGAAGAATCTAGTAGCTGGGCTCATAGTAAAGTCCAAATTAATTAGGCAAATAAGTCTCTTTCTATGTGATTGAGCAAAAATTCTTAACATGAGCTTAAGGTAGGAAAGTCCTGAACGGGTTGTTTAAGCATTGAAGTCTCATGCTTACGGGCAGAGCAGGAAGTCTCAAGTTGGGTGCTTGAGCATTGAAGTCTCATGCTTGTGGGTAAAGTAAGAAGTATCGGTCAGGGTAACTGAGAAGGAAGTCCTTAACATGATCTTAAGGCAATGAAGTCTTGAACATGGTGTTTAGGCAAGGAAGTCTCGATCAGATGTGATTGAGCAGGAAGTCTTGAGCTGCTATCTTAAGCAATTGTAATTAGTCTGATTATAGTTAAAATCTCTTGTGCTACAAGGGGACTGGATTACTACCATTTTGAGAGGAACCATGATATATTGTGTGTTTATTTATTTACTTCTGCATTTATATTCCGCTGTGAAAACGATCTCTGAATTCAGACTCAGTTCTGATATAGCCTCTTACTCGTATCAGATTCTGAGCTTGAAACCTTAGTTTCTGAAACTGAGTTGAAGAAAAGGAAGACAAACTCTCACTACTGATACGCACTCTGGTATTAGACTTTGAACATGGTTCAAAATCTGATGATCCAGAATCAGTAGTGAAAAGAGACTTTTAGGCATACACAATTCAACCCCCCTTTCTTGTGTATTTTCTCACCTTTAATTGGTATCAGAGCCCGACTGTGCTTATTTCACTTAACAGTGAAATAGAAAAGATCCGGTGATAAAAAGCTTCTCAAGTAGCGACTCAGATTTCCTTGAAGTTTCCTTCATCAGTTACAAAATGGAAACTACATAAGTAAATGAAAGTTGAGTTTATGGAGATCAAGAAACTTGTTTCTACTTTAAGTCACTTGTTTTGTGAGTATGAAAGGATTTTTAATCTTTAAGACTGACTCGTGGGATAAGTTTTCTTGTTGAAGAAATTGAGAAACCTTTTCTGCCTTAAGTTATTTGCCTTGTGAGTATGAAAGGATTTCTTAATCATTAAGATAAACTTGTGGGGTAAATGTGCTTGTTGCAAGAATTAAGTTTAGTCTTTATTTGCTTATTTAAAAGGAAGACTGATCAGATTTCTAGATTCTCAAAAATTAGAAAAACTAGAAGAAGCTTCTGTTTGAGAAGATTCTAATGGGGATTATAACAGTGAGGAAATAGACTTCCTTTTGCAAGATACTTCTACAGATAACCAATAGTAACAAGAGACTCTTTAGTAGAAGCTCTAACTTCAAAGGCAAATGTTCCAAGAACAGAGAAGTTGATCAGAAGATCTGCTACAATTGCAACTAGCCTGATCAATTATGAAATGATTGTCTTAATCTTTAAAAGATAAATCATTTAAGTAAAGCCCGATGAAGGAAAGCTTTAGCGAAATCTAAAGAAATGTCTCATGGCATCATGTGATGAACTTGGTGGTGAAAAAGATTCAGACATAGAAGATGAAGAAGCCAATCTTGCACTGATGGCTCTTACACTCTCTGATTCAGAGTCTAAGTCAGGTCCTGGCTCTGAATCTGATGAAAAAGATATGGTATACTCTAACTTATCTTAGTATGATCTTATTCATGATTTCATGAGCCTTTGTCAAGATTAGGCAAGGCACATGAAGGCTGTTAAGAAACAACTTGAGTTTCTTAGAATAAGAATTGAAATATTCTAAAGAAATAGTTGAGACATTGGAAATAAATCTAGCTGCTTCCTGAGCATGATATAGCTCTCAAATATTTCTTAACATTAGATCTCAACATAACTCTGCTTTCACCCATGAGCTATGGAGTAAGCAAGAGCAAAAGAGATGGTATGTGTTTTTAAGAAATGTGTGGTTTTCAGAGCATTGACATGAAAGAACCCTTCAGAACCATATTCTTCAAGTCATCCTTATGACTTATTGGTGTATGATACTGAAGGGATCAAAGTTATAAACCCATCGGAGTCAATAACAAAGAAGTAAAATATTCTGATAGAACCAGAGACCTCAAGGTCAAAAGTTCTGCATAATTGTTAGAACTTAAGATCTCAAAGTTAATGGTTTTGATGAAACCAGACACCATGATCCAAAAGTCAAAAAGTTAAGGGAATTCAACACCCAAGACTTTTGGATCCAAGCTTCTGAAAAGATCAGAAGCTAATCTCAAAGATTATCCATGACAAAATTTCTTTAAGAAGAAAGTATGGATTAAGGCTAGACATTACTCTAAGGCAAGGGCACTAGTTAGGGAAAGGCCTAAAGTAACAAACATAAAAGGACTCATAAGAATATGGGTACCAATATCTGAATTTGTGTTTGCTGATGTGCTTGTGTTAGTTCATCTTTCCTAATGTCTGAACAATAGATGACTACATCCTCTTCAAGAGGAAACCATAGTTTCTTATCCGAATTCTGAAAGAGGAATGATAGTTGAAGTTTGGAGAAAAGGTAAAAGTACTATGGTCACCAGTACTACTCCAAGACCGTGCTGAGCGAGGACCTGGTTCATCAACAATAATGTTTAAGACTGATTCACATCAGTAAGAACATCGTTGGAACCAAAATATGTTCAGAAGCAACATCCGAAGTATGTCTAAAAACCTTCTTTTTATTTAGACAACTTTTATGAAAGATATATTATTTACTTTAGTCTATGTGTCTATCTTCTTGATGCATAACCTATCCTAGATAATATACATGCATAAGAGTTTTAAGAACAAGGGGAAAATATTCTTTTGTATCCTTGTTCATATTCTTTGTTCAGAACCATGTATTATGGGCTCAAAAGTTATGATAAAAGTTTGTTATTCAAGTAAACTCTTTAATGAGTTGTTTTTCTTGTTTACCCCATGTCTTTTAAAGGCTTAATTCTTATCTAAGAAAGGGTTTATAATCTTATTTTAACAAGGTTTGATTTTGACAAATAGAGTATCAAAGACTAATGCTAATCAAAAGCAGCTTCATCAAAGTCTTGAATAAAATCTGATTATATGTAGCCTCCGAGACTCAGAAAAAGAATAAGGATTAGTTATAACTTTTTAAAAAATCCATGTGTTTGAAAGTAGCTATGCTAGTTGTGAAGCTATTTTAGGCAGAATCTGTAGAGTTGTAATGCTTTACTTATTGGATTCTGTGTGGCATCTCTCTCTTGTCATATCTTACCTTTTCTTTATGTTTGTTTATTTGTTTCTATAATTTGAATGGTCCTAAAGCAAAGACTGATGTCTTGACTCCTTCTGACAAAATCACCTTCTATATCTTTAGGAACTTCTTTCTGTTTGTTTGCATCTTTTCTTTTTGCATCATTTCTTGTCTGAGATGACTTCTTGTTCTAATATTGGGATGGAAAACCAGTTAGTTATCATCATTGAAGGACAAGTTGATTTTGAAGAAATAATGGCTCATGGCTATGATCTTCAAAGCACTGTTTCCCATAATGGCTGGGATAAAAGCTCTTGTGCTGCAATGAGACTGTACTACTCTCGGTTTGAGAGGAATTATGATACATTGTGTGTCTATTTATTTACTTATGCATTTATATTCTGTTGTGCAAACGATCTCTGAAGTCATACTCAGCTTTGATTCAGCCTCTTACTCATATCAGAATTTGAGCTTGAAACCTTAGGTTCTGAAACAAAGTTGAAGAAAAGGAAGTAAACTTCTCACTGCTGATATGCACGATGGTATCAGACTCTGAACGTGGTTCAAAAATTTGATGAACCAGAATCAGAAGTGAAAAGAGATTTTTAGGCATACACAATTCAACCCCCTTCTTGTATATTTTTATCACCTTCAACCCTATCATAAGCCTTTGTTACAAGATGTCCCATTTTAGGGAAGCATATTTATTTTCAAATGGTTCCGAACCACTAACACAAGTAGCAACAACATTGAGAATTGCATCATAATTCTCTTTTTCCCATATAACGATGTGTATGATTCCTTATGCATCATCAATTATTATAAGTTGATGGAATAAAAATGTGTGGTTCTCATTTATTTTACCAAGCAAACTCGAAATAACTCAAAAGTCACAGTTGTCGTCACCTTTAACATCTATAATGCGCTCATTGTATTTGTGCATAAAAAGCGACATCTCTTTAATATGGATAATTTTTGGCAACGGTGGTGGGGGAAATGGTTTGCTAATACGAGAGCACCCTTGAAAACAATTTTTCCAGACTCAGAAGTTGGAGAATCTGGAAAATATGAGCCAACATGTTAAAAGTAAGAAGGAGACCATCTCGTAGAATTGTCACTCTCGGTCTATTTGACCTTTTTAGGGGCGCCCTTTGTTTTAACCAGTTCCAAAGGTGGTTTCAAATCCATGGTTATAGGATATTCAATCTTCCTCAATTGTTCTTTGATGTTCAATTTCATTTTTTCATAAGATTTCATGAATCACTATTGGATCACTTCCCACTCAGTAAGGATAAATACGTTTGATTTTATCATTATTCATCACACCATAATCATAAAACTGAAGTTTTTTCTAGTGAGTGTAAATCTCACCCATACGTATCAATGTGTTGGCCTTCATTTTATTTTTAATTAAACAAATACATAGAAGATCGTACATCTTTTTAAGAGTACAACCATACTTTGAACTATATGAACCAATTTTATTTTCTCACTTGGCTTTGTGAAAAATAAAATTCAATCCAACCCAAGATATGTTTCCAACCAATTATGAATAAAGGAATTTGTCTTTGAATTGACGTTCTAACATAGTAATGCTCCGATCAAAAGGTGTTTGTATCTCATTATGTTGGTTTCAGAGCATTTAGTTCATAGCATCTCGATCTCGACAAGAACCACATTTACTGTTTCCCAACATTATGTTGTATTGCCAAAGTGTCTAACCTGATTGGTCCAAGCACAAACAATCTTCTCCTTCACCTGGTTTAAAATAGTACTCTCAATATATTTCAGGAAATCTAGATATCTCGCACACACCCTCCTGAAATGTATTATAGATTCGACATATAACTCTTTACTGGAAGAATTTATTATAGTATTCCAGGAATCCATTATCTTTTCCAACACCACACTAGGTTTGACCATTTTTATATTTTCACCATTGATTTGTTTGATTCCTACCACAGGTTTTAGTCGACTTCTCACATTTTTGGTTATGTGATACTCATAAAGTAATGAATACGATGTAGGAAACACCTTTGCAACCGAACTCATCAATGCGTTGTCGTGATCAGTGAAAATTACATTTGACATGTTTTCTTGATCCTTCAATATAGTTTTGCATATTTCCAATGCCCATGTAAAATTGTCCTCTTTTTCAGATTCAAAAAATGAAAAACCCACTGAAAAAGTCTTATCCGTAGAAGTAACACAAATACTTTTCAGAAGTGGGAGCCTATACTTGTTGGTCTATATGTTGAATCAATTATGAGAACAGTGAAAAATGTGTTGAACAACTTGATGGAATCAAAATGAGTTTAAAATATATCTCGAAGAGTGACTTTATCCTTACAAACTCTGTTCCTAGAAACATAGTGGTCATCATCCAAAAGCTTAAACAATTGTTACATTTCCGATCTTGGACCTCTTACCACCTTGTTGTTTTAGGAACATACATTGTATACTTGCTTGATATTTGAAACATTTTTAGGTCTTTTATGTTTCCAAGTTGTAGGTATATTTTTCTCCGCCACCATGTTTAATGTCATATCTGAAACAAGTTCCTTCTCCCTCGTAATAAGGCGACATACGATGGGATGACAGGATAGCTTGCAGCACAAGACATGATTGTGTATACCAGAAATCATATATTAAATTTCCATGTATCATTCTCCTTACAATATCCACACAATTCAAAAGTACACTCACATTTTCTCGATCTAGTGTCGTCATGTTCAACTTCTTAGTCGGTGGTTGGTATGTTACACTTCTTTCGCATCTAATTATTACAAAATTTTGTCTTCTATCAGAACCATTTTCTGACCTTCCGATTACAACTCCAAACCCCAATTTCCCGACCTCCATGCAAACCCATTGTAACATATGTTCAGGAACAATAAACTTTTGTTTACTTGTAAATTGTTTACGAACATATACCTTAACAACAACTGGTATAACACCTGGTTTAACACCATCTTTCACTTCATCCAATTTAACATCTATCCTTACAATAGATTTGGAAAACATATTCGGGGGCACCATATATAATACTAATCATAACAGAAAAACAAATTAAAAACTCAAAGTATCAGGCAACTCCTGAGATGCATCTCTGGAACACATGAAACTTAGTACGAAGATGCATATCCGGACTCAACATTCTTTTTTCAGCTCAAAAACCAGATTAAAGTAAGAAATGAGGGATGAAATGAGTTCCAGCTTATTTTGCTCCCTTTGATGTGATAAAATATAAGAATGGTGTTTTGATGTTGAAAAGTTGATTGAGAATGGAAGATTTTTTTAAGGGTTTAGAGAGTGAAGTTGAATTTGATCACGAGGAAGAAGAACATGCAAGGTGGAGTTTTATTCAATTTTCCACTTGAAATTTCTGGATACGCATCTCCGAAATCGTCACTGAGTTGTTAAATAAAGTAACTCAGTAAATGAAAACACAATAAATGACTAAAAAAAGGTTTTATGGAGATGCATATCCGGATTCACCCCATAAAATATACGAAAATGCATCTCCAAAAAGGATTTTGCCAAATATGGGGTGGTTGGCTGAAATACGAAGATTGATGTGATTTTAAATATATCCAGAGATGCATTTCCTCACACTAGTAAGGGAATTTTTGGGTTTTCAAAGGTTTGAGATGAGTATTCTCCTATAATTGAAGGATTATGAGGTAAAAAAGTTAAAAATGAATAAAGCTATGTGTTACTTCCTGCGGGTCTTGGATGGGCTTGCCAACTTCTCTTTCTACTAGGATCTAAAGTCTTTCTATTGGGATTTACTTTGGAGTTGTTCACTGCATCTTTAGTATTTCTCCAAAACCTTATGAACTTTCAAAAATGTACCTCTTGCGTCGCCCATATTTTAAAATCTGGATGCACCATGCAATACAACAATCCAAGTTTGCTCGAAAACACACTCAATGCACAAATATACGTGTCTGATTATTGTAATCTGGATACAACATATGAATATCAATATCCAAATGAAATTTAAAATAAAACGAACCACTTTTCCTTCTCCATTTAGTAACATTTAAAATCAAGAGAGAAAATAGTAGAGACACAATTAAGAACCACTTTTTACTTTGCATGAGAACTAGCCAAATCTCTCAACTCATATTCTTTGGGCTGAGTTTGCTAAATTTAGGGGTTAGTATCTATGCTTGGTATGAAGTTTGATGCAAACTATACAAATATCAAAGTCCGAATAGTACATACAGAGATTAAAGTATGAGGCTTAATTAGTCTTGAGACCCCTTTACTTAATTTAAGATTTCACTTTGGTCCTTTATCTAATTTTACTTTTTAATCTCTAAAAAACTATTTTGTTAGTCAACTTCATCATTTTTATTAAATTTTTTCCTAAAAATATTATGTTGTACTTATGTGACAATCCAATAGACAAAACTAAATAGAGTAAGTAAGCAAAACTCATTGAACTAAAAAAATTAATTAAAAAATAAATAGTTTTTTTTCCATATTCATCTTCTTCCCCAATATCTTCATTTCCACCTTCTTCATAATCCAACAAACATTTAATATTAATAAACCATCTATCAAGTATCCTATTCATAGCCCAATAAGCATTTGAATCAACATCGTATTGATCCTAAAGTTATTGGTGGGTTTCAGATTCTTTAGAGACAGGTGTTGTCAGACACATTTTCATTATTCTTAATGCTGTGATTCTTGTATTGCTTATGTAGGGACTGTAACTTTACTTTCTTCACTTATGCGTCACCACCATAGATCCAAAAAGTGTATCCCACGTCGCCTTCGTCGTTGAGTCGACAATATTCTCAAACACCTTCGTATCCATACACTGATGGATATAGAACAATGCCTTATAATCCTTCTTCCTCGTTTCATGTTGCACATTTCTTTGCGTTTCTGTTGCATTTTCTGCAACCGGCATGTAACCATCATTTACGAGATCAAAACATCTTGAGCGTCAAACAACACACGCATCTGAATCGACCATTGATTCCAATTCTTTCCGACAAATACTGGAAGCTTTGTATTTAAGCTACCGTTTCCGTCGTTCATCTTCGTTCTTGTGCAAATTGCTCAATTCTCACAAACACTCGTGTTTCCCAAACCCTGAGAATCAAGATTGTGATTCTGTTTGATTTCGATATTCAATTTAGTGTGAATTTGAGGAGCGAAATCAATCACACACCTCACGTACACTCTGCTTCCCTGTGAATCGAACCGTAGCTCTAGATACAAATTGTTGGAGTTAATAAACCTATATTGATGCACAAGAGGAAGATGAAGATGAAAGAATTGCAGAGAGAGAGAGAGAGAGAGAGAGAGAGAGAGAGAGAGAGAGAGAGAGAGATAACATAATTTCTTCAACAAACTCAAATCTCATATTCTACTATTACAGACTGTAACTAACTTTGAATTTATATACACTAACCCAAATGAAACTTAAATTAAATACAAACTCAAATAAAACTGAAAGTAAACAACTTGAATTTGAACATATTTAATATATATATATATATATATAATTATATATATATAATATATATATATATATATATATTATAATATATTATATATATATATATATATATATATATATATATATATATATATATATATATATATATATATATTATATATTTTCAAGATATCATACACCTAAACTTTTTTCCAAACAAAACCTCCCAAAGTTGGCTTTTGCCATCATCATTAATTTAGGTCAGACGTTAACCGTGTCTTCAAAACCATTAAAGTTTTCTAGTCTTATTATAAAGATACTTCAAGACATATTAGTATTTTAATTATCCCATAAGATAAGTATCTAATGCGAGGTTTTAAATTTTGTCGTGGATTAATGAGTTTTTGTATTTCACATATAAAAATATCATTTATAAATTTAAAGTAATATATACTTTACTATTTTCAATCACTACTACAAAACCATATGGAATAAAGAATTAAACAATTATAATGCTTGAAAATTCCTCTCACTTGTATACATTTTTCTTGTAACATACTAAATTAAAAAATGGTTAGCAACTTTAACTTTCAAAGATATATATATATATATATATATATATATATATATATATATAATATATATATATATATTATATATATATATATATATATATATATATATATATTATCTTCTACGTACAATTATATATATGTATTGGATATTTTTTATGTGTAATTACAGAGATTAATCTCTCAAATCTAATAAAATTATAATGAACGTGAGAGTTTTTCTTAAAAAAAATTTAAATTTAAATTTAAATGTATATTAACATAAAAATGATTCTCATTCACAATTTTCTTTTGAAAAGGCAAATAAAAATTAATAACGCTACAATTTAATTATTGAACTCAGTAAAATATATTCTAATCGAAACTTGTGTAGTAATTTTCTAAGGTTGACTTTTATTAGCAGTCGAAACATAAGTTTGAGTTTCTATCATCATGCAAACAAAACATACTACATGCAAATCTTATTCTCCACAAAACATCAACATCATGAGTGTTAATGTGTTATAGTAATACATATGAACATCCATTAGGGATTTAAATTCTCTCTAAATAATATTTATTTAATATTTTATAAGCTACCTCCACAAGCACCCAATTTCTAGTGGAATTAGACTTGGAGAAAAAGTACAAAGAATCTCACATCAAAGTAGGAAAATACATCACAAGTAAAAAATAAAAATGAAATTATCAAAAAGTTCTATAACAATATGAGATAAATCCTCCACAAAGAGAAATTGAGTCAACATGCTTTTATTATATTATATATTATATAATGTAGACAAGCAACCACCACTAGACCACAAATTGTTTTAGTAATTTAACAATTCTTTTTGGTTTGGATTTTTCAATTTCCAAAAAGTCTTATACATTTTTATAATAATTACATAAAAGGTTGGCGTGCAAGAGCTACATTCGAAATGTGTTTTTAGTTGAAAAGTAGAAGACTCGTGCTTTCTACTCAGAGGTGTAAAGAAGGTTTTGTAATTTAAATTTGTTTTCTTAAAGGAAGATTAAAAAGCATGTAAATGTAGGACAAGGTTGTCGCTATTAGTATGTTTATTGGGCACCATTCTTTAGTTTAATTTGGTTTTAGCCACTCATGTCAAAGGATTTTGTCTATATTCACCTAATTTGGAATTTTGTTTTTATAACTTGGATGATTTAATCTAAAATATGTGTCTAATAATCTTAGTACTTGGCTAAATACTATTGGATGCTAGTGAGAAATACATGAAATTCTAAACCCATGAATTGAAGGCATGCATCATAAAAGATGTTGATAGTAAATAGAAAATTTCAAACTATTCATCTTTCTCAATGTACATTTTTTTAGGGTAGGGAAGCTCTCTCAAAAGTGTAAAAATATATAGGTAAAATAGTCTTTTTGGTCCCGTATGTTTAGCGTTGGGTTTATTTTGGTCTCTTAATTTTTAAAAGGTTCATTTTTGTCCCTCAACTGTATTAAATGTGTCACGTCTATCCTTTGCAGACAAAACACAATAACGCTGTTAAACGTGAAAGTGTTAACATCCACGTCAGTTCCATGTAGGATTTCTTCTTCATGTGAATTAGAGTTTCGTGCATAACTCCCATTTGCCCCAATCTCCTTCACTCGCGGACGCCGTGAATATGGGCCATCTTCTTCACCCGCGGACGCCATCTTCTTCAACTGAATTACAATTTCCTTTATCTTCTTTCTGTAATCTATGAATAATGGCTCATAAAAGTTCTGCTCCGTCGCAAAAAGGTTCTGGGTACGGTGGATAAGTGAGATATAGTTTCGAATCTGGATTTAATTCTTCTTCTTCGAAAAATCAATGGAGACCTAACTGTTGGTGTGGTGATTTTGCTGTACTCAGAAGGGCAAAAATATTTAAAAATTTGTGAAGCAATTTTGGGGATGTCCACATTATAAGGTATGATCTATCTTGTTAAGTTTGCAATTTCGATTTTACACAGCGGGTAATGTTGAATGTGAAGGTGAGAAAAACAAGAAAGGGGGGGTTTGAATTGTTTGAAAAATAAGCACTTTTGCAAAATGAAATCACACAATGATTTTATACTGGTTCGCTTATAACACAAAGCTACTCCAGTCCACCCGGCCAAGGTGATTTCGCCTTCAACAAGGACTTAATCCACTAATCTTGAAAGATTACAAACAACCCCTAAGAGAAAAGAAAATCTCTTAGTCCTCTCAAGTCTACAGACTACAACAAGTCACTTGAGGAAATCAAATAAAAATAGATACAAGATGTGTAATCTAGAGTGCTTCTAAGAAAGCAAATATTACAAACTTAAGAACAAATTTTTCACTTGATAAGCAACAGCTTAGTGAAAATCTTTGAAGAACAAAGAAGTTTTTCTTGAGCGTGATATAATTTCAGTATAGTTTTGGCTAGTGATTTCTTGGTGTATGCTGAATGAGATTTCTTCTCTATTTATAGGAGTTGAAGTAGAGTTGAAGTAGCGTTGAATCTGTTGGATATTGAGATGTAATTACGCCATTCCATTAATAGCTTCTGCAGTAGACTTTTTTCACTTAGAAGTGACTACTTACCACAATTAGTATCTTTTCTCTTGGAAGTGGAGATTAACGTCTCTTTCTAATTGAGGAAATCCATTTGCAGAACTTTAACTTGGCTTAAACGTTACTTCATCATGATTAACAATTCTGATTAGAGTCTTTGTGTATCTGGAGAAATTGGCTTCTGATGTTATCTCTTGAAAGTTCAGATGACGCTTGATAACTTCAGACTTTGCAGAAGGCATTTGTTCAGAGTCAGAGCTTCTAGACTTTACTTCATGTTCAGATGCTTCTGATATTTTGTAGTTTTGTCCAGAGTCAGAGCTTCTTGAAACGAGATTTCACTTTAGATGCTTCTGATACTTGAGATTTTGCATCTGATCTTGTTTTGCATCTGATGACATCATCAGATTTATTTCTTCTTTCTTTAGAACCCTGCACACTTAGAAACTTTTCGTTAGGGTGCCACATTTGGTTTCATCCTTTGTTATCATCAAAATCATGGATTCTATTGTAGAACTATTTTTGTTCTTACAATCTCCCCCTTTTTGATGATGACAAAACAAATAAAATTATCAGATGAAACATGAAAAATATTAGATCAGATAGACAAAAGCTCCCCCTGAGTTAGCGCTAGGGAGTTCAGAAGTTCTTACCAGAGCTTTTCCAAGTAATTAGGTTTCTGAAAACTTTCTGCAAATGCTTAACTTTAAAGTTAGAGTTATTTAATCAGAGCTATTATTTAATCAGAGCTATTTCTATAATTGTTGCAGAATGCTTAAGGTTTTAGACATAATTTTCATCAGAGCTATTTAATAATTTCTCCCCCTTTTTGGCATAATCAAAAAGGCATAAAAATAAAAAGAATAATAGAGAGAAAAACACTTCATTAAACAGCACAAAGGCAACAGCAGTCAAAAACAACAGATTCAAGAGAATATCAGAGCTAAAAAAGAAAAGACAGAAGCAAAAAATACTAGGCAAACAAAAGAAATCCTAAGTGCCTAAGGGTTTGGAGGAGGAGGAAGTCTCTGTAGTAGCATGGCAAACATATTCTGGAGGTTTTCATTCAGAGCGTCTTGTTTGTCCATCCTTGCCCGGAGCTCACTCTGATCTTGCTTGATCTCTTTCTGATCTTGCTTGATCTCCTTCAGAGTGTTAAGAATCAGAGGGATCGCAGAGGAAGACTCCCCCTGAATCAGAGCCTGCTGAGTTTCAGCTTCAGCAGCAGCTTGGGCTTCTGCATCTGCCTTAGCCTTGGCTTCTGCTTCCTGAATTCTCAGAAGTTCTGCTTCCTTTGCCAGGCGTTCTTCTTCCAACCTCTTAGCTTCTTCTGCAGCTTCCTTAGCCAACCTTTCTTCTTCCAATCTCTTGGCCTCAGCTTCTCTAGCCAGTCTCTCCTCCTCTAACCTTCTGGCCTCAGCTTCTCTAGCCAGTCTTTCCTGGAGTCTTTCCTCAGAGTCTCTGATGTAGCCATTTCTGACTTGTTCAGAGATACTCTTCAGCCTATAAGACTCAGAGGTCATCCAACTAATAACTCTGTTCCAGTGTGTCCTAACAGATTTAGGATCATCACTGACTTCAGAATTTTTAGCCAGAGACTTGATCTTCTGGACTGAGGATTCTGCAACCTGCATAATGGCCTCCTCAAGGGTAGGTGTGATAATTTTAGGTTCAGGTTCAGGTGAATGAGGTGGAGAGTTTTGAGGGCTGAGATTTAGAGGTTGAGGTTCAGTTTCTGGTTCTGGCTGGGGTTCAGATTCTGCTTCTGGTTGAAGTTCAGAATCTGGGTCTGGTTGAAGACTGGGGGATGAAGCAGCTTCCATTTGTTGGGAGAAGTCAAAAACTGATTGTTCTTGAGGATTCATGATGAAGATTGATGAAGAAGATGAAGAACTGAGAAGGTTGCAGAGAAAACTTCGAGAGAGGGTTTAGGGTTTAAGAGTGAGTGAGAGTGATAAGTGTGTGAAATGTGAGAAAAGTGTTTATATACTAAGGGTAAAAACACATGCAAAACGACACACATACCAGCGTTAGCACAAAAACCAAAATAGCACGTTTGGGGGAAGAATGATTACAGCTCATTAATGAATGTCTAATCCCAACAGTAAGCACACTGCTCAAGGAGATTTCAAGCGTTCTGACCTTTGATTTCTTTTGACAGCTGTCTAGAAGTTCTAGGGTTAGACGCATGTTCCCCACGTGTTGATGTTTCTGATCTTCAGGAATACCAAAGGATTTCTGAAGATTTCTAACTCAGATATCTTCTTAACTTGGTAGAAGTATCAGAGTCAGAGGCAGAGGTGTATTTGTTTTTATCAGAGTCTCATTTTACATGTTCAGAGCCAAATTTTACTCAGGACAATTTTTAATGTTCAGATTTTCTAAGATGAAACGAAATCTATCTTCAGCTAGAGGCTTAGTAAAGATATCTGCCCATTGATGTTCTGTATCAATGAACTTCAGCGTTACTATCCCTTTCTGAACATAGTCTCTAATAAAATGATGTTTTATTTCTATGTGTTTGGCTCTGGAATGTAGAATGGGATTCTTACTTAAACAAATAGCAGCAGTATTATCACAAAGGATAGGAATGTTACTCTCAAAGATTTGTAGATCTTCTAGCTGATGTTTCATCCAGAGCATCTGAGTTGTGCACAGTGATGCTGAGATATATTCTGCTTCTGCAGTTGATAGAGCGATAGTTGACTGTCTTTTGCTAGCCCAGGAGATTAGATTGTTTCCCAGAAGCTGGCAATTTCCAGATGTACTTTTTCGTTCTATTCTATCTCCTGCATAATCTGCATCACAATAACCAGAAAGCCTATACTCTGATGTTTTCTTATACATCAGGCCCAGGTTAGGAGTTCCTTTCAGATACTTAAGAATTCTCTTAACAGCTGTTAAATGAGATTCTCTAGGATCTGATTGGAATCTGGCACAAAGACAGACGCTAAAGAGAATATCAGGACGAGTAGCAGTCAGATAGAGAAGAGAGCCTATCATACCTCGATAGAGCTTCTGACAAACCTTGTTGCTTACCTCTTCCTTCTCCAGAATGCAAGTTGGATGCATGGGAGTCTTTGCAGAATTGCATTCAGTCATGTCAAACTTCTTCAGAACGTCTTTAATGTACTTGCTTTGATGAATGTACGTGACTTCTGGAGTTTGATTGATTTGAATTCCCAGAAAGAACTTTAGTTCTTGCATTAGACTCATTTCAAATTCTGCCTGCATTAACTTAGAAAATTCTTGGCAAACAGAGATATTAGCAGAACCAAAAATAATGTCATCAACATAAATCTGGCATATCACGAGATCATTTTTATGGTTTTTACAGAAGAGTGTAGAATCAACTTTCCCTCTGATAAAATTTTGTTCCAGAAGAAAATTACTTAAGCGTTCATACCAAGCTCTGGGAGCTTGTTTAAGTCCATATAAGGATTTCTTAAGTTTGAAAACATGTTCTGGAAAATTTGAGTTTTCAAAACCAGGAGGTTGATTTACATACACTTCTTCTGAAATATAACCATTTAGAAATGCACTCTTGACATCCATTTGGTATAATTTTATAGAGTGATTAATAGCAAATGATACAAGAAGACGAATAGACTCTAACCTTGCGACTGGAGCAAAAGTTTCATTATAATCAATACCTTCTTGTTGACTATAACCTTGAGCTACCAGTCGTGCTTTGTTTCTGACAACTTCTCCTTTCTCGTTCAGTTTGTTTCTGAAAACCCATCTGGTTCCAATGACATGAGTGCCTCTGGGTTTAGGAACGAGATCCCAGACATCATTCTTGGAGAATTGATCTAACTCTTCTTGCATAGCTGCCACCCAATCGTTATCTTGAAGAGCTTCATCACAGGACGTAGGCTCAATCAGAGACACTAGTCCCAGAGGAATATCTTCAGAAGTTCTGAAGGTAGATCTGGTTCTAACAGGTTCATCTTTGTTTCCCAGAATCAAATCTTCAGATACGTTGCTACGACTCTTGACTTTCCTTGGAATTTCTGGAGATTTAATTTCTTCAGAGTCTGGAGTGACAGGTGCTTCTGGAGTTTTCTCAGATTCTACCAGAGTGATCTCTAAATCTGCAAACTTTTCAACTAGCTTTGACTTTTCAGGGTCAAGCTTATCATCAAATCTAACATGAATTGATTCCTCCACAATTTTGGTTTCTGTGTTGTATACTCTGTAGCCCTTAGAGCGTTCTGAGTATCCTAACATAATACCTTTCTGTGCTTTGGAATCAAACTTGTTCAGATGTTCTTTAGTATTTAATATAAAGCAAATGCATCCAAAAGGATGAAAATATGAAATGTTGGGTTTTCTTCCCTTACACAGTTCATAGGGAGTCTTATCCAGAATAGGTCTAATAGAGATTCTATTCTGAATGTAACACGTTGTATTTACAGCTTCTGCCCAAAAGTGCTTTGCTACATTTGTTTCATTGATCATGGTTCTGGCCATTTCTTGGAGTGTCCTATTCTTCCTCTCTACAACTCCATTTTGTTGTGGAGTTCTAGGGCAGGAGAAATCATGGGATATTCCATTAGAATCAAATAATTCTTCAAAATCTTTATTTTCAAATTCTCCACCATGATCACTTCTGACTCTAATAATTTTAGAGTCAAATTCTTTTTGCACTTTAGAACAGAAACTGGTGAATACAGAGTGAGACTCACTCTTGTGCCTTAGGAATTTTACCCATGTCCAGCGGCTGTAATCATCAACGATTACAAGTCCATACTTCTTTCCATTGACTGATGCTGTTTTCACAGGACCAAATAAGTCAATGTGAAGAAGCTCCAGAGGCTTGGAGGTAGAAACAACATTTTTCTTTTTAAAAGATGTTTTTGAAAACTTTCCTTTCTGACAAGCTTCACACAGAGCATCTGAAGAAAACTTCAGTTTAGGTAAGCCTCTGACTAACTCAAGTTTAGTTAGCTGAGAAAGTTTCCTCATGCTAATGTGGCCTAAGCGTCTATGCCATACCCATTGCTCTTCGTGAACTGACATTAAACATTTAACATTTTGATCTTTTAAATCAGAAAGATTTATTTTATAAATGTTGTTTTTCCTCTTGCCTGTGAAAAGGACAGAGCCATCGTTCTGATTAATGGCTTTACACGTTTTTTGATTAAAGATTACATCATAACCGTTATCACTTAATTGACTTATGGATAACAAGTTATGCATTAATCCTTCTACATAAAGAACATCAGATATAGAGGGAAGAGTACCATTACCAATAGTTCCGGAGCCTCTGATCCTTCCTTTCTGATCTCCTCCGAAGC
Source organism: Lathyrus oleraceus (assembly GCF_024323335.1). NCBI lineage: Eukaryota > Viridiplantae > Streptophyta > Magnoliopsida > Fabales > Fabaceae > Lathyrus > Lathyrus oleraceus. The sequence goes on from NC_066584.1 coordinate 394,866,246, forward strand.
CTACAAAGCCAGCGTCTTTAAGTTCCAGGCTTTGGAACATAGACTTTCTTCCCGTCATATGTCGCGAGCATCCAGAGTCCAGGTACCATGACTGGTGTCTGAACTTTGCTGCATAGGATGTCTGCAACATAGATAATCTTATCTCTCGGTACCCAGAATCTCTTGGGTCCTTTCAGGTTAGTTTTCCCAGAGTTTCTTACAACTTTGGGTCTTCTAGCATTTTTAAATTTGTGTTCTTGTGTGTGTGTATAGTGGTATGAAAAAGGTGATTTAATTTGGTTACAGGTAGAAGTTTTATCAGAATCAGAATCATACCCAATACCCCTTTTATTATTCTGACCTACTCCATAAATCATGGATGCCATAATACTCCTATTTATCCCATTCTTCAGAAATTGTTGAAAGGCTTCTTCATATTTATAAATAATTTCATTTGAAGTTTGTGGTGCTTGAGACAACACTTCTTCTAATTTTAAGCTTTTTGTTTTAGCTCCATCTCTTTCTAACGTTAAAGATTTGATTGTATCTTCATGTGCTAGAATTGTTGTCTCAAGTTCACTACATTCTTCAGATTTTGCTTTAAGAAGGCCTTTAATACTTTTAACTTTTTGTTTTAATTTCTGAAGAGAGGTAAGAGTTTCTGATAAACATGATTCTAAGTCAGATCTAGAAAGTTCAGAAAATACCTCTTCAGATTCTTCATCTGAGCTGCTGGATGTGGTAGCCATAAATGCTACGTTGGCTTGTTCATCAGAGTCAGAGTCTGATGATCCTGATTCACTATCGTCCCAGGTGGCCATTAATCCCTTCTTTGTTCTGAAGGCATTTTTCTTGAAGCTTTCTTTCTTAGAGTCATCTTTCTTCAGCTTGGGGCATTCATTTCTGTAATGACCTGTTTCTTTACATTCAAAACAGGTAATATCTTTATTAGGTTTACCTTTTGAAGTTGACTCTGATCTATCCCTTCTGGGTCTTGATCTTCTGAAGTTGTTGTTGTTCCTTCTTTTCCAGAGTTGCTTAACTCTTCTGGTTAGTAAGGACAGTTCTTCTTCATCATCAGAGTCTTCAGGTTCAGAGTCATCAGTGTCTGCAGTTTCTGCTTGAAGAGCCTTGGTTCTGTCTGACTTCCGTCTTTCAGGTCTGGACTTCAGCGCCACTGACTTGTTCCTTTTCTGAGGCTCATCCTCCTCTAGTTCTATCTCATGACTTCTGAGAGAGCTAACAAGTTCTTCAAGGCTGATGTTGTTCAGATCCTTTGATAGCTTCAGAGCAGTAACCATTGGTCTCCACTTCTTTGGCAGACTTCTGACAATCTTCTTAACATGATCTGCAGTCGTATATCCCTTGTCTAGCACTTTAAGACCTGCAATAAGAGTTTGGAATCTGGAAAACATAGCTTCTATAGCTTCGTCATCTTCCATCTTGAAGGCTTCATACTTCTGGATCAACGCCAGAGCCTTCGTCTCCTTGACTTGGGAGTTTCCTTCATGGGTCATCTTCAGAGAGTCAAGTATATCTTTAGCCGTCTCTCTGTTGGTGATCTTTTCGTATTCATTGTATGATATAGCATTTAGAAGTATTGTTCTGGCCTTGTGATGATTTTTGAACTCACGTTTCTGATCTTCTGACATTTTGCTTCTGGGAACTTCAGCTCCATTTAAGGTTGGAGGTTTGTATCCATCTGTGACAATGTCCCAGAGGTCAGCATCATAACCCAGAAAGAAGCTTTCGATTCTATCTTTCCAGTAATCAAACTTTTCTCCATCAAAAACAGGAGGCTTGGCATTGTAAGAATCTTTCTCATTTGAGTGGGCCATTTGTTTTTCTCGCACTGGATCTCTCTACACGGTTAAGTGTTTGATTTGAAAAATCAATAACAGAGCCGAAGCTCTGATACCAATTGAAGGTGAGAAAAACAAGAAAGGGGGGGTTTGAATTGTTTGAAAAATAAGCACTTTTGCAAAATGAAATCACACAATGATTTTATACTGGTTCGCTTATAACACAAAGCTACTCCAGTCCACCCGGCCAAGGTGATTTCGCCTTCAACAAGGACTTAATCCACTAATCTTGAAAGATTACAAACAACCCCTAAGAGAAAAGAAAATCTCTTAGTCCTCTCAAGTCTACAGACTACAACAAGTCACTTGAGGAAATCAAATAAAAATAGATACAAGATGTGTAATCTAGAGTGCTTCTAAGAAAGCAAATATTACAAACTTAAGAACAAATTTTTCACTTGATAAGCAACAACTTAGTGAAAATCTTTGAAGAACAAAGAAGTTTTTCTTGAGCGTGATATAATTTCAGTATAGTTTTGGCTAGTGATTTCTTGGTGTATGCTGAATGAGATTTCTTCTCTATTTATAGGAGTTGAAGTAGAGTTGAAGTAGCGTTGAATCTGTTGGATATTGAGATGTAATTACGCCATTCCATTAATAGCTTCTGCAGTAGACTTTTTTCACTTAGAAGTGACTACTTACCACAATTAGTATCTTTTCTCTTGGAAGTGGAGATTAACGTCTCTTTCTAATTGAGGAAATCCATTTGCAGAACTTTAACTTGGCTTAAACGTTACTTCATCATGATTAACAATTCTGATTAGAGTCTTTGTGTATCTGGAGAAATTGGCTTCTGATGTTATCTCTTGAAAGTTCAGATGACGCTTGATAACTTCAGACTTTGCAGAAGGCATTTGTTCAGAGTCAGAGCTTCTAGACTTTACTTCATGTTCAGATGCTTCTGATATTTTGTAGTTTTGTCCAGAGTCAGAGCTTCTTGAAACGAGATTTCACTTTAGATGCTTCTGATACTTGAGATTTTGCATCTGATCTTGTTTTGCATCTGATGACATCATCAGATTTATTTCTTCTTTCTTTAGAACCCTGCACACTTAGAAACTTTTCGTTAGGGTGCCACATTTGGTTTCATCCTTTGTTATCATCAAAATCATGGATTCTATTGTAGAACTATTTTTGTTCTTACAGAATGTAACCTGTGTCGGGGAATACAGGTAATGGATGTGATTATTTTGATTGGTTTTGAGCTGAAGTGAAAGATGACATGGACATGTTCATCAAGAATAAAAAAAAGAGGTTGGAAATCTTAGGAAAAGAGAGTGAAGATCAACATCAGAAATTGCTTAAATCTGAAGGATTAATTGATGAACTTGAGGGGGATCTCAATAACATAATAAAGTGGAAGACATTTTGGAGAAATTCATTTTTTGCTGCTTTAAGTGTATTAATCTACAATTTGTTAATGTAATTGTACATTGAAATAGAATAGAATTGTTCTATGGGATGAATGAATTGTATTTCTACAATATTGTTTTATGAGATCAATGAAATGGAGTTGTATAATGTTCTTTATCACCTGATATAGTTATTGGTTTAATTTTTCTACTGACCTAGTATAACATAACTGGTATAATTTGTAACTTAACTAGTATAATTTGTAACCTAACTAGACAAATTGATATAATTTAGTTGTTATAATTTGTATATTTGGCCACAATAGTAAGGTTTGTAAAATATGTCTTTCATTGCACCATAACAGAATTCCCATATAAGGGTTACAAAACATAGTACCAAAACATAAGTGACATTACATACCTAAGACAACCCATTGTGCCAAAACATAATATCAAAATATGTGACATTACAGACCTAAGACAATACATTATACCAAAACATAATACCAAAATACGTGACATTACAGACCGAAATATAACCTAAAACATCATAACAAAAGTGAGCCTAAAATATCCATTTTCTTCTTCTTTCTTTCTTGAGATGAAATGAGCCTAGTTATAGGGCCTGTCATATTCCTTGATGTAGATAACCTAGTTGTAGGGCCTAGTGATCCCACACTTCTTGTTGGCATCATAATCCTTAACTTCTTGATTGGAGTCCTGAAACCACTTGCTTTAACCTTTACGTGAGCTTGAGTCTAAGCCTCAGATTATTGTGTTTGAGCCTGAGACTGAGTTGGTTGTGTCTGAGCCTGAGATTGATGTGTCTGAGACTGAGCTGGTTATTTTTGAGATTGAGCTTAAGTTCCATGAGTCTGAGACTGAGCTGGTTGTGTCTGAGATTGAGCTTGAGTTCCCTGAGCTTGAGACTGAGTTAGTTGTGTCTGAGATTGAGCTTGAGTTCCCTGAGCTTGAGACTGAGTTGGTTACATATGAGATTGAGACCGAGTTGATGGATACTTATAAGTAAGCTTGTTATGACCAATTTCTTTTCACTTACTGCATTTAATATGTTGTCCAATCCTCCACATAGGCCCTTCAAAAAACAGCCATCAAGACCAATTATAGGTCTACATAGTTTGAAACTCTCTTTGCAAGCTGCATAACAAATGTACATATTTTAGAAGTGAGACCTATTGTCCCTTACATTGTCTGGAACATGTTGAACATTAATCTTTATAGTTGAACCAGGATTTGTTTTAAGGATCTCATGTGCATATTCATAAACTCTTGTATATTATTCTAGAAAGAAGTCATCAACCAATCCTCTTGCTGCACACCTAGCCCTAACATCCTTATTCTTGTTTACACCAACATTCCATTTCCTTTGGGATTTTTCCTTGATGTCCCTGATTTTTAGATTTGGATTATATTTCAAAGAGTTTTAAATTCTTTTACTTAACCACATTGTAGTTATGAGCTTCACATTATATGATCTACTATAGTTATGCTTATCCACCAATTTCCTCAATTGCCAAGAATCTTCATATGGTAACTTCCCACAATATGCATTCCAATCACACCCTTCTTTACATATCACTCTTACCCTTTGTTTATCATTTTTAGAGAACCTCAAATCCCTTCCTGAATGGAATTCATATGAAGTAATTGCCTCCTTAAAATCATTTTGTGGCAAAATAGGTTCCTAATTTCCATTTGTAGTCTGACATGTTTTTGGGAATTTAAAAACAAGATACTTCTTCCTATGATAGTTACTTTCACCGTCAGTTTCACACCCACTCTCCAATTCATCAGCAGAACCTTCACATTCCTCACAAGCACCTTCACATTCCTCACTATGTTTTTTCGCCTTTACCTTCTACCTCCTTGTCATAACCTAATAGATGTGTAATATCCTCTTCCACTAAACCATCATTATCTTCATCTGAGTCTTGAAAGGAAACATCTAAGACACTGTCATACTCGAAACTCACATCATCACTATCACTCATATCCTCAGCCCCATTAACATCAACATTATTATCTCCTACCTCACCCTCACTTATATCCACAACCCCGTTAACATCAACATTATTATCTCCTGCCTCACCCTCACTCATATCCTTAACCTCATTACATCAACATTAATATCTCCTACCTCACCCTTACTCATATGCTCATCCCCATTAACAACATTTGTGCCTCCAACCTCAGCCTTATTCAAGTCACGTACACCATCTACTTTACCATTGAGAACATCTTTAACCAGTTTTCCAATGATATCTTCAGTTTCATCAACATTAACTACAACCTTATCTATGTTGTCAGTTTCAACCTCTATAGGTCCATAATAATAACTAGGTTGAGAAACTGAATGTTGCACAAACAAATTAACACTCTTATGTACCTTACACAAATCAACTATATCATGGGCACCTTTATCATCACTCAAAGTAAACAAACCAACTGTTTGGTCCTTGTATATTACTGTTCCAGATTCCTCATATCCCAGTTCTTTAACAATCCATAACACCTCAAAATAACCCCACTTATCAACATCACACTTCACCTCAACAACTGAACCCCCATAACTTGACTACGTGCACATATTCATCCATAATATACCTAAAAATTAAAACAATTTGAATCAGGAACACAAAACCCTAAAATGCAAACCCAGATGAACCCTAAAATATAACTGGGCAAAGATTAAAAAGAAGAAAACAAACATTACAAGTATTCTCTTTAGAAATCCCTCTTTTTCGTGCTTTCTTCGTTCTTCGTTATGGGTTTGAGAAGATGAGAAATCTGGGTTCGAGAAAACTTCAGAGAATTTTGAGAAAGATGAGAAATCTGGGTTTGAGAGACAAGTGAGGATGAACGTGAACGAAAAAGGCTATTTTTCTTTTTATGTATTACATTTTCAGGTCATCATAAGCAAATACACGTGTGTGCCACATTTGCATCTCAATTGACTTTGACTAGTTTTTTGGACAGTAAGGATAAACGTGAACCACTTTGAATAACCGAGGGATCAAAATGGTACTTTTTAAAATTAAGGGACCAAAATGAACCCTACACAAAATATAAGGGACACAAAAGGGTATTAAGCCAAATATATATAATCTCATACAGAATGCAAGAATGGTTTAAGAAAAAATAGTCGATAATTTATAATTTAGAAAGGATATTGATAGTGAAATTATGTTCCTCAAGAGATAGATGTCAAACACGGCGTTTTAAATAGCTAGTTCGACAAGTTAAATCAGAATCACTATAAATAATACAGATTAAGTTGTACAAGATGATAGAGAAAAAAAACAATAAAGAACACAACAAATGGTAACCTAGTTTAATGCAAACAACACCTACGTCTAGAGAGTTGACTTACAACCTAAGAAAGGAAATTCACTATGAGTATCTTATTTCAATTAGTCTTACAAACAACAACAAACCCTATATTGTTCAATGAATTTTCCTAACACTATCCAATGACTTTTTATTTAGGACTCCCCCTAAATATGAGAAGCCCTCTCATTTTCTCTCAATCACTAAATCTCAGTGATTGGTAATTCACCCAATTATCAATGTGCGATATCACAACTCAACTATACAAACCTTCTAAGTCGAGTTACTAAAATATAAAGGTGTACATAAAGATGTTGAATATACAACTCAACCAGACAAACCTTCTACGCCAAATTACTGAAACAATGAGGTGTACATAAAAAACAAGGACTCTTGTAAACCATATCACTCTAAAATCTTCAATGTGAATGCTTGATTTCTAAGGTAGGTTTGAGCTCCTTAAATAGCATATAAATTTGGGCCATTCTCCTTGGATATTATCTTTAATTTTTTCCAGAATTAATGCAGAATCTGTTGGATATTATTTATTCCATAAATCTCACCAACAAGATATGATTTGTTTCAATTTAAATCCAGATTTAAATATTCATTTAAATTTGAATCAATCTTCATCCAGTTGTCAAACAAATCATCTAATCATTTTTCTAAACCAATTATCAATAAAATTTGATTTATTCTTTGACCAGAAATCTTCCAAAATGCAACAACAATGACCTGTTGCACAAGACAAGAATATTGTACCAACATGTTGTGACATCGTGTCCAGCATGTGCCCTTCTGCACCTCCATACATCTAAATCTAGCTAGATTAATCTTGAACACTTTGAAAACATCTCCATGTTGTTGTTTTGGAAAATGCACCCAATCCAAAAGGAACAACAATCTCCTCCTTTGGCAAATTGTGGCAAGAAAACTCTTCAAGATATAACACTTATTCAGACCAAAACAAGTGACAAACTTCCGAGCATACAATCATAAGCATCAACTTTCATCATAGTTGAGCATAACAATAGAAAAGTTATAGAATTCATCACAAATGCCACACAAAACAATGCTCTATAATGAATCAGACAGACGTGCAATCATTCACAACTTAGTCATGCATGGCACTTAATAATCTCATAGTTAGTAGCATGCAATCCTACTAACTAACAGTTATAATAATGAAATCATTCACACACTTAGCCATGCATAAGACAAACGTTTAGTAACTAATAACAAGATATGAAACATTCTTGAAATTCTGGCATAGTCAGAATTCAGATGTTCTACTTCAAGTCATGACATCTGATCCAACATTGTCACTAATACAGCAAGGCAGTTATACAATTTAAACCCTGTACTAATATACACATGTACACAGATGTCACGACATCTGCTTCTATGTCACTCTAGAATGGAGGAACACCTAGTTCTGTGCATCTGGTAGAAAAACTCAATAGAGATCAACCATAGCTCTAACTTCTGTTATTTTCCTACACAGTTATCAGCAAGATGTCTCAATAGTGATTTGAACATCATTTGTTACATTATTCCAGTTGGCTGGCCTTGTACTTGTATTTCCTAAAATAAAGGTTGAACAAGTTAATCTAATTTCCACTTATTAGGGTGCTAACAAATAGGTATTTGTTAGGTTCATTACATGTAGTTCAGTTGTTAGTTTCCTGGATTTTAGCCTGAGAAAATGACTGAAACAGAAAAACTAATCATCCTACAATTCAGCACATGCTGTCAAGAATGAATGTTACAACATTCAGTTTGACAATCAGAACATAAACCTCATGCTAATTCAGTTATGTCCCTGAAAACCGACTGTGCTAAATTTGTTGTACTGCAAAAGACTAACCAGTCTCTACTTCAGTATCAGCATACATGACTGACTGTCAAGACATCCAGTTTGACAGTCTCACAATGATCCTTTGCCCAGGTTTGTTATCCTCTTGATAACCAGACTGAAATAAATACTGAACTGAAGCAGAAAAACAACCTGCCTATTATTCAGTATATGTTGTTAATGATGAATGTCAAAACATTCTGATTGACATTCAAACAGAAGGCTATGTATCAGGTCTGTTATTATCTTGATAAGCAGACTGAAATACAAGCTGAGTTATGGCAAACAGGATTATAACATGCAGAAGGTAAACAAACACAGGAAATTGTTAACCCAATTCGGTGCAACATCACCTACTCTGGGGGCATACCAAGCCAGGAAGAAGATCCACTATCAACAGTATTAATTCAGAGTTAAACTCCCCCGTTTACAACTCTTCACTTAATCCCTACCCAATGCAATCTATACCTAGGAACTCCTAGATAGAAACCTCTAGTTTCCATTCCAATCACTACAAATACAATGTAATGTAAATAACTTGAACTTGCTTCACAGCTTCATTCAAGAACAAACAACTCTTACCTACAGGCTTTGAGTTGCAAATACTCTCTGCTTTGAACACTGAGAAACACATGGTAACCTTCCCACAGGTTGGGAGGTTTACCTCACACACACCCCTAATTTTTCATTCTAAGAGGCTTACAAAAACTAGGTTACAATATGCTATTTATAACCTAATCACCCAACTGGATTTGGGCCTTCAGAAATCGCAGCAAACTTCTTCTTTGCTGTTACAAACTCAGCAGAAACTTTCTGCTACAAATAAGGTCTTCAATCTTTTAGTTCCTAAAATCTCTCTATATATATCTCTATATTTAGAGCCTATATATTCTGATTGAGTCTTAAAGACCTCCACATGGGAGTTAGGATATTCACCAAATATCCTCACTAATCCCAGAATATATACTGAATTAATTAATTCAGTTTTTCTACACATGTACGATGTCACAGGCATGATGTCATGACATCGTACATGACATGTTGGTCCAGATGTTGAACTTCTTCAACCCAACATATTAAAACAACAGAGATGATTACATTATTTGTTTTACAAAATTAATGCCAATCTTAAGGTATTAACAATCTCCCCCTTTGGCAAATTTTAGCTAAAACAAATAATCCTCTGTCATTATCTCCACCACCACAAACACCAAAGTTGGTGTACATGAGGAAGTAGAGGTACAAGAATCAATTGCATCAGAACCCTTCCCCTCAACGGTAGAGCTTCCAGAAGAATATGTAATACTGAGTACATAGATAATGTAACTCAGATCACAAGACACAACTGTCCTCTTAACTGAGATCACAAGACACAAGTGATATGCCAGTTAGTGACTTCTGTGCCTAAAGCCAACTTCTGCTTGCTACCATATTTTACTTGATTCTGGTACATTCTCAGGACTATATTTCTCTCCCCCTTTTTAGCTAAACATTTGTAAATGAACCCCTCACAAAACCAGATCCTGGCGCAGTTTTCCCAAACCTTAACATACCCCATGGTTTAGAGGGAATGAAGTGTTTCTCTTGTGAGAAGAAGAGGGCTATGACATCCTTTAAATAGTCCAGCCCGTGCTTAGGAATTAACGGTAGGAATAAATGCTTGGTCAAGATTCATTAATATTTGCTGAGAAACAGTCAGAGAATCACCAACAAAATCTCAGACTATCTTTGAATACCTTTTATAGCTCTTGATTGTTTCTTTTCCAAAACAACAGTTCTAGTGCATGGAGACTATTCCCTATATGCAGTCAGACACGTTGCACGCGATGTCTTAACATTCAACGTGGCTTTTGCCTGCATTCTTCAAGTATTCTTCCTATCAACATTTCCTAAGACCACTTTCGTACCTCCAGTAGAAACTTGACATCTGGCACCACTAAAGCCAAAATCACAAACACTAGTAGATGGTTACTCCCCCTGTACCACACAACTGTAACAATCAGGCTTATTTTAATTTATCATAATTAGACACACCACATCCATATTTCCTCATGACTTTAAGATTCAACAGGAAATAACAGCATTGTCCAAGGTAATGTCCTGACATCCGGTCAGACATTCTTCTGCTCACTCAGCCTTAACACACACCACATCATCCCAATAACTAACAAGGTGCCATACCTTGTTATCTGAGGACTCATAGACCACAAGCTTGATGATTACTTGCAGCGCAAAGACAGAACTCCCCCTATCATGAACAACCAACTCTCCTCTTGAAACTTGGAGATCACACATTAACATATCCAACACCCCAAAGTTGGACCTGCACATACTTCCTGATTCAAAGAGAACCCAGACCACTTGATGAATGGAAAACATAAGACGCATCTTCATGTCTTCAAGAGCACACCCTCTGTTCAACCCTCTTGGCTGAACACATCCACACTCTGTGTCAATCTCTCTTCTAACCAGAATAGAAAACCACTTCACAAAATGTTCTAACATTAGTTAGGACATCCTCACAACATAACAAAGAACACCATCTGATAATCTTCAGATATCACTGAGTCACCAGCTTGATCCAAAAGAAACCAGACACAAATTGGGACATATACATTCTCATCCCATTACAAGAGATAATTCTTCCATAGATAGCTTAGAACTCCTACCACAAGCTCCAAGAGATGAATAGAAAACACCTCCTTTTGTCTTCAACTTACTACTTTTCTGCTCAAAAGTAATTTGTCTCAGACTTTCCTCAAGAATAATCAACTGCCATATGTTGATTATCTTGATTCTTCGAACTCACTGCAGAGATAGACCAACTGCCACTGGTTGATTACCTCCTTCATGAATCCTCATATGAAAAAGTCAAATGCCACTTTTTGACCTCTTCAAGTTTATCATACTTCTCCCAAAGATATTCAGACCTTCCAAGTGAGACTTGAACTTCAAGCTACATGTTAAACAAAACTTAGATTCTCTAAGACATGAACATGTAACATATTCTCCATCCAGCAACTCCAAAGAACTGCAATGAGAACGATCTTTTTGAAGTACCCAATCTACAACTCTGTAGACCCTTCTATCTTAAGTTGATGTGCCACTTCACCAACTAAGATTCTAATGTTGAACCAAATGTCACAACATTGTGTTTTAACATCTAGCTGTTGAATTCAGCTCCTTCTTCTGCCACTTGAAAGAACTTCCTCCCTACACAGAACAAGAGTTCAATGCTCTCATAGACTTGATTGCGGAACCAAGTTTGAGTAAAAAACCTCCATCCTGCAGGTTTGCAGTTAAGTCATCCAAGCTCACAGCTTGATGAATTCCTGCTTCTTCTCCAAAGACATCAGACACTCTGATGCATGAGTCTTCAGAAGGACCAGTTAGAGACTAACCCTTCAACTATACCAAGGATTCCACTTCCTAAAGCAAGGCTGTTTCCATGATGTCAAGAATGTTGCCACTTGTTCTTAACTCCACAGTGTGCATTAGCCAATGCACTTCCTTACCTAGATCAGAAATAAACTGATCAAAGTAACCACCATCAAGACTATGATGTCTTCTTCTTCTTGTACACACCAAGGCTGAACATGTTTCTTTCCAGGAAACCTTTTCAGAGATCATATGCTCTTGCTGCCACCAAAGAGATAGATCATAAACCAATGTATTATCCTTCCTGTGATTCTGTACAGGATCTTGAAGATGAGATGTTCCAACATTTTTAAGAACATCAGTTATCTGGAGCTCCAAGGATAATCAATTAAATGCTTGTACTTGGCACAAGTAGACATTGATCTTAAATCCTTTCCCAATTATCCTTTCAGATACTTCCACCATAAGAATACTTTGAAAATACTCTTCTTGTGTCAACATCTTCTGCTTGCAAGCACCTCAATAGTTTTGAGAATCTTTCCAGATTAGATTCACCCTTAGGAATGAGAGAGATGAATCCTTCCTTGCAAATGTGTCACACAACAACCAGAACCCATGTGACACAGGTCAGCAGCCAACCAGACCCTAGGCTAACCAAACGTGAGGCGGTTAACCAAAACTCCCCCTCAAATTAACAATCATGGAAACTCCACACCAATATCCATGCATTGTACACAAATGTCTCAACATGACATACACCATCCCTACCAGTGGCAACTAACTCTATGAGTTATACCTATACATACTTCAATCACACCAATCAGACTCCAGCTGACCATAAGTACTAGTGACAACAAAACAACACCAGTTAATAGTAGATATGCATTGCTAGAGCATACTACCTCAACCAACCACTGAATCTTCATATTCTCACTCCTTGAAATAACTGCCACTTCTGAGCGTGGTGTTTGAATAACAAGATTCATGGTCCCAATCCTCTTAAATGAAATAGTAGTCAGGTTACCCCATTATTGACTTCTAACATCCAGGGGACTTGTCTTCCAACACAACATAGTACTTCAGGGAACAACTATCCAACCCTGATCAATCTACAGGAATAAGGCACACAGCAGGGATTGCACAATGCCACATCTCAACCAGCTCCACTTCTAGAGATCAAACTTCTAAAAGTGACCTTCTTGGGCATACACACAGTTGACCCTACCCTTGTCAACTTAGCACACACATATGTCTCATCTTCCAGGTCAGGAGTAGGTTCCAAACAAAAGTATCTCTTTGTTTGACGCCTAAAAACATCTGCTCTTCAACCAGTAGGTGCATACTTGTTGAACAGCATGTTCTAACATCACATAGAACATTAGTTCCACCTGCTTGGAACAAACCCTCCTTGAAAGTCTTCAAGGTCTTCATATGCACTACCCAAGAGAGTAAAAGAATCAGTGATCAGGTGATTCTTACCATGATGAGTGGACTTGAGGAGACTCAAGTATCTTTGACATCTTCAGTAGATTATGATGAAATCTTGAATACAACAGCCTTTCATCCACATGAGGGGAAACTACATCAGAGTTTGAGTTTTGTCAGGTATTATGCAGCGGAAATCATAATACAACTCAACCTATGAACACACACTTCACCAGATCAGCCTCCAAGAACATACCAAGTTTGAATATGATTCAATACTAGCACAGCTGTCCCACACAAAGGCCAATTGCCAATCTCCAGAGACAGGTACACACATTTCCTGTCATGAATAGTCCATCCACCTACTTCAAGGGACCATTCAGGTACATCACATAACCTTCCACATGTTCCAACATCAGTACTAACATAACTCCTTGCAAGATACCAGAAAGTATCACCCATGGATCTCATCCAGAAGCAGAACAGGATGCCTGCTCTGATACCATTTGAAATTCTGGCATAGTCAGAATTCAGATGTTCTACTCCAAGTCATGACATCTGATCCAACATTGTGACTAATACAACAAGACAGTTATACAATTTAAACCCTATACTAATATACACATGTACACAGATGTCACGACATCTGCTTCTATGTCACTCTAGAATGGAGGAACACCTAGTTCTGTGCATCTGGTAGAAAAACTCAGTAGAGATCAACCATATCTCTAACTTCTGTTATTTTCCTACATAGTTATCATCAAGATGTCTCAATAGTGATTTGAACATCATCTGTTACATTATTCCAGTTGGCTGGCCTTGTACTTGTATTTCCTAAAATAAAGGTTGAACAAGTTAATCTAATTTCCACTTATTAGGGTGCTAACAAATAGACTATTTGTTAGGTTCATTACATGTAGTTCAGTTGTTAGTTTCCTGGATTTTAGCCTGAGAAAATTACTGAAACAGAAAAACTAATCATCCTACAATTCAACACATGTTGTCAAGAATGAATGTTACAACATTCAGTTTGACAACCAAAACATAAACCTCATGCTGATTCAGTTATGTCCCTGAAAACCGACTGTGCTAAATTTGCTGTACTGCAAAAGACTAACCAGTCTCTACTTCAGTATCAGCATACATGACTGACTGTCAAGACATCCAGTTTGACAGTCTCACAATGATCCTTTGCCCAGGTCTGCTATCCTCTTGATAACCAGACTGAAATAAATACTGAACTGAAGCAGAAAAACAACCTGCCTATTATTCAGTATATGTTGTTAATGATGAATGTCAAAACATTCTGATTGACATTCAAACAGAAGGCTATGTATCAGGTCTGCTATTATCTTGATAAGCAGACTGAAATACAAGTTGAGTTATGGCAGACAGGATTATAACATGCAGAAGGTAAACAAACACAGGAAATTGTTAACCCAATTCGGTGCAACATCACCTACTCTGGGGGCATACCAAGCCAGGAAGAAGATCCACTATCAGCAGTATTAATTCAGAGTTAAACTCCCCCGTTTACAACTCTTCACTTAATCCCTACCCAATGCAATCTATACCTAGGAACTCCTAGATAGAAACCTCCAGTTTCCATTCCTATCACTACAAATACAATGTAATGTAAACAACTTGAACTTGCTTCACAGCTTCATTCAAGAACAAACAACTCTTACCTACAGGCTTTGAGTTACAAATACTCTCCGCTTTGAACACTAAGAAACACATGGTAACCTTCCCACAGGTTGGGAGGTTTACCTCACACACACCCCTAATTTTTCATTCTAAGAGGCTTACAAAAACTAGGTTACAATATGCTATTTATAACCTAATCACCCAACTGGATTTGGGCCTTCAGAAATCGCAGCAAACTTCTTCTTTGTTGTTACAAACTCAGCAGAAACTTTCTGCTACAAATATGGTCTTCAATCTTTTAGTTCCTAAAATCTCTCCATATATATCTCCATATTTAGAGCCTATATATTCTGATTGAGTCTTAAAGACCTCCACATGGGAGTTAGGATATTCACCAAATATCCTCACTAATCCCAGAATATATACTGAATTAATTAATCCAGTTTTTCTACACATGTACGATGTCACAGGCATGATGTCATGACATCGTACATGACATGTTGGTCCAGATGTTGAACTTCTTCAACCCAACATATTAAAACAAAAGAGATGATTACATTATTTGTTTTACAAAATTAATGCCAATCCTAAGGTATTAATAATTCTACTAACTCAAAATCTCACATCAGAAGGGCCAAATATCTTGCTCGATGCTGCAACATATGAGCACAACATTAGCACTATAACTAGAGATGGTCAGTACTAAACAAATACCTATGTTACCTCACCAACACTAATACCACTCCCCCTTTTTTTTCCATAATTTGGAAAAGGGTTAGCATATCAAATAACAACTAGATAACAGTCATGCAAAGGTTAGTATGTTAGCACATACACAACCAAAACATGAGAACTAACTAGAACAACATCAAAAGATGCACAAGCATTAGATATGATTTATTGTACAAAAGTTCAAAGAGGTTATAGAGCCTTTACAAATAATAAAAAACTCCCATATATAAGGGCAACAATAGAAAAATGATAATACTAGAACTTATTCTTCAATCTATCCTCTGTAGTTCTTGTAAGCAATCAAGTTTTCAATAGCCTATGTGTCAAAATCATGTTTCTAAACATTTCTCTTCTTCACAGCCTTCACTTTTGTAAAATACTTCGTACCAGTTATGGAAGATACCAAAAATGATCTACCAGTAATAACTTCTCCATTTGCAAAAGAAGAGGAACCGTTCCCTTATATTTCGTTTCCTCAACTTCATGGAATCTTTCAGTAAACTTCATGATAAAGATTCTTTTGATAGAGGGTTTCTTCTTTGAATTTACAGACTTCTGACTCATATTGAAGGAGACAGACAAATGTGGGAGATAAGAAAAGGTAATAAGATATAAATAGCATAAGACTAAGATCCTTGAATTTAACAAAGGTTCATCTAAAAGGAGGTTTAGAAACAAGTGAATTCTGCATTATTTATCGTGTAGTACAAACAATGAGAGAGAGAGAGAGAGAGAGATAGAGAGAGAGAGAGAGAGAGAGAGAGAGAGACTGTTATTGATTCTCACACTTGTAGACCCCTTTTAGAAATTTGAATGCATCTAATGACTTAGAGAAACTTTTAGAGACAAATGTTATGGCATTTTGTCCCATATTACACTCATTCAACATTTTCTTCACCCAGATAATTTATTACAATGAATCTCTATAATAGTGTATTCATCTTCATCAGAATAGAAGGATACACATATTTTCTACTTGTTATCCCAACATATATCATGTTGTTGACAAGAGGGAAGCAACAACCACTATCACTATAATCAATATAACTTATCATGAGGTTCTCCTTGTCTGTTACAAACATTTTTCAGTAGCTGAACCACTTCTTCAAATGACAAAAATTCTTTTGACAACCATATTGCCTTCAATATAGTTCCATCCACCTTTTTTTAATGTTAAACACAATGGACAATATCTCTTCCCTTTATAGTTTCATCTACTCCTACTCTTTCCTCTTGAGACACTTAAGTATCCACCACTATCGTAAATATTCAAAATTTTCATCTTTGAAGTGATTGTACCTTCATTACCATAAAGAAGAGCATCCTTGGAATGATCAAAGGATTTGGGATATGAGCTTAACAAGAGTAGAGTCTTGTCCTCATCATCAATTTGCACCTCAATATTTTGCAAATGATCAATAATCTTGTGAAATTCAGCCAACTGCTCCATAATATATTTATTATCCATCATACAAAAAGAATAAAGTTGTTGTTCTAGACATAATGTCTAAGTCGAGAAATTTGTCATACATAATTATTCCAGATTGATCCACATCTTAATAGTCATTTTCTCCCTCACGACTTCCCTCAAAACCTTATCTTTGAAGTACAAGAGAATGATATTTCTGGCCTTATCTACCATCCCAATTTTCTCTACTTGTGTTATACTTGCAGGCATCAATGTCTCTCCCTTCAATGCTTCCACACATCTTTGTTGAGTTAATATTGTTTACATTCTCACTTTCCACAATCTAAATTTGTTGTCTTGGAGAAACTTATCAAAATCACATTTAGAGCCTTTGAACTTGTTCCGTTACGGAACCACAAATATAGAGTTATGAAAGTTGCGGCAAAGTAGAGGTTTTAGTGCGATGGAATGAGGGTATACATACAAGGTTAGAACTTAGACACTCAAGTCAGTATATGAAAGAGTGAAGAGTATTCAATTTGAGGTTGAAACTTGTTTTCTGAAATAGTGTCATTCCATATATATAT